>NC_090023.1:260701881-261001881 GCF_037176765.1 Anolis sagrei | reverse complement strand
TTACATTTTAACAAAACAAACAAACAGACAAAACACAAAGTTTGCAAGCTTGGTAGTTGATTAAATGTCCTTTGACCAGTATTTGGCCACTCTGACAGGAGTGCCTCTGGTGTTGCCGCAAGGAGGTCCTCCATTGTGCATGTGGCAGGGCTCAGGTTGCATTGCAGCAGGTGGTCTGTGGTTTGCTCTTCTCCACACTCGCATGTCGAGGATTCCACTTTGTAGCCCCATTTCTTAAGGTTGGCTCTGCATGTCGTAGTGCCAGAGCACAGTTTGTTCAGTGCCTTCCAAGTCGCATAGTTTTCTGTGTGCCCAGGGGGGAGTCTCTCATTTGGTATCAGCCATTGATTGAGGTTCTGGGTTTGAGCCTGCCACTTTTGGACTCTCGCTTGCTGGGGTGTTCCAGCAAGTGTCTTTGTAGATCTTAGAAAACTATTTCTTGATTTAAGTCGTTGACATGCTGGCTGATACCCAAACAAGGGATGGGCTGGAGATGTCACTGCCTTGGTCCTTTCACTATTGGTTGCTACTTCCCGGCGAATGTCAGGTGGTGCAATACAAGCTAGACAGTGTAGTTTCTCCAGTGGTGTAGGTCAAACTAATTCAGACCCAAACCTAAAGCATATTACTTTCTTTGTCCATGTGGCCCCTGGCTAAGAATTTTAGATTGTGTAATCCAGTTTTTGAGGGTTTTTTTTAAATTTTGCAAACCTCTATCAAAGATTCTTCACCAAGAGTACCTCTAAACTGTAGAGTTAATGCATTTTGATACCACTGTTTCTGTCATTATTCACAGCTATTGAATCATGAGAGTTGTAGTTTTATGTCTTTAGACTTCTCTGCAGTTTTAAAACTGCATTTTTTTTTCTGCAAAAGAACCAAGTGAGGATTTTGTGTTGAATGCGTCGTGAACTCTGAAAATTCTCAACAATGAAGGATTCTTTGAGTCAGGGTCCCAGCACTTGAGAAACACGCTTTCCAGCTATTTTTCAAATATTCTGAACATTTTTTCTATCTCTGCAATCTAGTAGAGCCATCAAATAACGTTCAGGGATTGGTATACGTTAAGGCAGAAGTCAGGTAATGTTTTAAACCAGGCATCCTCAAAGTGTGGCCCTCCAGCTGTTTGGGCCTTCTACTCTCCGAAGCCCAAATGAGCTTGTTCAATTGTCAGGAATTCTGGGAGTTGAAGGCCCAAACAGCTGGAGGGCTGCAGTTTGAGGATGCCTCTTTTAAATAATTTGCTGTTGGTCAAAATATATTGAACTGTACTTCATATCATCACATGATGTGTTCTGCATACAAGTTGAATAGGTCAAGTGAGAGTATACAGCCCTGCTGTACGCCTTTCCCAATCTTGAAGCAGTCTGTTATTCCATGGCCAGTTCTTACTGTTGCTACTTGGTCATTATATGTATGGAGAACACATCATGCAATGCGCAGAGCTTGATGAATGCAAGGCTGGAGCTAAAATTGCTGGAAGAAACATTAACAACCTAATATATATAGAAGATACTACTTTCATGGCTGAAAGCGTGGAGGAGCTGAGGAACCTTCTAACCAAGGTGAAAGAAGAAAGTGCAAAAGCTGGGTTGCAGCTAAACATAAAAAAACAAGATTCTGGAACTAGACTGATTGATAACTGGCAAATAGAGGGAGAAAACATGAAGGCAGTGACAGACTTTGTATTTCTAGGTGCAAAGATTAGTGCAGATGCAGACTGCAGCCAACAATTCAGAAGATGTTTACTTCTTGGGAGGAGAGCAATGACCAATCTTGATAAAATAGTGAAGAGTAGAGAGCTGGACCATAAGGAAGACTGAGCAAAGGAAGATCGATCCCTTTGAACTGTGGTGTTGGAGGAAAATCCAGGGAGTGCCTTGGACTGTAGGAAGATCCAACCAGGTCATACTTCAGGAAATAAAGTCTGACTGCTCATTGGAGGGAAGGATATTAGAGGCAAATATACTATGGCCACATCATGAGAAGACAGGAAAGCTTGGAGAAGACAATTATGCTTGGGTAAATGGAAGGAAAAGGGAAGAGGGGCCGACCAAGGGCAAGATGAATGGGTGGTATCCTTGAAGTGACTGGCTTGATTCTGATGGAGCTGGGGGAGGTATTGGCAGACAGGGAGCTCTGGCGTGGGCTGGTCCAGGAGGTCACGAAGAGTTGGAAGCGACTGAATGAATAAACAACAACCACATATCATCTGTAAGCAGCATGAACAATGGCAAGTTTTGATGTGGGTCAAAACATCTTGGACTACAGCTCCCATCATGCAGCCTACATGAACCACAGGCAGATTGGACTAGTTCCATTGGAAATGGGTTGTTGCATAAGTTGCCATGGATGCCAGCTAAAATGAAAGTGGGAGATAGAAATCTTCTAAATAATTTATCCGTGCCTCTGTGCATCTTCTTTCTGCTAAAAAACAAAGCCCCCGTCTGTTTCGAGAGACATAGAACGCTAGTGATCAAACCACTGAACATATCAACAGAACTTAAACAACGAATGGAAAAGACATATTTTGAACACTGGAAACAGAAAAAAGAAAAGTAGGGAGGAAGAATTCTAATGCAACCCATTGCCCTTAGTAAAAGAACAGATTTCAACATTAAAAAGAAAAAGAAAAATGAAAAACACAGACCTTTACTCTTCAGCAGAAATGTGTAGAAATGTAAAGCATTGGAATATATGTGATGTAAAAGGCATTGCGTTATTTCAAACCCCTGCAAATGCAGAACATTTCCAGCCTATAAGAATGTTTGGAAAGTGAAAGTGTAAATGACATCTCTATCTATCTATCTATCTATCTATCTATCTATCTATCTATCAATAGGACGTATCCATTAAGGTTCTCTTCCCAGCTTTCAGGGCCTGGCCTTCAATGACAGAGCCTGGACGGTCTCATCCAGTTCCCAGGATGAAGGGGAGGAATTTCAGGGTGAGAGCGTAACCTTGAAAAATGTTTGTTATAATAACCTGCCTTCAAGGTGGATTCAATTTATATGACTCTTATGGATGAGAGACCTCCAAATCACCCTATCTTCAAGATCTTGCAGACTCAAGGCCACCATCTGGAATGTGGTCTTTTCTTCATGCCTTCTACCTTTCAAAGCATTATGTAACTTTTCTAGATAGACATTCTTATGATGTGGCCAAAGTATAACAGCCTCAGTTTAGTCACTCTGAGAAAGAGTTCAGGCTTGATTTGCTCTATAATCAATGTATAGGTCTTTTTGGTACACCAACGTGTCCATAGAAATCTTATTTAGCATCAGATTACAGACTAATAGATCTCCTTCCTATTGGTTTCACTGCCCAGCTTTCACAACCAGACATGGAAGGCTGGAATACAATGGTATAAACCATCCTAGCTTTGATATTCAGTTATATATCATTGTACTTTAGGCTCTTACCTAGTTCCTTCATAACTGCCCTTCCAAGTCTTAGGCCCCATCTACACTGTCATATAACATTCAGATTATTTGCTTTGAACTGGATTATGTGGTAGACTAATATAACCCAGTTCAAAGCCAATAATCTGGATTTTATATGGCAGTGTAGATAGAATCATAGAATCAAAGAGTTGGAAAAGACCTCATGGGCCATCCAGTCCAACCCCCTGCCAAGAAGCAGAAATATTGCATTCAAATCACCCCTGACAGATGGCCATCCAGACTCTGTTTAAAAGCTTCCAAAGAAGGAGCCTCCACCACACTCCGGGGCAGAGAGTTCCACTGCTGAACGGCTCTCACAGTCAGGAAGTTCTTCCTCATGTTCAGATGGAATCTCCTCTCTTGTAGTTTGAAGCCATTGTTCCACGTCCTAGTCTGCAAGGACCCAGTAGGCTAAAGATGGGGCTTTAGTCTTCACTCTGATTGATGATTGCACCAAGGTATGTGGAAAGTTCATCTATTTTGATGTCTTCACCATCTACTTTAAAGTCACGTAAATCATTTATTTCCCTCATCACTTAGACCTTGTGTTTATTAATTGGAATAGTGAACTCTCTGTAGCTATGGCTGATGCTTAATTTATCATGTTTAATGTAACATCACAAGGACTTGTCTCTCGTTACATCAAGAGGAGTCATCTGCAGGACACAAGTTTCATCTCAAGGCCTGGGGTAGCCCTGACATGGCAGTCTGTCCTCTCTCATTTCCATGGAGTCAACTTCAAATTATATAGTTCCATGGTTCTCAGTTGTTTACACTTATAAAAGTGGCAACCAACACTTAGGGTGTAAAGCTATCAAGTGCAAAACAGATGAGAGACATCCCTTTATTACCAATTCCCAAACTTTAGTCCTCTGGGTGTTTTGGACTTCAACTCCCAGAAGGCCCCACTGTCCTGGTCAATGATTGCAGCTTCTGGGAGCTGAAGTTCAAAACATAGAATCATAGAATCACAGAGTTGGAAGAGAACTCATGGGCCATCCAGTCCAACCCCCTGCCAAGAAGCAGGAATATTGCATTCAAATCACCCCTGACAGATGGCCATCCATCTGGAAGACCAGAGTTTGGGCAACACTACCTTATATCTTGTTCCTGTTAAAAAGTTAATTTTGTATTATCTGAGGCTTCCAAGATTACCTTCAAGGGCAATTTCACCTATGGTGTGCTACATTAATCTAAAGATGGGGTTATGGCTGTTTGGTGGACCAATAGTGATGTTCAGGTCAGAGATAATTGTTCACAGATGGTAAAGGGCCTGGGCCCTAGGCACTGTCACTAGGGATTTTTTTTAATTGCCTGTTGACTTACTCTATCAAGAGCATTATAGCCTCTCCAACAGACACTGTAGATCAGGAATGGGCAAACCTTGGCTCTCCAGATCATAGAATCATAGAATCCAAGAATCAAAGAGTTGGAAGAGACCTCATGGGCTATCCAGTCCAATCTCCTGCCAAGAAGCAGAAATATTGCATTCAAATCACCCCTGACAGATGGCCATCCAGCCCCTGTTTAAAAGCTTCCAAAGAAGGAGCCTCCACCACACTCCGGGGCAGAGAGTTCCATTACTGAACAGCTCTCACAGTTAGTAAGTTCTTCCTGATGTTCAGATGGAATCTCCTCTCTTGTAGTTTGAAGCCATTGTTCCGCATCCTAGTCTCCAAGGAAGCAGAAAACAAGCTTGCTCCCTCCTCCCTGTGGCTTCCTCTCACATATTTATACATGGCTATCATATCTCCTCTCAGCCTTCTCTTCTTCAGGCTAAACATGCCTAAAGATGTTTTGAACTAAAGATGTTTTGAACTTCAACTCCCACAATTCCTAACAGCTTCAGGCCCCTTCCTTTTCTCCCTCAGCTACTTAAGTTTGTCCATGCCTGCTGTAGATAAATACCAAGAGCATAAAAAGTTCTAGCACTCAGAGCCAATGACCTGTAGGTTTCTTCAATTACATCACTATTTTGTCTACACTCAGAGCCTGGAAAAATTACTTTGGAGAGCATGGTCACAAGAGTGGCCATTCAGCTTCCTAACAGGTTGCAAGGTCTGATTGCTTTGTCAAGTGCAAATCGTCATCATCAATCATTTTTTCAAAACCAGGGGACCTTTCACATTACAGTTGGCCCACCATATTTGTGAGTTTGACTTTTGCAAATTTGATTATTTGTGGATTTGATGAAAATGTTCTCTCTATTGCAGCTTTATGGCCAATTCTGGTGGAAGCTGACCATAGAAGTTTGCTGCAGTACTTAGAGATTTCTAGAGAGAACAGCTTTCTAGGTATAGGAACATCCCTAGGTTCTCAATTGAATATGGCCATTTTCCAGCATAGAATGACCATAGAGTTGTACCGGAGGATTAAAAGCTTCAAAGACGCGTATATATTCAGGTTATATTTTAAATTTATTTATTATTTACTAGCTGTCCCCTGCCATGCGTTGCTGTGGCCCACATGGGGGTTCTGTGTGGGAGGTTTGGCCCAATTCTGTCATTGGTGAGGTTCAGAATGCTCTGTGATTGTAGGCAAACTATAAATCCCAGCAACTACAACTCCCAAATGTCAAGATTCTATTTCACCCAAACTCCCCCAGTGTTCACATTTGTGCATATTGAGTATTCGTGTAGAGTTTGGTCCAGATCCATCATTGTTTGAGTCCACAGTGATCTCTGGATGTAGGTGAACTACAACTCCAAAACCAAAGGACACTGCCCACCAAGCACTTCCAGCATTTTCTGTTGGTCATGGGAGAACTGTGTGCCAAGTTTGGTACAATTCCCTCGCTGGTGGGGTTCAGAATGCTCTTTGATTGTAGGTAAACTATAAATCCCAACAATTACAATTTATTTATTTATTTAGAACTTTGAATTTTGCCTTGTAGCAAATAAGCAGCCAGTGCAGCTGCTGTGACATGGTAGTGGTTCGCTCCCTGAACTGCTTCTGATCTTTGGACCAATTGCAACTTCTGAACGGTCTTCAAAGGCAGCCCCACATGGAGTGTGTTGCAGTAGTCTAAACGGGATGTAACTATGGTGTGGACTACCATGGCCAGATCTGACATTTCAAGGTACAGACGCAGCTGGTGCACAAGCTTTAGTTGTGCAAAGGCACTCCTGATCACCACCAACACCTGTGTCTTCAGATTCAGCGATGAATCCAGTCTCACCCCCAGACTTCCAGTCTCACCCCCAGACTGTGTCTTCAAGGGGAGTGCACCCCCATCCAGCACAGGTTGATGCATAGACAGTGTTGTAATTGTATAGCATAAAAAGGGCTGCAGGAGTAATTTTCCAATTGCTTCCAGTTTTTGGTTAATATTTCTTTCCAATACTTTGATTCATTTTTTAAAGAAACACAGATAAATCAAATCAGCAATACTTATGTATACATAAACATAGGTAAGGTAGGTAAAGGTTTTCCCCTGACATTAAGTTCAGTCGTGTCCGACTCTGGGGTGTGGTGGTCATCTCAATTTCTAAGCTGAAGAGCCAGCGTTGTCCGTAGACACCTCCAAGGTCATGTGACCAGCATGACTGCATGAAGCGCCGTTACCTTTCCGCCGGAGTGGTACCTATTGATCTACTCACATTTGCATGTTTTTGAACTGCTAGGTTGGCAGAAGCTGGGACCAACAGCGGAAGCTTGCGCCGCTCCCCGGATTTGAACCTGCGACCTTTCAGTCAACAAGCTCAGCAGCTCAGCACTTCCACCCACTGCGCCACCGGGTGCCCTCATACATAAACATTGGCATACTTAAAGAACAATTACATAACAAACTACACAACATACATCTTACTGTAATTATATGTAACTCTGAATTACATACATATCAATTTTTGGTTAATATTGATTTTGGGCATTTTTGTTGCCTGTTCAGTCCATGGGGAAATTGTCCTCCTTTGCCCATATTCCAGATTATCAGCAATCTTCTTAAATAGTGATGCCCATAATTGGATTCAGGCCACTGAGGTGCATTATAACTCACAGGTGAGATCTGACCAGAATAGACTGGTACTATTACTTCCCTTGTTCTGGACATTGTAGCTCTGTTGATGCAACTTAGAATTGCACTATTTTCAATTTATCTATTTATTTGGCTGTCATCAAGATTCTTCCTCTCTTTGCTGTAACTTAATCAATGCACTGATGCATCTTGGCAGTGTGTAAGTTTTTAAATAGAAAATTGCATGTAAGCTGCAGCAGCCTGAGGAAAAATGGAAAATTATAATAATAAAAAAGAACCAAGCAGGGAGAAATGATGGATTGCTGGTAGATAAGTCCTCCTCTGGATACAAGATTAAGTCATTAGGCGCCACTAAATCTAGAAAGGGATTTTGATGGAATAGACGTTTCTCAGCACTTCTAATATAAAGGCACAGTACAGTTGGAAGTTGTGTAAGATGCATTATAAGATATATGGAATTCTCTCCTCTGCAGTATTTTAGGGGACTGCACTACAGAATTTTAAGATCCTTTCCAAACTACAAATTCTGTGATTCCACAGGAAGCTGTTATGGTAATTAAAGTGGTCACAAAGTGCTACAACTTTGAAGTTTGGGTGCAGTCTATGTGTATTATACAATATTATTTTTTATTTTATTATATTTATTCATTTACTGCATTTATATACCTCTCACCCCTGAGGGGACTCAAAGTGGTTTCCAACATAACAGACCATGCAAAAAGAATCTGCGAACCCCACATTCTCCAAGATGAACTGAACCACCTAAACTGGGCTCTACTGGCCAATGGAGACTCCACCTCAGACATCAGAAGAGCTGCAAGACCAAGAACAAGCCACAAGAGTCAAGACAAAGACTCACCCAGAGGAAAAGTGTTCTTGCCATACATCAAGGGAACCACTGACCGCATAGGGAAGCTGATGAGGAAACACAACATACAAACTATCTACAGACCCACCAAGAAAATCCAACAAATGCTACGTTCAGCAAAGGACAAGAGGGATCCCCTCACCTCTGCAGGAGTCTACCCTGTACCATGCAGCTGTGGACAAGTCTACATAGGGACCACCAAACGCAGAATCATAGAATCATAGAATCAAAGAGTTGGAAGAGACCTCATGGGCCATCCAGTCCAACCCCCTGCCAAGAAGCAGGAATATTGCATTCAAATCACCCCTGACAAATGGCCATCCAGCCTCTGTTTAAAAGCTTCCAAAGAAGGAGCCTCCACCACACTCCGGGGCAGAGAGTTCCACTGCTGAACGGCTCTCACAGTCAGGAAGTTCTTCCTAATGTTCAGATGGAATCTCCTCTCTTGTAGTTTGAAGCCATTGTTCCGCGTCCTAGTCTCCAAGGAAGCAGAAAACAAGCTTGCTCCCTCCTCCCTGTGGCTTTCTCTCACATATTTATACATGGCTATCATATCTCCTCTCAGCCTTCTCTTCTTCAGGCTAAACATGCCCAGTTCCCTAAGCCGCTCCTCATAGGGCTTGTTCTTCAGACCCTTGATCATTTTAGTCACCCTCCTCTGGACACATTCCAGCTTGTCAATATCTCTCTTGAATTGTGGTGCCCAGAATTGGACACAATATTCCAGATGTGGTCTAACCAAATCAGACCACAAGTATTGCCCAAACACGAATCAAGGAACATGAAAGGCACTGCAGACTACTTCAACCAGAGAAGTCAGCCATAGCAGAGCACCTGATGAACCAACCTGGACACAGCATATTATATGAGAACACAGAAATGCTGGACCACTCTCACAACCACCATGTCAGGCTACACAGAGAAGCCATTGAAATCCACAAGCATGTGGACAATTTCAACAGAAAGGAGGAGACCATGAAAATGAACAAAATCTGGCTACCAGTATTTAAAAAAACTCTAAAACTACAACAGCACAACAACAGAGAGGAAACAAACAAGGACATCTAATCACCTCTCAACAAAAGATGGCTCCAGGCACTGTCAGGCCATCAAATGCTAATCAAGGTGGTCAGTTGAAACATTCACACCTAGCTCCAACAGACAAGAGTCCTTTGTCCCACCCTGGTCATTCCACAGATATATAAACCCTTTTCCTAGTTCCAACAGACCTCTGTACTTCTGAGGATGCTTACCATAGATGCAGGCAAAACGTCAGGAGAAAATGCCTCTAGAATATGACCATATAGCCTGAAAAAACCTACAACAACCCCATGAAAGCCTTCGACAATGACAATATTCAGTGCCATACATACATAAACATAATTTCTAGACAATAACATATAGTATAAATTAAGAACCTTAACTATATTACACATATCAATGCCCAAGTTACCTATCTGACCGCATCTCTGCCTATGAACCCACCAGGAGTTTGAGATCTTCCGGGGAGACCCTGCTCTCGATCCCGCCTGCTTCTCAAGCTCGGCTGGCGGGGACGAGAGATAGGGCCTTCTCGGTGGTGGCTCCTCGGCTGTGGAACGCCCTTCCTACGGACATTAGACTAGCACCATCTCTAATGGTATTCCGCAAAAAGGTGAAGACCTGGATGTTTGTGCAGGCGTTTGAGTAATTTAGTGCAATCTGGTAATGGAACATAGGAATGGAACAATGGACGACGAACCTGGACTACGCTTGGATGATGAGAAGATTGGGTACGGTTGTTTTTTGTAATAATTGTGCATTGTAATTGCTTATTGGTAATTTATGGATAATGTGTTAAGTCAATTGTTATATGTTGTATGGAACCACTGCTGTTTCTACTGTTTTTACTGTTTGTGAACCGCCGTGAGTCGCCTTCGGGCTTGAGATACAGCGGTATCTAAGCAAAGTAAATAAATAAATAAATAAATAAATATCAGCATTAAACAACATATACATTAAAACTGCTTCATTAAAACATCAATTAAAACAGTTATTTAAAATCACACAATCCGGGAGCATAAGTCAGGATCCAATTCCAATTGCCATCTGTAATTGTTCATTATTGTACTGAGATACCATTTGTTGTACTATCACTGTGCAAATGCTTGGTCCCACACAGAGGCGGCCCTAGGTAATTTTCAATGGTAAGCAAACAGTATTCGTCGTCCGTCCCCCCCCCCCCCCAACCAATCATTGATATATATTTTCTGTTCATCGTGGGAGTTCTGTGTGTCATATTTGGTTCAATTCCATCATTTGTGAAGTTCAGAATGCTCTTTAATTTTAGGTGAACTATACATCCCAGTAACTACAACTCGCATATGTCAAGGTCTATCCCCCCCCCCCCAAGAGCGCCTCAAGAGCACCCCTGGGCAAAATCAACTATACCGCGAATGCTTACTTTGCGTAATGGATTAAACTTTCTTCCTGAAGGACAGGAAGGAGAAGGTTGGTCTAATTTCCCTGGGGAGGGAGTTCCATAGCCAAGGGACCATTACCAAGAAGGCCCTGTCTCTTGATCCCACCAGTCATGCCTGTGAAGGGGGTGGGTTCAAGAGCAGGGCTTCCCCAGATGATCTTAATCTTTGAGATGGTTCATAGGAGGAGATAAGTTTGGACAGATAAGTTGGGCTGGAACTGTTTAGGGCTTTATAGGCCAGAGCCAGCACTTTTAATTGTGGAGCTGGTGCAGCAAAAGAGTTGTGTGCTCCCTGTGCCCCACTCCAGTTAGAAACCTGGCCGCTGCCCATTGGACTACTTGAAGTTTTCAAACAGCAACCCCATGTAGAGTGAGTTGCTGTAGTCTATTTGAGATGTAACAAGAGCATGGATCACCATGGTCAAATCTGACTTCTCAAGGTACAGGAGCAGCTGGCGCACAAGTTTTAATTATGCAAAAGCCCTCCTGGCCATCACCAAGACCTGGGGTTCCAGGCTCAGTGATGAATTTGGGAGAATTCCCAAACTATGGGCCTACATCTTCTTCTTCTTCTTCTTCTTCTTCTTCTTCTTCTTCTTCTTCTTAACTTTATTTGTACCCCGCTAACATCTCCCGAAGGACTCGGTGTGGCTTACAAAGGCCAAGGCCCTCAATAAAACAACAGCATAACAAATACAACAATAAAACTCATAAAGCAAACCAATAAACATTAAAGGAATAACAATAAAACAATACATCATGACACATTTAAACTAGGGCCGGGCCAAATGTAATGACTAAAATTAAAAGTGCTGGACATGACAGGTGAAATGTAAGGATTTTAGGGTAGGTGTGGTGTGCAGACAATCTTAAATCTCTAGTAAAGTGCGTATGGGACATGATGCAGGGAGTTTACTATTCTGGAAAGGCACACTGGAACAGCCAGGTCTTCAAGCTCTTTCTAAAGACTGCCAATGTTGGGGCTTGTCTGATGTCCTTGGGGAGAGAGTTCCAGAGTCGGGGGGCTACCACAGAGAAGGCCCTGTCCGTCGTCCCCACCAAACGCGCTTGCGACACAGGTGGAATCGTGAGCAGGGCCTCTCCAGATGAACGGAGGGATCATGTGGGTTCATATATGGAGATGCGGTCATATATGGGTTCATATATGGAGGTAGGCGGGTCCCAAACCGTTTAGGGCTTTGTAGGTGAGCACCTGCACCTTGAATTGGGACCGGAAATGAACGGCAGCCAATGGAGCTCCTTAAACAGGAGGGTTGACCTCTCTCTGTAAGGAGCACCAGTTAACAACTTGGCCACCGCCCGTTGGACCAGTTGGAATTTCTGAGCTGTTTTCAAGGGCAGCCCCACGTAAAGTGCATTACAGTAGTCCAATCTAGAGGTGACCAAGGCATAGACCACACCAGCCAGATCAGCCTTTATGAGGTACAGTCACAGTTGATGCATGAGTCTTAATTGTGCAAAAGCCCTCCCGACCATCGCCGACACCTGAGCCTCAAGCGTAAGTGATGAATCCAGGAGGACACCCAAACTGCGGACCTGTGACTTCAGGGGGAGTGTTACCCCATCCAACGCAGGCTGTAACCCTATACCCTGTTCGGCCTTGCAACTCACAAATCTAACAGAATAGATTAATTAGTGGACTCATATCACAAGGATATAGATTGCAAACAGAGCAATATGGCCTTCCTTACATTCCTTGTGAGAGGCCGTGCTCAAAAATGAGATACTGCAAATCACTTCAGATAACTTTTGGATGCAAGAAACAAGCAGTTATCCTGTTCACAGCTGTTCTTCTTGACATATCTTTGTGCCTTTAAGAGTGCCCGGATGCAAGGTGAGATGGCAGGGAACAAAGGATCCACAGGGAGGGAGGGATGACGTTAACACTCTTGCAATGCACGGTGTAAAAGTGTGGGGTGTTTTTTTTTAAAGATTCCCCTTGTTTTATTGCAAGGGCCAGTTAGTGTGGGGCTCACGCTCCAAGGAAAAAGTTCCTGGTGTTTACGAAGCATCGAGTCTGTGAAGGAGAACGAGAAATGCAAGCTGGCGTCCCAGGACTCTTGCTAGGGAAATGCCAGAGAGAGCGAGTGCCGGATTTCGGGCATGAAGGGATGGAATGAGCAACCAGGGGATCGATTAAGCCAGAGGTCTAACTTGCAGAAAAGAAAGCCTTTCCCAGCTACCTTTGTCACTATGACAGGGAAGGGCGTTTGAAGCAGCTTTGTGGGGCTCATATTAATTAAGGCAAAACTATGTAGTATAGTTAAAGGCAGCTTGTGGGCCAAGCAGAGCAGCTGGGGAAGCATGTGCCCTATATGGACTGCAGGCCACTAACAATTGGCAACTGGTAGCTTCCATGTGAATTTTCCCCAGGTTTCAGTCCAAAATGTAAAGCTATACAGTTCAACACCTTGTACAGTTTTGCGGAGTTTTAATGTACAGTTTTGCAACTTGTTGATATGGAAGCCATAATTTTCCACCAGCTATCAGTAGTTGCAACAAACGACTATACTGCCTACTTTGTGGCACACTCCCATAGACTTTTAAACAGAGGTTGGATGGCCATCTGTCAGGGGTAGTTTGATTGTGCTTTTACTGCACGGCACTGCAGAGGGTTGGACTAAATGGTCCATGTGGTCTCTTCCAACTCTTTTATTCTATGATTCTATGAGTATCAACTTCATCATTATGTCTGGAATAACTCCGAAACAGAATGCCTTCAAATTTAGAATTGCACCACATAAACAAAATGCATTGTACATTTTTCCCCCCTGGCCAACAGAACTCTGCACTTAAGCAAGCACACCTAAGGACAATGGTAAATCTGGCACTGGCAACATGGGGACTGAAGAACACAAGTAGGGTAACTCAAAGAAAGGGGAAAGGCTCTTAATACTTGCGGCAGCAGATGCACTGGCTGCCAGTTTATTTCTGGGCACAAAGTGCTGGTTCTGATCTATAAAACTCTATATGACTCCAATCTTATATGGTAGATTGTATCTCCTTGTTTCAGCCAGCCTGGGCTCTGTGATCCTCAGGAGAGGCCCTTCTCTCAGTCCCACCAAGCACAGTTTGCAAGCACAGTTTGGGGGGAAGTAAAAGAGGGTCTTCTTGGTGGCTGCTCCTCGATTGTGGGATTTCCTTCATTAAGAGGCAAGAATGTTCCTCTCCAATGACAGACCATTTTTTCCAAACCAACTTTTAAGACTAAAATGGTATGGGGTGCTGAATTGTTTAAAATATTTTAATTATATTTACTATAAGTTATATTAATAAATTATATTAATTTATATTAACCTCCGGTGGTGCACTGGAGCTGCTGGACTTGACTGAAAGGTCACAGGTTCGAATCTGGGAAGCGGTGTGAGCTTCTGCTGTTAGCCCCAGCTTCTGCTTTGAAAACATGTGAATGTGAATAGATCAATAGGTTCTCACGGGAAGGTAACAGCGCTCATAGAATCATAGAATCATAGAATCAAAGAGTTGGAAGAGACCTCATGGGCCATCCAGTCCAACCCCCTACCAAGAAGCAGGAATATTGCATTCAAATCTCCCCTGACAGATGGCCATCCAACCTCTGCTTAAAAGCTTCCAAAGAAGGAGCCTCCACCACACTCCGGGGCAGAGAGTTCCACTGCTGAACGGCTCTCACAGTCAGGAAGTTCTTCCTAATGTTCAGATGGAATCTCCTCTCTTGTAGTTTGAAGCCATTGTTCCGCGTCCTAGTCTCCAAGGAAGCAGAAAACAAGCTTGCTCCCTCCTCCCTGTGGCTTCCTCTCACATATTTATACATGGCTATCATATCTCTTCTCAGCCTTCTCTTCTTCAGGCTAAACATGCCCAGTTCCCTAAGCCGCTCCTCATAGGGCTTGTTCTCCAGACCCTTGATCATTTGAGTTGCCCTCCTCTGGACACATTCCAGCTTGTCAATATCTCTCTTGAATTGTGGTGCCCAGAATTGGACACAATATTCCAGATGTGGTCTAACCAAAGCAGAATAGAGGGGTAGCATTACTTCCTTAGATCTAGTCATGCTGGCCACATGATCTTGGAGGTGTCTATGGGCAACGCCAGCTTTTTGGTTTAGAAATGGAAATGAGCACCAACCCCCAGAGTCAGAAACGACTGGACTAAACATCAGGGGAAAACTTTACCTTTACCTACCTAATTTTATACAAAATATTCATGTCTGATGAACAGATGATGGCAACAGTGTATTTGTAGCTTGCAGCTCAACCTAAAACATTTTTTAATAAGGGAATGCAAAAGCTTGTTGATAGATGGAGAAAATGTATTGCAAAACAGGGAGATTATGTCAAAAATGATACATTATTTGTCTTTTCTGAAAGTAGATTAAAATGAGTTCCACAGCCAGAGTGTGGATCATTTTTGACTCTTTCTCGTAATTATATTTTAATTGAATTGTTTTAATTTTTTGCTTCTCTTTCAATTTCTATCTTTTACATATCTTAAATGGTTAGCTGCTTTGAATCCCAGCTTGGGAAAAAGCAGGGTATTAACAACAGCAACAGAGGTGGAAAATGGTCTGGAAGGTGGAATTGGTACACAGGAGATTGGCAAGCATGGGAACACCTCTCATTGAACCACATATGTTCCCCTGCAAATTAAATAATTTTAGGGTTGAAAAGGCCCCCCCAACAGTAATTTAGTCCAGCTTCCTACAGTTGTTGGATATCCACAGCTAAAACATTACTAAGAGGTGACTCTCCAGTTTCTGCTTTAAGAATCTCTAGTAGAGTTGATTCTGCTGGATTGGAAAACAAACCTGTTCCTTTTCTGAACAACTGTTACTATCAGGAAGTTCTTACTAAGATTTTGTGGAAATCCCCTTTTAATTTAAATCCACCAAAGCAGGAGAAAACATGTTTGCCCCATCTTCTGCGTCATAGCCCTTCAGATACATGGAGTTGGCTAGCATATCCCTTTCTCATTTGCCTCTTTCCCTTGCAGAGCAAGGCTTCCAGGTCCCTCGCTGTTTTGGTTATTCACTTCTGAACATGTTCTAGCTCATCAATATCTTTCTCTGGTGCCCAGAGGAAGGGAAATCCCTGCTTGTTTCTATATTTACATTAACCAACAGAGATGTGGGTGTATCATAAGTGAATTTCATTCAGGTTTTATGCTGAAAACAACTTGCCAAACTAACATTTCCTAAATCAATATGCTACTCAAAACAAAGTGATTGTTTTCCTTAGAAAAATTGCTTTTCAGGTTGTTGTGATATTAGAGGAAGATATATACAAAATGTGTAGAGCTCTGTGTGTGTATCAGAGAGATCTCATTCCATTAAGAAAAACTTTTCACAAAAATGTATACATGGGGCCAGTTTTCATACAACATTGTGCATAATAGGGAAGGAAACATACACATAAACGTTTTGATATGCGTGCAGGCTTTCTAATGTAAAATGAGAACACTGATCTAGAATTTTGGGTAAAGAAATTGCACGTGGAAAAGAACAAATAATCATGAAGTGATATATTTGCCTTGCTCCTGTGAAAATATCTATTTGTGGGCATAATGTGTCCTTCTGGCCCTAAAGCGAGGTCAGTGGACAGTAACTATGTTGGATCACTGTTAAAGATTCTTTATAAGGGGCATGCAACTATTGGAGGAGGGAACATTTGTCCATTGGGATATCTTTAAAAACTGTCCCACCACCCCCTAAAATTGCCCCATCTGTCCTCCAACACACTTTGGGGAAATAGGCAGGCAATATTGCTCCATTACTGACTGACTCTGAGTTGTTTTGAGTCTATGACAGTCTTTTATGCTACAAGACATGGCTTGAAAGTCAACTTCTGGTTTACTTTTTATTAGGGGTAAAAGAGCTCCCAAAGTCTACAACAGTTGATAAAATTGTTCCACTAAACACCTAGTGGATGTCTGAAAGCAAAAAATCCAGGTCCTCAATTAAACAATATTTTGGACCTTGGGGCAAAAGGACTAGCCTTAGAGCTTCACTTTCTTCACTTCTACCTTGAGTGTGATGGTATAGCTTGGTTTTTGGTCTACAACTCCCAGAAATCCCAGCCAGTTTACCAGTTAGGATTTCTGAGAGTTGAAGGCCAAAAACACCTGGGGACCCCAGGTTGAGAACCACTGGTTTAGAGGAAAAACTGCACCTTTGTGCCTTGACTTGGTGCATTAAGTGCCATATTTCCAGTACTTTCACTTCCAGGAAAAGGTTTTTCAAAGTTCAGGGACCAAGAAAGGTGATATATTTAGCATGATTTCAACAGGGGTGCTCTCTCAGATGGTGAAAGACATTTGTCATAGTACATGATTGTACTCAAGCATGTTTGTTGCACTCAGTGTGATTTGAAACTATCCATTAACTGGTAAACACAAAATCAATTTCCAAGTCTGATTGTTGAAGTGCGTATCTCTGAGAAAATCCCAGTATATATGTGTAAAGCCGTGTTTCTTGACCTGTCGGTCCCCAGATGTTTTGGTCTTCAACTCCCAGAAATCCTAACAGCTGGTAAACTGGCTTGGATTTCTCGGAGTTGTAGTCCAAAAACATCAGGGGACCCACAGTTTGAGAACCACTGGTGTAAAGTCAAGATGCATTCCTCTTAGTGTCCAATTAGACTCTAAACATTTTAAAACAAAGTATCTCCATCTTATATAAATAAAAATGTAATGTTCATTTGTGGGATTAACAGAACTCAAAAACTAATGGACGAATTGACACCAAATTTGGACACAAGACACCTAACAACCTAATGTATGTCCTTCACTAAAAAAAAATGATTTTGTCATTTGGAAGTTGTCATTGCTGGGATTTATAGTTAACCTACAATCAAAGAGCATTCTGAACCCCACCAATGATGAAATTGAACCAAACTTGGCACACAGTTCTCCCATGACCAACAGAAAATACTGGAAGGGTTTGGTGGGCAGTTTCCTTTGGTTTTGGAGTTGTAGTTCACCTACATCCAGAGATCACTGTGGACTCAAACAATGATGGATCTGGACCAAACTCTGCACGAATATTCAATATGTCCAAATGTGAACACTGGTGGAGTTTGGGGAAAATAGAATCTTGATATTTGGGAGTTGTAGTTGCTGGGATTTATAGTTCACCTACAATCACAGAGCATTCTGAACCCCACCAACGATAGAACTGGGCCAAACCTCCCACACAGAACCCCCATGTGGGCCACAGCAACGTGTGGCAGGGGACGGCTAGTGCTAGAATATAAAAAATATTATATTCTCTAGGTTAAAATCTTGGGGTGCATCTACATAGTCGAATTAGTGTAGTTTGCCATGACTTTAACTGCCACTGCTCAGTATTATGTAATTCTAATAGTTGTAATTTGAAGAGGTTACCACACTCTTTGGCAGAGAAGACTAAAGAAAACTACAACTCCCAGGATTCCATAGCATTGAGCCATGGCAGTTAAAGTGGTGTTAAATTGCATTAATTCTACAATGTAAATGCAACCTGTGTGAGTGTCTTAAACTGATTTCATCGTTTTTTTCATTTTCAGTCAGATGCTCAGATTCATAGTTGTTGAGTCATGGATCTCTTTTGGAGTGTTTAGTAGAAAAAGCTGCGAACAGTGTCTCTAGGAGAAAATTAATACAAACCTGCCCTATGGCTAGCACAGGCAGAAACATCTGAAAAACCTAACGATTCTCTGCATCTAGCAAATGTCCACATGGCTGTGCAAATGCTAGCGCTGCTGGCTTTGTTGCAAATATTTTCATCTGTGATTGAAAGTTATTAATCCATGTCAGCATGTCCAAGTTATATCTTCAAAAGTAATTATTTGCCCCCGTTAGGAATGCAAATCCTGACTTGAGCCTTTCTCCTACAATAGATGGGACA
Source organism: Anolis sagrei (assembly GCF_037176765.1). NCBI lineage: Eukaryota > Metazoa > Chordata > Lepidosauria > Squamata > Anolidae > Anolis > Anolis sagrei. The sequence continues at coordinate 260,983,251 of NC_090023.1, read as the reverse complement.
ACTTTAATTTTTTCACCCTATGGCAAGCTGCTGTGAGATACTAGGATTTTGTTGGTCACGGTTTCTGAGAAAAGTCGTGTGTTCTCTGCAAATGCTTTTTGCATATTTTTACAAAATGTATAAAATGTTGTCTTGTTCTATGAACTAGCAAAAATGATACCACTGGGCAGGTTTTTGGGTCTTTGTGACCAGCTAGCTTTTTAACTTGTATGCAGAACACATCATGCGATGTGCGGGGCTGGATGAATGCAAAGCTGGGGTGAAAATTTCTGGAAGAAACATTAACAACCTCAGATATGCAGATGACACCACTCTGATGGCCGAAAGCAAGGAGGAGCTGAGGAGCCTTCTAATCAAGGTGAAAGAAGAAAGCGCAAAAGCTGGGTTGCAGCGAAACGTCAAAAAAAACCAAGATTATGGCAACAAGAATGATTGACAACTGGAAAATAGAGGGAGAAATTGTGGAGGCCGTGACAGACTTTGTATTTCTAGGGGCAAAGATTACTGCAGATGCAGACTGTGGCCAGGAAATCAGAAGACGCTTACTTCTTGGGAGGAGAGCAATGTCCAGTCTTGATAAAATCGTAAAGAGTAGAGACATCACACTGGCAACAAAGATCCGCCTAGTCAAAGCCATGGTATTCCCTGTAGTAACCTACGGATGTGAGAGCTGGACCTTAGGGAAGGCTGAGCGAAGGAAGATAGATGCTTTTGAGATGTGGTGCTGAAGGAAAGTTCTGAGAGTGCCTTGGACTGCGAGAAGATCCAACCAGTCCATCCTCCAGGAAATAAAGCCTGACTGCTCATTGGAGGGAAGGATACTAAAGACCAAGTTGAAGTACTTTGGCCACATCATGAGGAGACAGCAAAGCCTAGAGAAGACAATGATGCTGGGGAAAGTGGAAGGTAAAAGGAAGAGGGGCCGACCAAGGGCAAGATGGATGGATGGCATCCTTGAAGTGACTGGACTGACCTTGAAGGAGCTGGGGGTGGTGACGGCCGACAGGGAGCTCTGGCGTGGGATGGTCCATGAGGTCACGAAGAATTGGAGACGACTGAACGAATGAACAACAACAACAAGCCTGTCCGTTGTGGTGGTGGTAGTGGTGGTGGTGATGATGATCAATATCCCATTTTATCTTCCCAAAGGGGACTCAAAGCAGCTTGACATAAAGCATTAGTATACCATTTAAAATATAAATAATGCAAACATTAAAACAGAATTAAACACATACAGCACTTACAAATGATTCTAATTTTATACAGAGACAAAAATATGTTGAACCTATTCTGAAGTAGGAGAAAATGGAGTTTTGGGGCTTGCGTACACTAACATGAAAACTCGGGCTCAGCAGTGAGCATGCCAGGTTTTCTTGGCTTGATCCAACGTTTACCTACTCTCGACAAATTTAGGAGATACTCTGAAATTTTCAGGAAATTTCTAAAGTTTAGGGCAGGGAGTGGGTAAATGACCTTGGAGGGCTGCATTCGGTCTGCGGGCTTTAGTTTGAGGATCCTGCTCTAGAACATGAATTAGAATCGGGCATCCTTCCTGATATCATTGAAGTGCAAGTCCAATAACTCTAGTCAATTTGGGAAATGTTGAGGAATGCTGAAGGTTGAGTCCAATAACATCTGGAGGACCACACAATTCTTGCACCTGCCCTAAAAATATCACTTCCTAGATTCCTATTAATGGTTCAAAATAGGAGAAGATGCAGTGTGGCCATAGTGCATAATCTATTGGTGAAGCAAGAGTATGTGAACCGCCTTGAGTCACCTTTGGTTGAAAACGGCAGTATAAAAACATAGTAAATAAATAATAAATAAATATCACTGTTATTGTTGCTGTTATTGTTGTGTGCCTCCAATTAGTTCCAACCGATGGCATCCATTAGGCAAACATGGCATTTTCTTGGCAAAATTTGTTCAGAGGGGGTTTGTGTATGAGTTCAGAGGATGTGACTTGCTTAAGACCAGTGGATTTCCTCAGCTGGGTGGGAATTTGAACACTTGTCTCCGTAGTTCAAAGTTTGAATCAGTAGAGGATGTGACTTTCTTAAGACCAGTGGATTTCCTCAGCTGAGTGGGAATTTGAATGTTTGTCTCCATAGTTCAAAGCTCGAACCAGTGCACCATGGTGGCTCCTTATAATTAAAGAGATGGGAACATTGTCCCTGAAATAACAATTTTGTTGCCCTTCTGCAAAGTTTTATTGATAAAAAACCAAATTGATAAGTTTGTCTTAGAGTTGCCATAAATCAGAAATAACTTGCGAGCACAAAACACAACAACAACAACAGCAGCAGCAGCATAAACGGTTTCCGGTCCAGTGTATCTGTCCGAACGTATCTCCCTCTACGTCCCACCCCAGAATTTGAGATCATCTGGGGAGGCCCTGCTCTCGACCCCACCGTTATCACAAGCGAGGCTGGTGGGGACGAGGAGCAGGGCCTTCTCAGTGGTGGCCTGTGGAACTCACTCCTGGGGGAAATTAGGGCATCAACATCCCTTCTCTCCTTCAGGAGGAAGGTAAAGACGTGGTTGTAGGACCAGGCCTTTGGGCAATCTGACAACTAGATTTGGACAACCAGATGGATAGGACTGAAAGGACTGACAATTGTGGATTGGAATTTGAACTATGAGATTGCGAAATGCTGACTGTCAATGAGGAGAATGGTATGTATTGGTTTTATTGCTTTTTACTGGTTTTATGGTTGTTTTTGCCTTACAATAATTATTGTCTCTGTTAATTGATGTTATTGCTAGAAATGCTGTTTTATGTTAACTGATGTTATTTGTCTTATTGCTGTTATGTGATGCGGGCATCGAATTGTGCCTTGCTTTTGTAAGCCACCCTGAGTCCCCTCCGGGGTGAGAAGGGCGGAGTAGAAGCAACCTAAATAAATAAATAAATAAACCCATATATTCTAGGCATCCAAAGAAAAACATCAGGTGTAGCCACCAAGGAAATGTGAATATAACATGTAAAAGTTCTAGGTGGGAAGAATTTTCAAAATTTCACTTTGCAATGCTAGAAATGTGGACACCTAAGAAACATTTCATAAGAGATAAAGGAGAATTCTTATTTGAGGAGAAAACCCTTCATTTTACCACCCCAACCTGGAACTATAGCCCTGCATTTAACACGGCTTTATGAGAAAACACTCGGGAAATGTGAGTTAAATAGCAACAGACCTCCTTCAGTGACTTTTTGGAGGAAAGACCCCTAGACTCTGTTGACCAACTGCGATGACCTACATGAGAGAAAAATAAATGTCAGTGCGTGATGGGGACCCGACTTTCCTGTGAGCTTTAGGCAGAAGCGGAGTCCTCAAAGGCAGATCTTGACAGAGTAGCTTGACAGGAGATGTCATCTCGTTGCAGAGATTCTCAGTGAAGTTTGGTTCTTGTGTCTCTCAGCACCCTTTAAGTGAATAAATGGAAACAAGTGTGTGTGTGTGGGGGGGGGGGTTGGTGGAATTACTTGGAGATTATACGCAGTGACGTGTAGGTAGAAAATTGACTTAAAGGCCAGAATCAAAGAAGGGTGATGGAGAATTGCATTTCACTGAGGCAGGAGGAGGGGAAGAGGGTGGAAAGGAGAAAGCACCCAGGGTCTGCTGTGAGTGTGTGTGTTTCTACTTACTATCTTCATTATAACCTAGGGAGGGGCAAGCTCCTGTGGCTAGAAGATAGTAAAGTGAGAGAAGAGTTTGACTATTTCTTCTTGGATCAAGAGTAAGGTTTATTTTAAGCTTACAGAAAAGAAAAAAGAATGATTGGGACCATTTACGATACAGGAAATTAATGAGGCTATTCAGAATTTAAAAATAGATAAATCTCCAGGCCCAGATGGCTACACGATACTACAAGATGGTGAAAGACAAAATATTTATTTATTTGAAACATTTCTATTCTGCTTTTCTCACCCCGCAGGGGACTCAGGGCAAAGCACAACATATATATGTCAAAAAATAACACTGATAGTACATTAAAAAGATCATAAAGTCTGTACTGGAAACAAATCTACTATTGGATGCTGACTAAATTTGAATTTCATTACTAAAATAATAAAGAATGCAAGATATGTTGAAAAATTATCAATAGAATACAAGCAACATACACAGAACCAAAAGCTAAAATCAAAATCAATGGAGACATGAATGAAATCTTTCCAATACAGAGAGGTGTGAGGCAGTGATGTCCTCTCCTGTTCCTATTATTTATACATACAACAGAAGTTTTAGCAAGGAAATAACTCCAAGATTGTCCTGCACTGCCGTTCTCTAGAGATGAAATCAGCTCACAGTCAGGCTAGAAATCAGCATACAGTATGGTTGCAAAGTTCCATCTGAGAATTTCTCCCCTCTCACCTCATATCCCTCACCCTGGCCCTCCCCTTCACCATGCCGGCCCCATTTCCTTGGAGACTCTCAGTGCTGGTCAAAAATTCCTGTAAGGTGTCTTTAGGAGGAATGCCATGGGACATCACAGAAGTGGGTCTGATCAGCACTGATCAGCACAAGGCATGACCTACTTTCATGGTTCCCCACAACACCAGGAACGGAGGTCATGACAAAGGTGAAGATCTAATAAGAATAACAGTGAAATGCCAAAAATATGAAATAAAGTTATTTGCAGATGAGATTATCTTAATGTCAAAAGACTCACTGAAGGAATTTCCTAACATGATATACCAGATTGGACTAGTTGCGGGACTGTTGATCAATTTATGCAAATCAAAAATATTAGTCACAAAGCTAAATAACAAACAAAAAGAAGAACTAAGACAGAAAACAGGAATTTGAAACAAGACTCCTATTGATACAGGCCAAAATCCCATTGGCTTTTTAAAGCTGCCACATGACATTGTTGGCCCATGTTTAACTTGTTGTCCCAAGGACTCCAGTATCTTTTTCACACGTCCTGCTGTTGAGCCAGGCATCCCCCATTCTGTATCTTGGCATTTCGTTTTTTTCTGCCTAAATGGAGTATTTTTCATTTGCCTTCATGTAAACCATAGTTCGTTATATTGCACAGCCTACAAGAAGACCAATTTTTAAATGGCTGCTCAAGAAGAAAAGTGAAAATAACCAAAGCAGTGCAGGACAAGGAGAGAATCTTGGGAATTGATTTTTAGGGAACATTGGGCCCCACACCTGATCCCATCCCTCTTTTCAGCTCTAATCCTCACCACTAGCCATTTGCATGAGAAATATTTCATTTAATGAAGATTTGCATTTGGCTAATAATGGGAGCGAGGGGTCCCCGGTGGCACAGTGGGTTAAAGCACTGAGCTGCTGAGCTTGTTGATCGAAAAGTCGCAGGTTCGATCCCGGGGAGCGGCGTGAGCTTCCGCTGTCAGCCCTAGCTTCTGCCAACCTAGCAGTTCGAAAACATGCAAATGTGAGTAGATCAATAGGTACCACTCCAGCGGGAAGGTAACGGCGCTCCATGCAGTCATGCCGGCCATGTGACCTTGGAGGTGTCTACGGACAATGCTGGCTCTTCGGTTTAGAAATGGAGATGAGCACCACACCCCAGAGTCAGACATGACTGGACTTAATGTCAGGGGACTACCTTTACCTACCTAACAGTGGGAGCAAACCACTACAAGGATTAAGCCTACAATTCTTTTCTAGTACGAGAATCATAGAATCATAGAGATGGAGGAGACCTCATGGGCCATCCAGTCCAACCCCCTGCTAAGAAGCAGGAATATTGCATTCAAAGCAGATGGCCATCCAGCTCCTGTTTAAAAGCTTCCAAAGAAGGAGCCTCCACCACATTCCGGGGCAGAGAGTTCCACTGCTGAACGGCTCTCACAGTCAGGAAGTTTTTCCTCATGTTCAGATGGAATCTCCTTTCTTGTAGTTTGAAGCCATTGTTCCACATCCTAGTCTCCAGGGAAGCAGAAAACAAGCTTGCTCCCTCTTCCCTGTGACTTCCTCTCACATATTTATACATACTACAGACATATGAAACAACAAAACAACTCTGATTATGTACTAAGTGCTGAAGCATTCCCACACGATGACTGCCTTTTTCTGTAAATAGGGAAAGTACGAATAAAAAAAGAGTATGCTTATGTATGTACAAAGTATCTTTCTCTTTTCTTTAAGTAGCCACAGTTTGTCCACACACAAACTTAGGACTCAGGACCCTCAGGCAGCCTAGACCTTCTTTTCTTAGGAACGAGAAGTTGACTGCAGCCAAACGGTTGTCACAATATATTTGTTCTCTGGAAGAAAAAAAAAACAGTGAAAGAATTGCCAACCTCATGTTTTAAAACAATAATGTTACTTCTGGCCTTCAGCCTTTCAAAAGGTCAAAATCGGAAAGCGAGGGCAGGAGTGGGGATTTTTTAGACACCGATTCTAATGAACGAATGGAGTGCCTATGTAGGCATTTTCAAGAATACATTAGAAAGCGCTTAAGTTATATTACCCAGGTTCATAGGAATGCTAGAGTAATACGCAGCCAATGCAACTTGATACTGTACATGCCTTATCCATCTATGCCCTTATTACTATGTTCAATTAGGAGAATATTAGACATGCCATGCAGGGTGATGTAGAGTCTGCAGTACAACGGAAAAGGGGGAGAATGCACCAAACCCTGGGCAGAGCGCAGAAATCTCAATACAGCTAATTGAGTTGGTGGGACAAGAGGGGGGATTTACCATTGTAAGATATTATTAGTGGGATATGAAGTGCAGGGACACTCAGTGGGAGATGACAGATCTTGACTATGGTGATGAAGATGATTTTTTTTGTCGTGTCAGGAGCGACCTGAGAAACTGCAAGTTGCTTCTGGTGTGAGAGAATTGGCTGTCTACAAGGACATTGCCCAGGGAATGCCCGGATGATTTTCATGTTTTATCATCCTTGTGAGAGGCTTCTCTCATGTCCCCGCATGAGGAGCTGGAGCTAATAGAGGGAGCTCATCCACCTCTCATAGAATCATAGAATCAAAGAATTGGAAGAGACCTCATGGGCCATCCAGTCCAACCCCCTGCCAAGAAGCAGGAATCTCCCCGGATTCGAAACTGTGACCTGTCGGTCTTCAGTTCTGCCGGCACAGGGGTTTAACCCTCTGCGCCACCAGGGGCTCCGATGAAGATGATGATGGTGAGGATGACAACGAGCAAACCAACATCAACTGCAGGCAAAATACAGGTGTACTTTGCTCATTCAGAAGTTGTATCTACACTGCAGTTATAGTGATTTTTCCAATTTAGCTGCTTTGGTTCCATCCTATAAAATCTTGGGATCTGTAGGTTCCTAGTGCACTCCCTTGGAATTAAAGCCCTTTCATGGAAAATTCTAAGTATCTTATAAAAAGGACAATCCAAGGATTCCATAGGAAAGAGCTAGGAAAGTTAGGTAAAGTAAAGGTAAAGCTTTCCCCTGACGTTAAGTCTAGTTGTGCCTGACTCTGGGGGATGGTGCTGATCTCCCTTTCTAAGCTGAAGACCCAGCGTTGTCTGTAGACACCTCCAAGGTCATATGGCCAGCATGACTGTATGGAGCAGCTTTACCTTCCCGCAGAAGCAGTACCTATTGATCTACTCATATCTGTATGTTTTTGAACTGCTAGGCTGGCAGAAGCTGGCCCTAACAGTGGGAGCTCACCTCACTCCCTGGATTCAAACTGCCAACGTTTCAGTCAGCAAGTTCAGCAGCTCAGCAGTTTACCCAACTGTGCCACTAGGACCCACTAGAAGAGTTTAAATGGTGCAAAACTGATATAGTTCTCTATTGAGGATGTTTCCCAGCTCAAAGGTGTGGTTCTCTGTTGTGGATCAGCTCAGGTTGGATATTGGGCATAGGTTTTATTACTCTTCCTCTGTTATGATTCATTTGTTAGATATCCAAAGGAAATCTAACAAATGGAAAAGCTGGCCTGTGACAACACCTTTATTGTTTTTTCTCAGATGTTTTATCAGTCTCTGATTCTATGCTCTCAAACTGTAAGTTCAGTTCCCAGGTGGGGAGCCTTAGCTCATGCAAACATTATACTCATCCTTCCCTCCCTTCTCCTGTCTGGTCTCTGTTTTCCCAAACAATAGATCTTTCTGTACTCTTTCTCCTAAATCACTCTGAATGGAGCCGGAGGCCAGTGCCAAAAGGGAAAGTACTCTGGGTTGCCCTCACGTTGCTGCATCCCACATCGCAGGGGACTTGGCTTACAACTGCACCAAATGACAACTGAGACTGCAACTGATGTGCTTCTTCCACATTTCCTCCTTTCCGCTGACCAGGAACAATGCTAAGAAATGAGGAAGTTAACAAGGTGGGTGTCCATCCATCAAAGAGAGCAAATGAGAGATGTTGTGGGGCAAAAAGAACAGAGCTCTCATGCATCCCACGGGGGCTACCATGAACAGATCAGCCAACACTTCCCTCCTTGGGAGGTAGAGGGTTGTCCTTTTCCTCCCACTTTGCAGCCCAGGATGTTTGCTTTTGCTCAGATGAGTGTCAGCTACATCATTATGCATGGCTTTCTTCTTCGCTGTAGTTTTGTCCTCTTCCAATACTCGGGTGGTACTGCATGTGCTTTGCATGCACACACATCTTGCATCAGTGCAATTTCTAGCAAAATTAACAGCTCTCGTAGGACTGGGAAAGACCCTCCCTCAGCTGACATCTTGGAGAGCTGCTTCCTGTTAGCTGACATCTAAAGATAACCCAAAGTCTGACACCAGGCCCACCTCCCGCCTACAGCTTTAGCTTGCTTCTCTTCCTTCCTCCATCATCATTCATTATCACTGTGGTCGTCATCATCACCCTCTGTCATCATGCCATAAATTGTACAACAGCCATCTCCAACTCATAGCCTTCTAGCGTTGCAGGTCAGGATTATCCCAGGGCCAAAACCCGGAAGTCTAGGAATGATCTCATCTGATGTCAAAAGGGATGTTACAATCATGGTGTTTAAGGCTGATCAGGCATGTGGCCGGGGGGGGGGGGGGGGTTGAGGGGCTTCACCCACCCCCAAAATTCTCATGGTGGTTCGTGAGAAGGCCTTACTGTACATTATTTAAACTGTTATCTGATCACCATGCTCAATATATCCCATATGCATGGGGGTATAGGGGTAACAATACAAAAGGTTTGCTAGGGTAGACCCTCTTTCACGCAGACCCCCCCCCCCCCAATCAAACTCAGCTCCCCCCGAATCAAAATCCTGGCTACGGGCCTGGGGCTGATGGTCAGAATCATTTCAGGCTCTGACATTCCAGTGTTAATTTGAGAACTAAAAAGACCCGCCTCATGTTATTATGGGGTAGGCCCTGCTGATGCCATTAAGCATGATACATGAAGCATCAACACAGTATGCCATTCCAACAGGGGCGGCTCAACCCATTACGCAAAGTAAGCATTTGCAGTATAGTTGTTTTTGCCCAGGGGTGCTCTTAAGGCACTCATGGGGGAAAATAGACCTTGACATATGCAAGTTGTAGTTACTGGGATGTATAGTTCACCTACAATCAAAGAGCATTCTGAACTCCACCAATGATTGAATTGAACCAAATATGGCACACAGAACTCCCACGATGAACAGAAAATATATATCAATGATTGGATGGGGGGGGGGGGGGTGCCAAAATGCTGTTTGCATACCGTTGAAAATTACCTAGGGCCGCCTCTGCATTCCAATGAAAAATACCAAGTCTAGTACATGACAAAATTATGTATACACACATTTTCCAAGGCAATGCTCTCTCCATGAGATTTCTTCCCATACCCTCAAGACTGGAAAAATTTCAGGTCCTGAGATCTTGGAACAGTAGTGGTGTTACATTAGGCAGCACTTACCAATGCCATTTCATCTGACCCCTCAACCATCAACCATAGTTACACACGGTATAGTAAGTCCTCGAGTAACAAACATCTGACTTACAAATGGCTCCTAGTTAAGAATGGAAGTGAGGCAACAGGGAGTGAGAGAAATCTACCCCTCGGAAGGGAAATTCACTCCTGAAAGAGTTATCAAGGGAAAAGGTGTCTCCACTGAAGCTTTATCGCCAGTCCTTGTTTCTACAATAAGCTACATTTTTCAAAATCCAATTATCACAGAGACAGAAAGTGAGGTGAAATCTTCTGAACAGGGACACAGACAGCAAAACAAACACCACAGGAATGTTAACCCTTCCCTATGCTATCTGTTGGGTTTCATCCCAGGACTACACAAGTCTCTTGTGTCATCAAGTCTCCAGTCCTCAGTTAGTAGCGAGACTAGAGATAGGATTAGAGTGAAGGATTCCTCTCCCCACATTTCCATGCATGTTTATCCCAAAAGGGGCCTTTGTCTTTACTGTTCTTGCTTGCTACTATCTCCTGCCCCTTTGAATCTCTATGAGGTATGAGGTAACTTCCTCTTTAAAAGTTTTTTTATTGCCCTGGGTTTCACCATGCGGTCTTTCTCCATTGTTGGCTCACTCTCTGCCCTTTCTTCTTTCCAGTGAGGACACATTTTGCCTCTCTCAGGCAAAATGTAGTTGCATGGATATTATATCTTTATTTTCTTTTACCTTTCCTAGAATATGAGTTTTAGAAAGCTAGTTAGCTCCAAGACCTTTTCTATCTAGAATGGATTTCTTTTTACTTCAGTAAATATTTTGAACCTAAAGTTCTGTCTGTCTCTGCAATCCTGTGCCATCCTCTTGAATGGAAGCTTATCTTGGCTCACCACATGTAAGCTTCTGTTGGTAATGAAGTTTGCTTCCAGCATTCTGCTATATTTTTGGAGGAATCACCACAACTGAGGGTTATTTTGAACCCAACACCATCCAAAGCTGATGTATATATTTTTGGCTGGAGTTACACTTAAAAAATGTACCTGTTCCAACATACATACAAATTCAACTTAAGAACAAATCTACAGAACCTCTCATGTTCGTAACTTGAGGACTGCCTGTATTCCAATTTAAACAAAAATATGAAATCTACAGGGGGAAAAACATGTATACAGTAAGCAGTCATGTAGCCAGGGGGGTGGGGTTGAGGGGCTTCAGCCCCCCCCCTCCCGAAATTCTCATGGTGGTTCGCGATGTTTATTCATATCATGATCTGATCACCATACTCAATATATCCCATATGCATGGGGGTATTGGGGTAATGATACAAAAGGTTTGCTAGGCTAGACCCTCTTTCACTCAGACTGCCCCCCACGAAACTCACCCCCCCGAAACTCACCCCCCTCCCCCCCCCGAAATGAAATCCTGGCTATGGGCCTGACAGTAAGATCATCATAACCATACAAACCATACCCACTGGTTGGGGATCATGGGAGTTTTAATCTGAAACATCCAAGGGATGCCAGACTGAGAAAGGTCATTCTAGTATTTGGGGATCTGAAAAAATAACAAAGGTATGCCTCCGTTTTGATGCACCAGCCATGGAAACCTACTGAGTATGATAACTCAGTTGCAAAAAAACAAACAAAAACAAAAACAACAATGTTAGGCTCACCATAAATCAGGAAGTGGAGAAGTGGAAAAGGAATGGTAGAAAGTCTAAAAAAGCATGCTTTGCAAACTGAAGGCTAACTCTTCCAATCTCCAAGTCTCCAGGAGGCAAATTTGCTGGCGGAAGTTTGGTTTGGCTTAGCAGTGAGCGCATTGCCTGCCTGCCTCTCCCCAGTGACATCTCTCTGCTTGCGCTGTGATTTCACAGCTATGGCAACACTTCTTTCTCCATGCCCCCCCCCCCCCCGTCTGATGACCCCTCTCCAATGAGCAGAAAACTTTAGTCTCTCTTTTTACTTGCATTCATTTACGGCCTCTCGCTTTAAAAGAATGAAGGAAAAAATAACAAGCAGGAAAAGGGGGAAAAAGATCTTCCTCTTTCTCTGTTTCTCATTAATTATTCACTTCTCATGAAATAGGAATGAAAATAGATTAAATGATGTTGGCCAGATTCCTACCGAAGTGGAATCAGACCAGGAGATTTCCTGTGACAAGATGTGTACCAACTCACTTGACTGCAAATTGCCTGCAAGACAGTTTGGATCATGGGCAACAAGATCATAGCTCTTGTTGCCCATGGTAGGTTAGTTCTCACATGAACATTGTCCAGAGTTCCCATATTTAGCTTAATGTTTATGTGTGAACCTATTGCATCTCCTCTTACAGGTATAATTTGGCAGGGACAGTCTCGATAAATCCCTTGTTGTCCCATTTTCAGCTGTTTTTCAGATGTTCTGGTTTCTCTCTCCGTCTCCCACTTTCCCTCTTTGTCCAAAGCTTACTTCAGTTGCTACAAACTGAGTTCAAAGCACCAAAGTCATTTGTGCTCAATTGACTCATGAGGGGAGAGAAGAGGGGGAAAGCTGCTGCAGCTTCTCCTAGCTTTTCTTTCTTCTCATTAATATCATTGTTGTCATCTTGATCACATTGCAGGGATGCTTAGCCAGATGTATCCAGGTTCTCAGTCCACAAATTGCATTCACTTAAAATGTCAATGGACAGTTTAGGCATCCAAAGGGGAGATGCTATGTGCTTGTCTACACTCATTAAAAAGAACCCTCTTACTCACCCTAAATTTGATGCTGGAAAAACTCATGGCACCAGTAATCTCCAATAAGTATCTATCTAGAATATTTTGCCCTTAACCTGACTTTGCTATGCACTAAGCAAAATTATGGGATACTGCAGAGTTTTCAGGAAATGCTGAAGTATCTGTGGACTTTGTGGCTATCTGGACAGCTAGATCAGGTTCTTTTTGGTTCAATGTATTGTTTACATGAACACCTCCACTATCTGTATATCACCATTGCCATTCCTGAGCAGCTATGGAGCTCCCTGCAAGCACCTGGTTGTTGCAGTTGCATCTGCTAAGGTTAAAATGGGACACCCAAATGATCAATGAGAAGGAAGGGATCACTTTACTCCCTCCTCGCCCATCACATGAGCACTCTGTTGTGGCCTCAGCCACAACAGAGTGCTCAATGACCAATGGGGAATGACAGCAGAGATGTGCAGACAAGGGCATGGCCTAGCAGAGCGGATATGTTCTTGACTCAGTGGAAACCAATGCGAAGGTGGGTTCAGCCTGGTCATTGTTGATCTGATTCTATTCCAGATTGGCACTGGGTTAAGCAGCCGATATAGATACAGCCGAAGTAATCAAGAGAATGCAAATAGAGCAAGCAGGAGAGTTTTAGGCACAAACAGTTTTCAATATTTCACATGTAGCAAATGTGAAGTTCCCTTCTCTATAATTTATACTCTATTTTATACCATTTTGTTATATCTGTACAATAAAGGCTTATCGGATTGGAAAATTGGTCTCACTCATTGCAATGCTAGATATTTGGGGACTGATGGAAAATTCCACTGGGGGCATAATTCTTCTTTGCGAGAGGGCAATGCCTTAATTTCCCCTCCTGTTAACTACAGTATCTCTCTTTTCCATTTTACAAGGTGTGTGCATATGTGTAGGGGAGTATCTCAAGAGCCCTGTGTGTGGTGTGTTACTTCTCCTTTGTTAGGGTTGGTTTTTCTTTAATTAGAATGGCCAACTGAGCAAGTGCAGCTGATGCTTGGTCTATCCTTTAAAATAACATCACAGCCTCTTGACTGTTCTTAAATCTCATGTTGACATATCAGTACCTGAAATGGTACCAATCTGGCCACCTAACTCTGGAAGGTCCCATGAGCAAAAGAAGAATTCCACCTCAGTTGTTGCCCATCTTTCCTGCATATACTTTCCCAGGGTCTGACTATTTCCTAGAAAAATAATCAAAAGTAAAAGTAGGGTGATATTAATTTGTTAAGACTCATGAGAAGATAGCAAAGAAAGAAGCAAAGTTGTATGTTCCCCAACTCCTGATAAGGCTAAAGTTTAAAGAGTGAACCAAGGATAAGGAGAAAAAGAGGCATTTCTAATGAAGCTCTTATCTTGCCTCATTTCCTGAATTTTACAGAGGCTTCATACAAGGTTGTTCTCTGTTTGTAAGCTTCCCGACTCCCAAATAATTTTTCTCCCTACTGCTGCTTCTAATTTTTTGCTTGATACTTTGGCCATGAGTTTCCTTCCTTGGCAGGCAGTTGGACTGAATGACCTTTGGATGTTCCTTCAGGCTCCAAGTCTACAATTCCTTCCAGCAGAAGATCAATGAAGAAGAAAAGCTATGAATATTTGTACAATGCCTTCTAACTACTAGTGTGAGAAACTTCTTATGAGTAACAGAGAAGGGGAGGGGGGAGGGAGGGAATCGTGATTGGATTATGAGCCAATTCTAGTCTGCCAATACAATTATAGCCTGCCATTTGTAATCATTGGAATATGTATAAGTAGTAGCATTTGTTGCTTCAAAAATTAAGATCTAAGGACCCTGCTTAAAACATGAGGCCTGTGGATTATGCCATAGAGTGATGTACTGTTACGAGGATGGCGTTGTAAGGGACTGCCTCTGGTGATGCCATAAACCATGATGTATTCAGCAGCATCAACAACAGTGCAGTTGACCCTTTGTCACCACAAGTTTTGCATCCATGGCTTTAATATATTTAGACAAAATTTTTAAAAGCAAATATTGATTTTGCCACATGCAAAGCACTAATGTAAAAGTAAAGGTTTTCCCCTGACCTTAAGTAGTGTCCAACTCCAGAGGTTTATTTATTTATTTATTTATTTATTTGCTTCATTTTTATACCGCATTTTTCAGCCCTTAGCAGGCGACTCAATGCGGTTTACAGTGCAATTAAAACACGACAGTATAACAACAGGATCGGCGACGTTGATCCACAACAATTAACAATCAGACAGGACAAATCAACAAACAACATACATAGCGTCTCAATTGAAATCAGATCCGTTCTCATAGTCGTTGTGCCGTTCCTATGTTCCATTTACCGACTTCCTTAATTAGTTGCCTTGCTTAGCCAAACGCTTGTTCGTAAAGCCAGGTCTTGACCATTCTCCGAAACGTCAGCAACGAAGGTGCCTGTCTGATGTCTGCCGGCAAAGCATTCCATAGCCGAGGGGCCACCACTGAGAAGGCCCTGTCTCTCGTCCCCGCCAAGCGCGCCTGTGACGCAGGCGGGATCGAGAGCAGGGCCTCCCCAGACGATCTTAATGTTCTAGGTTGGTGCTCATCTCCATTTCTAAGCCAAAGAGCCAGTGTTTGTCAGGGTCTGCAATACAGATGAAGATGAAGGGCTGCGAGGCCCAGCATCTGAGTCAATGGGAAGCGGGGAACAACAACAGCTGCAGCCTGACACTGAGGAAGCTACCCCTGTAGTGCAGGATCAAGTGCCTCAGACAAGTGGGAGTTCTGAGTTAACTCAGGATCAGGAGAGTAATGAGACAGAGTTAAGTAAGTATCCCAGAAAGACTGGGACTCAAGCTATTCAGCTGTGTAGATCCACCCAGTTGGCCCAGAGAAGGGTCAACAGATGAGAGCACTTGTGCTTTGGAGCATAAAGAGTGGCAGCTTGGATTTGGTCTTTGCTGGGAGCAATGTTTGGAATCTGTTTCAACTTGGAGCTCTGTTGGATGACTTTGTGTGTCTTATCGTGTGTTAGACCTTGACTTCAGACCTTGGATTGCATATTGTTTGGATGTGTTGGTGAGGACTTTTGGACTGGACTATTGACTATGCCTCCTGGATTATCCCTGTCTAGTTTGTTTGAATCTACTCTGGACTGACTGATGTTGACCATAGTGAGTGACTGTTTATACTGAGAGATGCTGTGCAGGGTTGCGACAGTGTTGTCCGTAGACACCTCCAAGGTCATGTGGCCAGCATGATTGCATGGAGCACTGTTACCTTCCTGCTGGAGCAGTATGTATTGATCTACTCACATTTGTATGTTTTCAAACTGCTAGGTTTGAAAACATGCAGTAATTTACACTGCTCCCCAGATTCAAACCTGTGACGTTTTGGTTAGCAACTTCAATGGCTCAGTTTAGCCCACTGCACCACCATCCTACTTGTCAACATTTACATTTTCAAAATGTCACCAAAGAATTTATTTACACAAACCTTTCATGGAAATATTGTGAGATTCCTCTGCATTGCCGTGAGGACTGGAGAAGTTGGCCCTGAGATTGAGTAACTCTAGACATGTGAGTGTGCTCAGTAGGGCCATGTTATCATTTGGTGCATTTTTTAAAGATTCCTGCCTGGCTATGGACCCAATATTAAAGGAAAATGGTGTTGCTTGCTTCTTCTCATTTCATTTCTTGAGTTACTGTCATCATCAACATTTCATTGACACACCATGGGTAACATTTCATCCTGTGTTAAGAAACATATAGGCAAGTTGGAGCAGCTTCAGAGAAGGGCGACAAGGATGATAAAAGGTATGGAGAATAAAACAGATGTCAAACTAAATGAGAGAGTATAACATGTTCATCCTGGTGAAGAGAAGAAGAGATGATATCATGCCCCCCTCAGAGAGTTTGTTTTTCTCAAAAGATGAAGAAGACTTACAACAGCCAAGTCCTCCTCTAGTCATTGAGTGGGATGAACAGCTAAGACCTCCTGCAGTTCAGCAAGAAAGGGAGATGGAGAAGAGGTCTCCAAATTGTTGTGAGCAAACACGAATTAAGTATTTGGCACAGACTCTCAGATGCAGCAAAAGGCTGTGTGCCCACAGCTGTGAGATGTGCTTTCTAAATACTTTTGGGGATTTTTCGTCTTGATATTCTGGGTTATATGGCTATGTGGAAGGGTCCTGAGTCACTTTAAAAGCAGATTAATGTCTACCAAGCAGATACTGAAAGCAACTTCCGTCCACCTCTTGACAACCAGACCCTCTTGTCGAAAGTCTTGGATTTATGACACTCAGATTCTTCTTCACTGTCTTCTCTACTTTGACTTTGGTCTGATTTTTGGCTTCTTGACCTCTGAGCTCTTTATTACTGTAGATTTTTTTTACTTTGACTTCTGAACACTTGTAAGAGGGTGATAGATACATAATTTCATCCTTTAACTAACTCAAGGTTTGTGGTAGGGAGGAGATGGCGGGCCTGTTTCCTGTTGTCCAGGAAAGTAGGACCAGGTCTAATGGTTTGAAGTTGCAAGATAATATATTTTGATGGAACTTCTTGACAGTAAGACTGCTTGCCAATGGGACCAATTGCCTAAAGACATTGTGGGGTTTTCCTCCTCTGGATGTCTTAAAAAAGAAGTGATGCAGCTATCTGCTGGGGATGTTCTAACTCAGTGGTTCTCAACCAGTGGTTCTCAACCTGTTACATCCCGCTTAGATTACTGCAACACTCTCTACGTGGGGTTGCCTTTGAAGACTGCCCGGAAGCTGCAGCAAGTCCAACGCGCGGCAGCCAGATTACTAATGGGGGCTGGGTACAGGGAGCACACCACTCCGCTGTTACGCCAGCTCCACTGGCTGCCAATTAGCTTCCGAGCACAATTCAAAGTGCTGGTGTTGACCTATAAAGCCCTAAACGACTCCGGCCCTGTTTACCTCTCCGAACGTATTCTCCCCTACGAACCATCAAGATTACTAAGATCATCTGGAGAGGCCCTGCTCTCGGTCCCACCAGCCTCGCAAGCGCGGCTGGTGGGGACGAGGGACAGGGCCTTCTCGGTGGTGGCCCCACGACTCTGGAACTCTCTCCCTCTGGAGGCCAGAACCGCCCCATCCATCCTAACATTTAGGAAACTGGTGAAGACGTGGCTGTGGAGTCAGGCCTTCGAGGAATGAGACAACACCATAGGACTCTGGATGGAAGTGGATATAGATCCATCTTATTTAGGACGACTGACCACTGTAGTTTTATATTTAGTGTTTTTAAAGTTGTTTTGTAATTTGTTATATATGCTATTTTAATGAATGTATATGTTTTTATGGCTGTAAACCGGGCTGAGTCCCTCAACGAGTTTGAGAAGCTCGGTATACAAAACTGTGAAATAAATAAATAAATAAATAAATAGGTCCCCATGTGTTTTGGCCTACAACTCCCAGAAATCCCAGCCAGTTTACCAGCTGTAAGGAGTTGAAGGCCAAAACATCTGGGGACCCACTCCTCTAACTGGAGTTTCTGTATTCAACGGGGGTTGAACTCTAACAAATCTATGATGGTATGTGTCACTTGGGTAATTGAATAAAAATGCATGGAATCAGGCTGTTACTAAGGCTGCAAGGATGAAAAAGGGATCATAAATTATTTTTTGTGTTGTTGTTTGCTTCCTTATTTAGCTACCACCTCTAGAATAGGTGACATATGCACCCTTTAAAGCAAGTCCTCATGTGTTTGGTAGGCTTACTCCCAAGTAAGTATGCACAGGATTGCAAACTTAAATGAAATTAGATCACATTGGGATTCAAATTGTAGCAAGGCATGCTGGGTCAAAGAACCAATGGTCTCTCTGATTGTAAATGTATATATCCCAGCTTTCTGTGTGTGTGTCCCAGGTAAGGAAGTATGAAACAACATTCTGGATAAGTTTCAAAAAACGTATCAAAACTTTTTTTGGGCACATTTCAAAATTCATTAGATGTCTCCTTTGAGTGGAAAGCCTTACATCCATCTTAAGAATTTGCTTTTGAAAGAATCCAATAACAACAGTTCTGCAAGTACTTGCCCATTCCTGTACTCTCTGCAGCAGCAATTTGGCTTCTGTGAATACTTTACTAACATGTATTGAATTTAGACATTTTAACACAGTCTCTTGGCACTGTCTCAGACTGTGTAAAAAGGCAAAAAACTGATTTATGGCATCCACATGAAAAATAAACCCATAATTTCTACATTTCAGAACTTTACATATTTTGAATAATGTGCATGAAGAGTTCCTTCTGGGGCAAAGCAAGTTCAAGGCTTAAAAAATTATGTTTTCGACTTTAAACTTCCAGAATCTCCTAGTTACTATAGCCTAATCTGGCTAGGAGATTTGAAGAGCTGTAGTTCAAGAAGGAGGTTTTCCAAGGCTTGGGGAAGGCTCCTCTTCTCAATGAGCTCCCTTCTACACCACTCAGTTATATTGCTATTACTCCACTTTAATTGCCATGGCAACATCTTATGGAATCCTGAGGTCACTTGTTTGGAGAGGAAGAAAACCTTCGAACCCCTCCTTATGTACTTCAAATCCCAGAATTCCATAAGAAGGTCACTAAACATCTGAAAGTATAACTATAGAGCTATAATTGGGTAGCATGAAGGCACCCTTAGTTTATGGGTACTATAAGAATGTGCTGCGTGCAGTCTTGCCTGGTGGTTTCCATATCAGTAAGGAGGTTTGTGTTCTGTACTTTAAGGGAGCTATCTAAGGTGATTTAAAGTGTAAAGATGCATCATTGAATATCAAAGTCAGGGTCATCCAAGATATAGCTTTCTCATTTGTGGGTTATGTGTGTGAAAATGGGACAGTGATGAAAACTGACAGGAACAAAATTTACTCATGTTGGGATGTGATGCTAGAGAAGAGTCCTTATAGATACTGCATGCTGCTAAAAAGATAAATAAATGCATCCTAGAGCAAATCAAGCTTGAACTCTCTTTAGAAGCCAAGATGACTAAAATGAGACTGTCATACCCTGACCATATCAAGACAAGGAAATAATGGAAAAGGTAATCATGCTTGGTAAGGCAGAAAACAGTAGGAAAAGAGGGAGACCCTGATCCAGATGCATAGATTCAGTCAGAAAAGCCAAATCCTTGAGTCTGCAAGATGATAATAAAGTGCCTTGAAGGTCTCCTTAGGGCAGTGGTTCTCAACCTAGGGTCCCCAGATGTTTTTGGCATTCAATTCCCAGAAATCTTAACGGCTAGTAAACTGGCTGGGATTTCTGCGAGTTGTAGGCCAAAAACATCTGGGGACCCCAGGTTGAGAACTACTGCCTTAGAGTCACCATAAATGATAACTCACTTGACACACATGACAGGAACAATGGAAGCAGCAGATTCCATCTGTGTGATAGGATTCATAAATTTGAAGAACTCCTTTAAAATTTGGACTAAAGCCCTATTTAGCTTTAGTGGGGAAAGGAGCGTGAGTGATCTACGAGCGCCAGTCTACCAGGCCGTTTTCACCGGGCCTACGCCGCTCTTCCCCCACCTTTCCCAACCCACCCTCCCGGTCCTACTCTACCATCATCCCCTTTCCGTGAGGGTGCCTACGGCCGCCATCCAGCTGGCGCATCGCGGTTCGCCGTTTCCCGGCCCCTGGCTCAGCCCAACACTAACAACAACTGTGCTACCGTTTCCATCACGGAGCGGCTGGGGGCGGCTGACAAAGGAGAGCAAGAAAGAGTAAGAGGAAACCGCGAGCTCACCGAAGGGTGTATGATAAGAACGGCAAACTGGCACTGACATTGTGCGGAACTCTTTGACATTGTACAGGATTGTTTATGACCTCGCCATCATTGTAATAACATCAGCTAACAATATAGTGTGGACGTTGGGCCCAATTAACAGATTTAACACCACACCACGGACATTTTGGGCCTAAACGAAAAATCCGGAAGCTCTGTCCGCTCATGACTCAGCGTTTCTGATACAATCTACAGAGCTCTATGCTCAAGGAATTAGTTACTCATGTATGCTATACTGCCCTCTATGGTTTAAGTTAGAATATGCAATTAGTGAACCTGTGCTGCTAATTAGAAAGAACTGAAACTGCTGCCTCTATCCTGCAGATTACCAGCTATTCTGCTTGTGGTATTCCCTCTTGAGGCGGTTAAGGAAGGCTGTGGGCCAGGCTTCTGGGTGCAGGTTTGTTTCTCCACGGACCCAAGGAGCCGGGCTGCTGTGGCCTGAATTATCTGCCCTGACCGAGTGGTTTGAAAATCAACTTATTTATATAAGGCAGTAATCTTGCACCATTTGCACTATTTTGCACTTTTGAACTAGACTAGCTTTAAATCACTTTGACTTTAGCACTTTGATCTTCTTGCCAGACTCCTTACCAATATCCAACTGGTCCCAAATTAAGTGGTTACTATTATTGCACTTTAATCAAATACTCTGGATCCCTGTACTGTCACTTTGAAGTTCGTATATATATATATATATATATATATATATATATATATATATATATATTATTAACCAGCTGCACTTTACTCCTATGTCAATGTTTACATTATCCTTGCTGCTATTGGTATTTTATCAGTTACCAGCACAAGTGCACTTTACAACAATTTCAGCACAGGTGCACTTTACAGTTTTAATGACACTGGATGGAGCAGGTAGCACCAAGGGGAGGGAATATAGGGATCCAGAGACAGGTAACCATAATTATAATCAAGCTTTTGTTGCTGAGATAACAACTGCTGGAAATGGAGGGAATTTCCCCGGGGGAGGTGGGCCTATGGGTGGGGGGGCCGCTATAGAGGTGGTGACAGGTAGAGGGAGGTACGGGAAAGGGAGAACAAAACATCAATTTTGGCCCAAAATTCATAATAACAGATTGGCAACCTCTAAAAATTCTAAGAATCAAAGACAAAACCAAATTCGGCTCCAAATTCATAATAGAACATTGGCAACCCCAAAAATTAATGCTACAATCCGGCCCGAAACAAATAATAACAGATTGGCGACTAAACAATCTTCTCCTGACAAGATACAACTGAGGTGCCGGGTTGGTGGTCCCTCCAAGCTAAAAGTGGTGCTGCTCAATGCCAGGTCGGTAAATGGAAAAACTGCCATCATCCAAGATCTAATTCAAGAAGAACGAGCTGACCTGGCTTGTATAACGGAGACCTGGTTGGATGAGGGGGGAGGGGTTAATCTCTCCCAGCTCTGTCCACCAGGTTACTCGGTTCAGCACCAACCAAGGCTTGGAGGGCGGGGAGGCGGAGTCGCAGTGGTCTACAAGGAGTTTATTCCCCTGATCAGGTGCCCCATCCCACAATCATCATCTTTTGAATGTGCTGGCTTTAGGATAGGTGACCGGGACAGGATAGGGATTCTGCTAGTGTACCGACCACCCCGCTGCACTACAGTCTCCCTACCTGAGCTAGCAGGAGTGGTCTCGGACATGGCGTTGAGCTCCCAACGGCTCTTAGTCTTGGGAGATTTCAACATTCATGCCGAGGCCTCTCTTTCTGGTGCGGCTCAGGACTTCATGGCCACCATGGCAACCATGGGCCTGTCCCAACTAATATCTGGTCCCACCCATAGTGCCGGGCACACTTTGGATTTGGTCTTTTCGCAAGGATGGGATGAGAGTGACGGGATAGAGGAGCTGACCATCGCCCCTTTGCCATGGACCGATCACTACCTGATCAGATTTAGACTAACTGTGCCTTCTAACCTCCGCAGGGGTGGTGGACCTATTAGAATGGTCCGCCCTAGGAGACTGATGGATCCAAATGGCTTTCTGATGGCTCTTGGGGACCTCTCCACCTTCGTGGCTAGCGACACTGTCGATGCCCTGGTCTCTCGCTGGGATAGTGAATTGACCAGGGCAATTGACACAATCGCTCCGGAACGCCCCCTCTCAAGTAACCGAGCTAAACCAGCTTCTTGGTTTACTGAGGAGCTGGCAGCGATGAAGCGAAAGAAGAGGAGGCTAGAGTGCGTGTGGCGCCGGAATCCCACCAATCCAGCTCAAACACACCTGAATGCCTTTCTAAGGTCCTACGGTGTGGCAATAACGGCGGCTCAGAAAATATTCATCACAGCCAATATTGCATCCGCGCAGAATCGTCCAGCTGAGCTCTTCCGAGTTGTCAGAGGCCTGTTAAATCCGCCAAAAAGCGAGGCCTCGGATAACTCGGTGGCCCGCTGTGAAGCATTTGCTCGATTCTTTGCGGATAAAATTGAGCGGATTCGGTCGGGTTTTGACGTCATGTTAACGGCAGTTTCTGGGGATGTGACGAGAGCATCTGCTTGTCCAGTTTTGTTGGATTCGTTTCAATTGGTTCAGCTTGAGGATGTGGACAGGATCCTTGGAGAGGTGCGACCCACCACATGCATCCTAGACCCCTGCCCTTCCTGGCTGGTCAAGGAAGCCAGAGGGGGTTTGGCGGAGTGGGTGAAGGTGATGGTTAATGCCTCCTTACAGAAAGGAGAGTTTCCAGCGAGCTTAAAACAAGCTATTATAAAACCGCTGTTGAAGAAACCATCACTGGATCCCACCCAATTCGACAACTTTCGGCCAGTTTCCAATCTCCCCTATTTGGGCAAAGTCATGGAACGTGTGGTGGCAACACAACTCCAGGGGTTTCTGGTAGACACTGATTATCTTGATCCAGCACAGTCTGGCTTTAGGCCGGGACATGGAACTGAGACAGCCTTGGTCGCCTTGGTAGATGATCTGCGCAGGGAGCTAGACAGGGGGAGTGTGTCCCTGTTAGTTCTGCTGGACCTCTCAGCGGCCTTCGATACCGTCGATCACGGTATCCTTCTGGGGCGCCTCATGGACATGGGGCTCGGGGGCACTGCTCTGCGGTGGCTCCGATCCTTCCTTGAGGGTCGGTCCCAGAAGGTGTTACTGGGTGACACCTGTTCGGCCCCACAACCGTTGTTGTGTGGAGTCCCACAGGGTTCAATTCTGTCCCCGATGTTATTTAACTTCTACATGAAGCCGCTGGGAGAGATCATCCGGAGTTTCGGAATGAGATGTTATCTCTACGCGGATGATGTCCAAATCTGTCACTCCTTCCCACCTGTCACCAAGGAGGCTGTCCAGACCTTGAACCGGTGCTTGGCTGCTGTGTCGGACTGGATGAGAGCTAACAAATTGAAATTGAATCCAGACAAGACAGAGGTCCTACTGGTCAGTCGGAAGGCCGAACAGGGTATAGGGTTACAGCCTGTGTTAGACGGGGTTACACTCCCCCTGAAGACGCAGGTTCGCAGCTTGGGAGTGATCCTGGACTCATCGCTGAGCCTGGATCCCCAGGTCTCAGCGGTGGCCGGGAGAGCTTTTGCACAACTAAAACTTGTGCGCCAGTTGCGCCCGTACCTTGGGAAGTCGGATCTGGCCACGGTGGTCCATGCTCTTGTCACATCCCGACTGGATTACTGCAACGCACTCTACGTGGGGTTGCCCTTGAAGACTGCTCAGAAACTTCAACTAGTCCAGCGGGAGGCAGCCAGATTGCTCACCGGAGCGGCATACAGGGAGCATACCACCCCCCTGTTATGCCAGCTCCACTGGCTGCCGATCCAATTCCGAGCACAATTCAAGGTGCTGGTTTTGACCTATAAAGCCCTATACGGTTCCGGCCCAGTGTATCTGTCCGAACGGATCTCCCTCTACGTCCCACCTCGGAACCTAAGATCTTCTGGGGAGGCCCTGCTCTCGACCCCGCCTTTATCACAAGTGAGACTGGCGGGGACGAGGAGCAGGGCCTTCTCGGTAGTGGCCCCCCACCTGTGGAACTCACTCCCCGGGGAGATCAGATCAGCAACTTCCCTTCTCTCATTCAGGAAAAAGCTGAAAACTTGGATGTGGGACCAGGCGTTCGGAAACTCTGGCAGCTAGAAGAAGGACCACAATGATGGGCAAATAATGACGAAACGTAATGGACCTATGGAACTCGAAACACTGACCATGAGACTGTTACTACTGTGCCTTGTGTTTAGTCTGATGTTTTAATCTGTTAATTGTTAATTATTTTAATTGTTTATATATGTATGTATTTGATATGGGCATCGAATTTCTGCCTTTTTTGTAAGCCGCCCTGAGTCCCCCCTCGGGGGTGAGAAGGGCGGGGTATAAGTAACAGAAATAAATAAATAAATAAATAATAGCTTCACTGTCCCAGTGATAAGAAACCCACCAACTTCCGCTGGTTGAAAATCTACCTCTATCTCTCTGGCCCCTTCCACACTGCCACAATATCCCAGGATCTGACAGTGGAGACTCATATAATCCGGTTTAAAGCACCCGACTCTTCGTGACCTCATAGACCAGCCCATGTCAGAGTTCCCTGTTGGCTGTAGCCACCCACAGCTCCTTCAAGGTCAAGGCAATCATTTCAAGGATGCCATCCATCCATCTTGCCCTTGGTCAGCCCCTCTTCATTTTTGCTTCCATTTTCCCCAACATCATTGTCTTCTCTAAGCTTTCATGAATTCCCATTATGTGGCCAAAGTTCTTCATCTTTACCTCTAATATCCTTCTCTCTAATGTGGAATCTGGAATCAGATCCTCTGATAAGGGGCAGGGTAGAAGGCTCCTCTGTCTCTTGTACACAAGAATGGCTGAAATGAACCCATCTGAATAGGATTTTGGATCCAGGTCACAGTTCAGTTCACGAAGAAGACTTCAGCACAACCCTTTTGGCCCCGGTCCACAGAATGCGGCTGCTGCAAATTTAACACTAACTCAGAAATCCCAGGCAGCAGATCCAGCTACAGTGTTGGCTGCCTTGTAAAAACCACTTTGAAGGCATAGTATATAAATATTTGTGATTCAGTTAATATTTGAATAATGTGGTTGAAAGTTAAATAGCAATGTTCAGAAATGTTTGATCTTTGCAAATTTCCGGCTTGGACCAACAGTGAGCAAATTTGATTTCTTTTAGAGAACACTCCCATCCCTCCCCATCAACCCACTTCCGTTTTGAGATGATGGGAAAAAATATTTTGGCATCTGTACCTTCCACCAGATGGCATTTTTACAGGTGATCATGAATCTTTTGTTTCTTGGTGCAGGGAATCAATTAAAAGTAGGTATAATTTATCATTACAGAGTCACTATGGTGGAGTAGTTTGAGCGTTGGGCTATCCAGAGGACAAAGTTCAAATTTTGTGCCTTTCACACTCTCTCAGCCTCAGAGGAAGGCAAAAGCAACCCCTTCCCCCAAGAATCCCCCATGTGAGTTAGCCTTAACAGTTGCCATAAGGTGGAAGCAACTGGAAAAATATAATGTAGTATTATTCCTCACTCATATTTTTATCTTGTATTGAGTAGCCCACTACTTGGTTTTAGATTAATGGTAATCCCATTTTTTAAACAAAGTAATCCCTATTTTGGCCATTGTTGGCAAAGGAACAGCCTGCTAAACCAAAGATGAAGAATTCATTGTACCTCTCTTTCCCCTTTGGGGATATGGTAGCGGGGTATAAAGATTGTTATTATTATTATTATTATTATTATTATTATTATTATTATTATTATTATTATTATTATGTTGATGGGGAGACTTTGGCAGAGGGTATCCATTTTTGGAGGTCTGGAAACAGAGATTGCAAGGGTAGACTCCTGGCAAGACAGGAGGGTAGTCTAGAAGGTCCTCATGAACCCTTCCATCTATGGATTTTTGATTCTATCATTCATAAGTTTTGTGACACTGAAATATCTTTCACAGAAGTCTGAGGCTGGTCTGAGTGGGTAGATCCCTCAAACTTCAGATTAAAATGTGCAATAGCTTCAGAAATTGCTTGATATGGGAGTCACTTGCCACAACAGTATGAAAGATAGTAATGGGTTGTTGTAGGTTTTTCGGGCTATATGGCCATGGTCTAGAGGCATTCTCTCCTGACGTTTCGCCTGCATCTATGGCAAGCATCCTCAGAGGTAGTGAGGTGACCTCACTACCTCTGTGGATGCTTGCCATAGATGTAGACGAAACGTCAGGAGAGAATGCCTCTAGACCATGGCTATATAGCCCAAAAAAATCTACAACAACCCAGTGATTTCGGCCATGAAAGCCTTCGACAATACAAAGATAGTAATGTTTGAAGGATCCATCCATTCTTGCCACCAAGTTGGATAGAGGTTTGCACTGGTTTGCACTGTGTATGGATGAACAGCACGCAGTGTGTAGCCACATGGAAATGCATTGCACACTTGATTCTGCAATGCTGCCATTCCAAACAAAGGGTCCATCACCTTATTAAGGCATAACTTTAGATGTAGAACTGCATGATGCAACCTCTTGGACAGAATGTAGCCCACTCCATGAGAAAGTGATCTCTCTCTAGGCAGGAAAGTTGGACCACATGTTCCTAGACACTGATTCTTCCCAGCCAGAGGGGAAGTTCCAGCAAGCATGTCCTCCAAGTAAGCAGAAATGTAACAATACTCCATTCTGTGCATTCTGGAATCACTTTCATTAAAGCCATGAGAAGACTTTTTTCATTAAATATTGCTCAAGTGCCAAGAAAAATGGGAGGGTCAGAGAGAAAGGGAGGCTAGCAGATGGACGGAGTGATTGGCAGCAAAGAATCTCCATTTCTCCTCCACTTTTGGATCCAGGTTCTTTGGACAGCAAGGGCCCTGGTGACATTTGATATGGACAGGTGCACTGGGGAACATTTTGAGGTTGACAGAGGCATGCCTGAGATCCAAAAGAAAATGTTGGTAGAAGCCATGAATGGATTTTCTGTATGAAGGCATTGTTTCAATATGTCAAGATTAGATTACATTGCCTAGTGAGAATCAGAAGATAAACGGACAAAGTTCAAACCATAGCCTCTCCTCATCTCCTCTCAGGATCCCTGATGTGGTCTCAAGCATCCTTTGGCTCCTCCTCCTTAGAAATTTTTGTAGGCAAGGAAGAGAGGGAAAGTGGCATGGTCTGATGCAGGCTGGGAGATCGGAGGTTTAGAAAGTGGTGGTTTGTTAGCATGGCGCCTTCATGTCATTTCTGACATGGTGACCTAAGGTGAACCCACCATGGGGTTTTCTTGGCAAGATTTGTTCAGAGGGGGCTTTTCTTTTGCCTTCCTCTGAGGCAGAGAGAATGTGATTTCCAGGGACACATTTCCCTTTTCCCCACACCCCTTTCCCTGCAAAATAGGAAATATGATGTATTGCATTATCTATACACATAATAAGAGTGAAAACGTGTATGTGTGTATGTGGCAGAGGTGTCCACTTACACAGACAGGTTCTCACCTCCACAAACAGCTATAGTTCCCACTGAGCAGGAGACACCCATGTTCCTCCCTCCACTGACATTGCAGGTTATAGTGAGTACCATGAAAATGTAGTCCAAACCCTGCCAGTGTTCTCCCAATAAAACACCAAACTGCCCCCCAGCCAAGTGAAGGCTTTCATGCAGGGACAGTTTCATCCTAGATGTTCTGTTTTTTTCCTCCACATCCCAGGGTTCCTTTCTCTCTCCATTTCTGTTGTAATTTGCATGACACCACCCACTGCCTAACCCTTTCCTACCCTTTCCTATGGCACACAACAAACAGAGGAATTGAGTGATATTACTCAACATCCCCAAAACAAACAAAGCCTCCTTCTAATAACCTGGGCATCGCCGGTTCCTCAAGCTGGTATTGAAATATGATGTATTGCATTATTATTATTTTTTATGGCATTGTTATTTATTTAAGGATTAGAACTCAATACAGCTCTCACCAACAGCTATAAGTAAAAACAGATAAAGCATCTGCAATTAGAACAATGAGTTGCAGTAAAAGTTTCCCCTTGACATTAAGTTTAGTCGAGTTGAAGTCTGGGGGAGCCAGCATTGTCCATAGATGTCTCTTAGGTTATGTGGCTGGCATTACTACATGGAGCACTGTTACTTCACTTCACTCCTCTTCACTTCACTTTATTTCTTAATTAGTCGCTCTCCACCAAGGTGCTCCGAGCAACTTACAATCTAAAATAGCATTTACACAATATAAAAACATTCAACATAAAAAAAAATCAACAGTGACTATTTGGCAAATTAGATCTGATTACTTAAATGCACAACCAAACAGCCAAGTCTTGAGTGCCTTTACAAAAGGTTGCAACTCCGACATTGCTCTAATGTATGGAGGCAAAGAGTTCCACAGAATTGGAGCATAGGTCGAAAAAGCTCTACGCCTTGTAGCTTCCAGGTGTACCTCCCTAGGGCCCGGTATGTAGAGGAGATTTTCCTGGGTGGATCAAGGTGACCACTGATGGAGAAAAGGAATGAGGCGGTCCCTAAGATATAAAGGTCCTTGGCCATTTTGAGCTCTAAATGTCAGAATCAGTATCTTGTAAGAGATTCGATGTTCTATTGGTAGCCAATGCATTTGTTGCAGAATCGGTGTAATATGAGATCTTATAGACGATCCCGCTAGCAATTACATCCCCACCTATTGATCTACTCACATTTGCATGTTTTTGAACTGCTAGGGGCTAACAGTGGGAGCTCACCCCACCCCATGGATTTGAATTGCCAGCCTTCTGGTCAGCAAATTCTGCAGTTCAGCAGTTTAATCTGCTGTACTATCATGGCCCCAACAGTTGCACTAATAATAATAATAACAACAACAACAACAACCACAACAACTTTATTATTATACCCTGCCTCCATTTTCCCGAAGGGACTTGGAGCGGCTTATATGAGGACAAGCCTGATCAACATGGTTAAAATATTGCACATTAAAATATCTAAACAACAACAGAAAACAGGAAAAAAATAACATCTATATAAATAAAAATGTGTTTGTGGGATGAACAGAACTCAAAAACCACTGGACAAATTGACACCAAATTTGGACATAAGACACCTATCAGGCCAACGAGTGACCATCACTCATAAAAACACCAAAAACATAGCGGAAGGGAGTTAAAAAGCCAAAAAACCAAAAATACATTACAACGCATGCACAAAACCACATATATACACAAGCACACATATACACATAAATATATATACACACACATATGCATATATACATACACAAAACACATATACACAGACTGGGCCACAGCAACGTGTGGCAGGGGACTGCTAGTAACAAAATATAAAAACAAAACATCAGACCAATAACTGATAAGCTCTATGATAATAATCAGTTGCTAGACATGAGTGGGCAGACTGGTGCAAAAACAATTGTGAGTATAGGGCTGATGGATAAAGTGCTAAGATCAAATGTATGATTATGGTATTAAGCAAAATAAAAGGAGACTGAAACCATTTTATGAAAATGCAGTACACTTCTTTCATTTCGTATTTCCTTCATAACATCGAAAACTTGGCTAAAAGGGGCATTTACAGATCAAATGGGAGAACTAGTCTTTCTCACTTACTTAGGGAGACAGGATAGGGAACATTTAATGCAGCGTATTTGCTTCTAGAGAGCCAGCATGGTATAGTCATTTGACTACAGTTCCCGAGACCCCAAAGGTCTTTGTTGGAAAAGAAAACCCTCTCCTGTTAAAAGCCTTTAATTACTACAAGCTGTTGACCTATGGTATAAAACACATTTTCCTCCTCTTCATTTCATTATTAACATACAAACAGAGGCAGTAATGTAAGCCAGCACTTTAACATGGGACGTGGTGTAATGGTTTGAAGATCGGACAATGACTGAAGGCCAGGGTTTGAATCCCTGCTCAGCTGTAGAAAGTGAAACCCACTGGTTGACCTTGAGGAAGTCACATTTTCTCAGCCCCAAAGGAAGGCAAAAATAACCCCCCCACTGAACAAATTCTGTGAATCAAAAACAACATGATAGGTTTGCTTGAAGTCAAAGCTCACCACAACAACTTGCTTCTCACCAGAAAGTGGAGCACAGAAGGCAATGAGACTTGGTGGCGTAGTACCTGGAAAGGAAGAAGGAAGTTAAGCAAATATGTAGATTCCATGGAAAGTCTTTGCAAGATGCATCAACAAATTAATTAAGCTTTGCAAACCAAACATAGTGCTGCTTTACTAAGTGAGCTAGAGATTTACATAGAGCCCTTTCTTCTTGTCTTGATCTGAGGCCACCAAAATGGGAAGAATTTGCACTCTTGTCTGGTAGAGAAGAAAACTGGAGATTTGAGGACAGTCCTTGAGATCTGGCAACTGTATTGGACAGGAAAAAGTTGGGTGACATAGACCCTTCTATACTGCCATATAAAATCCAGATTATCTGATTTGAACTGGACTATATGGCAGTGTAGTCTCATATAATCCAGTTCAAAGCCAATAATGTGGATTATCTGCTTTGATAACCTGGATTATATGGCAGTGTATAAGAGGTCAAAGAATCCCTGGGTTTTTCAGCAAGACTCTGTGGTCAACATCTGTCAGAAGCTAACCACAGCTGACCTAGAGATTTCTAGACAGATGTTCTTCCTGTAGGCCAGTGTTTCTCAACCTGGGGGTCAGGACCCCTGAGGGGGTCACGAGGGGGTGTCAGAGGGGTCGCCAAAGACCATAAGAAAACACAGTATTTTCTGATGGTCATGGGGATTCCATGTGGGAAGTTTTAACCAATTCTATCATTGGTGGAGTTCAGAATGCTCTCTGATTGTAGGTGAACTATAAATCCCAGCAACTACAACTCCCAAATGTCAAGATCTATTTTCCCCAGACTCCACCAGTGTCCACGTTTGGGCATATTGAGTATTCGTGCCAAGTTTGGTCCAGATCCACCATTGCATGAGTCCACAGTGCTCTCTGGATGTAGGTGAACTACAACTCCCAAACTCAAGGTCAATGCCCATCAAACCCTTCCAGTGTTTTCCATTGGTCATGGAGCCAAGGTTGGTTCAAATCCATCGCTGATGGAGTTCAGAATGCTCTTTGATTATAAGTGAACTATAAATCCCAGCAACTACAACCCCCAAATTACAAAATCAATCCTCCCCCAACCCCACTAGCATTCACATTTGGGTGTATTGGGTATTTGTGCCCAGTTTGGTCCAGTGAATGAAAATACATCCTGCATATCAGATATTTACATTATGATTCATAACAGTAATAAAATGACTGTTATGAAGTAGCAACGAAAACAATACTATGGTTGGGGGTTACCACAACATGAGGGACTGTATTAAGGGGTCGCAGCATTAGGAAGGTTGAGAACCACTGCTGTAGGTTGTCTCTATGGTCACCTGGTGAAATTTGACCATGGTGGTGTGTCTTGGAGGACCTACAGATTTTAATCAAATCTGCAAATAATTAAATCTGCAGAGGTCGGCCCACAAATGTGAGGGACTGATAGGACTTCTTTTCCATTTGGGTTCTCAATCTGGACTTGTCTCCATATGGATGAATGGAGGATTGTGTCCACCTCATAACTGCCCATCCACCTAACATGGCAATCCATGCCAGAACACACACACAGAGTCAAGTGGAGTATTTAAAAAGTGCTCGGCTTTGGATTTTGGCCAGTCTGAAGTATACGGGACAGGCAGAAAGCAGCTCCTGGAAATGCCATCCTATGTATTCATGCTATTCAGACCCAGTGGAGATGCACAGAACGAGGGGGGAAGGTAACTAAACATTACAGAGCGGACTGTATAGTTGGAGCACAGAGCTTTTGGGACCAGCCCTGAACTACAGCAAAACTTAATGGAGCAAGAAAAACTGGAGAAGCGCCTCAGCTCTCAGGGTAATGGTTTGGCTGCGGAAACTGTGGGACGAAGCTGAAACAGGGGAAGGGGTGGAAAAAGAAGTGCAAGCAAGCTGCAAATGTGTCCTCAAGGGTGTGAGGGTTATTCTTTGTTGTTTTCTTTTTCAGCCATCTCTGATTTTCTAATCAGTGCGTCCTTAATACAGTATTGTGAAATGCAATTCCAAGATGTGCGAGGAATGGGGTGGGTGCAGGGTGATTGCCGCAAAATATGGATGGACCGGAGAGCCATGGATCTGCTGGGCCAGAGACATGTGTGAAAATTCACGAGACAAGCCTTCCCTGCCCCCCAGCACACCTACCAGTAATAAAGTGAAATGTAATAATTTGCAAACTTTATGGCCATCGTCTCCTGATTATGGTAATACAACAGCAGCAGCAGCAGCAACAACAACTTTATTTGTACCTCACCTCCATCTCCCCAAGGGGACTCGGGGTGGCTAACATGGGGCCAAGCCCAAACAATTATAATAAAACAAAATAAAAAAAAACATACAAGGCACATGACAAAATCAAGTAAAAAAGTATTGTCAAAGGCTTTCATGGCCAGAATCACTGAGTTGTTGTAGGTTTTTTCGGGCTATATGGCCATGTTTTAGAGGCATTCTCTCCTGACATTTCGCCTGCATCTATGGCAAGCATCCTCAGAGGTAGTGAGGTCTGTTGGAACTAGGAAATTGGGTTTATATATCTGTGGAAAGACCAGGGTGGGACAAAGGACTCATGTCTGCTGGAGCTAGATGTGAATGTTTCAACTGACCACCTTGATTAGCATTTGATAGCCTGGAAGTGCCTGGAGCAATCTTTTGTTGAGAGGTGATTAGATGTCCCTGATTGTTTTTCCTCTGCTATTTTGCTGTTTTAATTTTAGAGTTTTTTAATACTGGTAGCCAGATTTTGTTCATTTTCATGGTTTCCTCCTGTCTGTTGACATTGTCCACATGCTTGTGGATTTCAATGGCTTCTCTGTGTAGTCTGACATGGTGGTTGTGAGAGTGTTCCAGCCTGTGAACCAACCTGGACACAGCATATTATTTGAGAACACAGAAATGCTCCCTGCCTTTAAGGCCTCTTGGGCACCCAGCCTGGCAAGGAAGGAGCAAGGAGCAGCTATACAGTGTTCCCTCTATACAGTGTTCCATTGCTGCTCCCTGCGAAACAGCGAGTCCGCAATAAACGAACTGTGAAGTAGAGAGGGAACACTGTACTACTAGTAGTTCCATTCAAAACTGAGCATTCCCTAACTCAGTGTTTCTCAGACTCTGCTCCTCCACATGTTTTGGACTTCAGCTCTCACAATTCCTAACAGCTAGTAAGTCATTAGTATTTCTAGGAGCTGTACCTGGAGGAGCAATGTTTGAAAAACACTTCTCTAACCTATATCATTGAACATAGAATAGACACATTCATACACTGAAACTTACATAAGTGTGGCCTACTAGGTTAGCTTGTTTCAGTGGGTCTACTCTAACAAATGGATTTTGACCCCTACCTTCTTGCATTCAACCCTTTGCATTCCCTCCCATCCTGAATTCCTTGTATATTATGAATTATGAAATCTCGTGTGTTATAGATTTGGCTGCTTCTCTTGGCTGGGCGTCAAATAACTGTATATCTATTTGACAATCTCAAGCCAGCTCTGAACATTTTAGAGTACATATTATGGCCGGAGAGAAAAAAGAACGAGGTATCAAATTATAACACAGAATAAGTAGATTTGCAGGGAAATAATGTTGAGGAGGGGCTGACCGATCCTGCTCTTAAATCAAACTCGAGATCAACGTGGGTTGTTGGCCCTTCCTCAGAAACAGCAGAAGCAAAATTAATTATGATGCAAAACAAAAGAAAGCAACCTAACATGTTCATAATATGTCCAAGGTGCTTTCAATTTAATTTATTTACTTACTTGCTGCAAAGGGTGAATCCTTTGAATGGTTTTTGTTTCACCGTACACATCTGGTCCTTCCAAAATAATTATCCTGCGTCTAGATCTCAATTTGGCTATGCTTTGTAGAACAGGGGTGGGAAGCATGCGATCTTCCAGATGTTGATGGGCTGCAAGTCCCAGCACTCCTAGCCAGCTTGGTTAACAGTAGGGGATGCTGTGAGATGCAATTAGTGTTTCCAAATCACAAGGTCTGGCCTCGAGCCTCCATCTCTAAGCAAAAGAGACCAAGGTGGACATGCTTCAGTTTTGGAAGACTCAGGATCCATCTACACTGCTGTATCATGCAGTTCAATGTAGTTAAATTGCATGATGAAACTGCACTCAGAAAATGTCCTTACACTCAGAAAATACAGGGTTTTTTTTAATGTTAGTTTGTTCCCGAGTTATACATATTGGTTCCTGATTGGTTGTATCCAAAAAACATGGCAACAGGTCAGTAGAGGGCGTAAACTTTATCCAGCAAGAGAAACTTCATCCACCACATGTTTAATGAAGTTTGTGACACACAAACAAAGGTTTTGCCATGTCATCAACTTTTCTCATGCTTTATGATAAAACCAATGAGGAACAGACATGTATAATCCAGGAACATCACCCCCGTAGTTCCCAGGCACAAGTACATGGCCAAACTTTTCTGCACAGATGGCCATACAGCCTCTATACTCCAGAAACAGAATTTATACAATGATTCGCATATTCAAATCTTAAGTTTTTTAAAGAAAAAAATGCCAAAGTTTCCAGCAGATGTCCCACGGCAGCTATCTTGGGAACCTCTAAAACCCACAACAAAGCAGTAAGTGTGGATGACGGAGGCAAAAATCCTGGGATGAACAGGTCTTATCTGAACCTCTTCTCAGATCCTGTTTTTTTGTTGTTGTTTTTTTTTGTCCCTGACTAAAACACGCAATTTGGTGCTGTCTGGATGCACCCTGAGTTATTTATTTATTATTTATTTTATTTATTTACAGCTTTGATATTCCGCCCTTCTCACCCCGCAGGGGACTCAGGACGGATTACAGTGTACACATATATGGCAAACATTCAATGCCAATTGACATACAAACATATACAGACATACACAGAGGCTATTTAACTTTTTCTGGCCGCCAGCGGAGCTGTCACTTTCATCGTCCATCTACAACGCTGATGAAGCACTTCCGCATTCCCCGCATGCTTCCCCGCTGGAATGCTTTGCTGGAGTCTTCTTTATGGCCTCATAAATCAGTTAATTTAGCCTCTCCACACTTTAAGGTGGTACCTTATTTTCCTACTTGACAGATGCAACTGTCTTTCGGGTTGCAAAGGTTGACAACAGGCTACACACAATTGGTTGGAAACCCACTCCAACCTGGGCTGGCTTCGAACTCATGACCTTTTTGGTCAGAGTGACCTTCATGCAACTGACACTCAGCTTGCTGTGACACAATCCCGCCATTATCTTCCTCCTCCCTTCACAGATTTCATCAGGACTCACCCTTTGCCCTGTTCTGACTAGAAGCAAGTGCATGTGAATGGGGCCACCAGGTTGCCTCTTGACTTCTGACAACCCCGTGGATTTCACAAGTTTTTATTAGGCAAGGAATATTCTAGCCTACACCTCTTGAGATTTCCTAGTGCTGTCCCATCCAAGTACTAACCAGGTCTTTCCCTTCTTAGTCTCAAAGATTGGGTAGGATCTGGTATCTTTAGGGTATAGACCCAACGTTTCTTATCCTATCTATTTAAGAAGTGAAAAGAAACACTTTCATCATCTCACAATGATTCTGGAATAGTTAAGGCTTATGTCTTGATTCCCTAACAGAAAAATATGTTATCTCTCTCTTTCCTTCTGAGTGTGTGGGTGATACTTAATGCACAACACCAGAAGATATGACTAAGAGTGCATCTTCACTTTGGAATCAGTGCAGTTTGTCACTACTTTTGCTGGCATGGTTCAATGCTGTAGAATCATGGGAGTTGTGGTTTTACAAGGTCTTTATTTCTTCTCTGCCAAGGGCAGCTTGGTGCTTCACCAAACTACAACTCCCACAATAGTATCAAACAAATCCCAAGATTCCAGAATATTGGTCCATGGCAGTTAAAGTGGGATCGACCTGGTTTAGACATATCCCTAGGCTCAGGGCTGGCCTGGAAACATCAGGATCAGGGACAGTCCTGAATAGGCAACTCCATTTGCAGTCCGATATAACACCTTGGTGTGCCACACAATTCCCAGTCCTCCAGGTAGAATATCTGGTATAATTAATCAACACCCATTCCTTCTCATCTCAAGGGTGCACATGAATTCCATCACTCCCATTCCCAATCCTTCTTAATTACTCCTTATTTTGCTCACTTGAAGAGGCTCTCCACAGTGAACCTGGGAGGCCTGGCTGGTTACACACAGAGCCACAAGAAAGGCTGAATGGTTGGAAAAGAGCTGGGAATGCTCTCCTTCCCACCCACCCCCAGAGATGTCCCTTAGAGGTCCAAGCAGATGTCTCATATTTTAAGGGACATCCCTTAAGTGGTAAGTGAAGCATGCGCTGCAATTCCACATTCCATGCCTTTTCCTCTGAAAACAACATCTCCTTTCTTCAGGGTGAAGCTTTATAAGCATGTTGAGAGACAATTTGAGAAACAGCACAAAGTCCTATTGAATAGAATGGAAACTCCACCTGCCTCCAGGCTCCTGTTTTCTACATAGCCAGGTACCAGAAACTTGCTGAAAGCCAGAACCAGGAAACAGGAAGGAGAGAAATCTAAAATGAGATTAGAGCACTGGCCAAAACTAACAAAATGAATTTCAACAGGAAAAAAAATGTATTACACTTAGGCAGCAAAGATGAAATGCACAGATACATGATGTGAGACACCTGGCTTGAAGACAGGACACATGAAAGGGGTTTAGGTGTCTTAGTAGACCTCAAGCTGAGTATGAGTCAACAGTGTGATGCTGCTGCTAAAAAGTCAATGTGATTCTAGGTTGCATGAGTAGGAGTATAGTATCTAGATCAAGGGAGGTAATAGTCCCATTCTAGCACCCACTCTTGCAAATTTTAGGAAGAGCCATGTCCATCTCAGTAGAAACGTGTCCTTTTGATGCACTTTTTCTCACCCCTCACTGAAGATTAACCCCATTGTTTGTCCCATCTGAGTCTCCCACTAGATTCACTACTCTATCCTTTGCATTTGACCCAGCCCACTGTGTTCCTTCTCTTATCATATATTTTGTATTTATTTTATTGTATCACTAGCCGTCCCCTGCCACACGTTGCTGTGGCCCAATCTGGTGGTCATGGGGGTTCTGTATGGGGGGTTTGGCCCAATTCTATCATTGGTGGGGTTCAGAATTCTATGTGATTCTAGGTGAACTATAAATCCCAGCAACTGCAACTCCCAAATGTCAAGATTCTATTTTCCCCACACTCCACTAGTGTTCACATTTGGGCATATTGAGTATCCGTGGAGTTTGGTCCAGATCCATCATTGTTTGTGTCCACATTTTTCTCTGGATGTAGGTGAACTACAACTCCCAAACTCAACGTCAATGCCCAGCAAGCCCTTCTAGTGTTTACCGCTGGTCATGGGAGTTCTGTGTGCCAAGTTTGATTCAATTCCATCATTGGCTGAGTTCAGAATGCTCTTTGATTGTAGGTGAACTAT
Organism: Anolis sagrei; assembly: GCF_037176765.1. Taxonomy (NCBI): domain Eukaryota; kingdom Metazoa; phylum Chordata; class Lepidosauria; order Squamata; family Anolidae; genus Anolis; species Anolis sagrei. The sequence continues at coordinate 260,945,436 of NC_090023.1, read as the reverse complement.
AAATCCCAGCAACTACAACTCCCAAATGACAAAATCAATTTTTTTTTGAGTGAAGGACATAGATTGGGTTGTTAAATGTCTTGTGTCCAAATTTGGTGTCAATTCATCCAGTGGTTTTTGAGTTCTGTTAATCCCAAAAACGAACATTACATTTTTATTTATATAGATTTTGTTTTTATTGTTTGCACTGTATTTGATGTTATTACCTGTTTTTTGTATTTTATTTTGCTTTATTGTAATTTTTTGGGTTTGGCCTCATGTTAGCCGCCCCGAGTCCCCTTTGGGGAGATGGTGGCGGATTATAAATAAATGTTGTTGTTATTGTTGTTGTGTTTAGTCTATTCTGCTCGGCTAGAATCCAGTGTCCATTTCTGAGTATTACAATTCAAGAAGGAAATGGATAAGCTAGCTGTCTAGAGAAAGGTGACCAAAATGACCAAAATGAAGCCAAGAATCCCAATGAGGAGTAGCTTAGGGATCTGGGCATGATTAGCTTTGAGAAAAGAAGGTTGAGAGCCACATTTAAATATTTGACAGGAAAGAGTGCACTTGTTTTCTGCTGCTTTAGAACTTACTTAGAACAGCAACTTAGAAAAATGGACTCAAAGGAAAAGAGATCCCACCTAATCATTAGGAAGAACTTCCTGACATTATAAGTTGTTTCACAGTGGAATATGTTGACTTGGGGTGTGGTGATGGTAAAGTCTCCTTCTCTGGAGGTTTTTAAGGAGAAGCTGGATGGCCAAGAGTTAAATGATTATGTTTTCCTGCATGGTAGGGAATTGGACTGAATGCTCTCTTCCAACTCACTATTTCTCAAACATGTCCTGTAAAATTCTCAAACACATGCTTCCTTGAGCAAAGTGAACATTTTCTAGCTTTTGGTCCTTGGATGTGTGAAAATGCTACTTCTCTCAGTACTGCCAAATCCAATCATATTTCTTTCCATCCTTATGAGAGATCTCATGATGTCTTAGAGTGTTTTGGAGTGCTTCCACTTTTCTTGATAACACCTCACTTTCTGGGGAGGGGATGATCAACCCAACCTAGTTTTACTCCTCAGCCTTAATAAACATGCTTGCTCTGATGTCATACATTAATACTTTGCTTTGAAGAACAAAGTATTGTTGTGGCAACTGTGTGCCTTCAAGGTATTTCCAACTTATGGCAGCCCTATCATAGGGTTTTCCAGGGCTAAAGGTATGTGTCTCACCCAATGTCACCAGGTGGGTTTCCATGGCCAAGTGGGAAATTGAAACTTGGTCTCTAGAACTGCAACTCAACACAGCAACACTCAAACCACTATGTCATGCTGTGCAGAGTGCTATTGTATGTACTGATGTATACATTGACCTCTTGCATAAGTATAAGGAATATTTTGGGGGCAAAATCATGGCTTTTAGTATGAATCATGGGTAAATGAAGGATCATTATTCTGAGAAGAGAAAGCACCAATGGCAACTCAGGGGACCTGCTGCTTCTGGCCATTGCCGCCATTTGTCATCCCAGGCATTTAAAAAGAGAAGAAGCATAGGACCACAGCAAAGACAGCAAAGGACATTGGCACTTTACTGTCTTTAGTTTCTACTGGGATAGACTGTGCTTTGGCTTTTGCCACTCTACTCAGATAAGGGGATGTTTCTTTTTCTTTTCTTTTTCTTTTGGAAGAGTTATGATGCAGTGCTCAGATGGACCCTGTGGATTAATTAAATCCAGGATTTTTGGGTTGAGTTTTTGACTAAAATGTCTAAACTTATACAATAAGTATATAAGTTAGGCATGGTTCACCTTGCAAACCTTATTAGAGCTCAATGAAAAGATAGTCTTAGGGCTGACTTTTTCCTGACAAAAAGATATGGGTCACCCGGATTGTCCTGTTGCTAGTACAGTTAGGCATTTTGCATCAACGGAAATATGCTTTCATCTTGGCCACCCGGCAGGTCTGACTCATCCGTTACCCACCTTCGATGGTGCCACCCTATCTCCATCAACCACTGTTAAGAGCTTAGGTGTCGTCCTGGATTCGCAGCTGACAATGGAAGGTCAGGTCGCTGCTGCCAGCAAACAGGCCTTTTTCCATCTACGACAAGCAAGGCAACTGGCACCCTACCTATCTGATGAGGCTCTGGCAACTGTCATCCATGCCACAGTCACGTCTAGACTGGACTATTGCAACACCCTTCTGTGGGCCTTCTGATGTATACAACCCGAAAGCTCCATATTGTTCAGAATGCGGCAGCCAGGTTACACACAAGAACGCTCATGAAATGCCATATAACACCAGTGCTGCAACATTTACATTGGCTTCCAACTGAGTACTGTGGCCTGTATAAGATGTTAGTTCTGACCTTTAAAATTCTTTACAGCCAGGATCCATCGTACCTTAGGGACCGCCTCTCCTTCTCCCATCATCGGAGGTCACAACGACCAGCCCAATGCAACTTACTCTATATACCGGGTCTTTTTCTATTTCTATGGAATTCCTTGCCGCCTTATATGAGAGCCATGCGTGACTTAGGGCCTTTTGCTCTAGCACTTAAGACCTGGCTTTTTACTAGAGCATTCGATCCCTGTTAGTTTTTAAATTCTGTATGTATGTATTTTATCTTTTACAATTTAGCTGTAAATCGCCTAGAGCATTCTCGGATGGAGGGCGATTAATAAGTAATTAAAGATGATGATGATGATGATGATGATGATGATGATGATGATGATCTTGGAAAGCATCCATTATGGCAGACAGACCAGACAAGAGTGTGTAAGGGAAGAAATGGTGGCAGGCAATCCTGTAAATAACCAAAGACAAAAAGGAAGGTATACCAATCCATCTGTTTTTTGGATAAGCTACCCAAGGCAATGGGTCCATTGCTCAGACAGAGGGTTGGCCCACAATCAGTATCTTCTCAACAGAGCTTGTAACTTAACAGAACAGAATTAGAGGCTAAGACTACTTTGACAGATTGTCACATTATAGACATTTATTTATTTATTATTATTTATTTAGAAGTTTTCTATACCGGCCTTCTCACCTCGACGAGGGACTCAGGTCGGTTTACAGCATATATAAAATACAATCATATAAAGAACAACAAGTGCAAAGTCATTACATATTAAAATAGTACAAAACAGTACAATAAAACATCATCATTAAAATTACCTAAGCCAAATCGTCAATCCAGTCATGGTCATCGTCATACTCGTAGTCACAGTTCATCATAATTCATCACAGGGAGAGGTTCTAGGTTCAGTCCTCAAATGCCACATTCCAGAGCCAGGTTTTTAGTAATTTCCTGAACATCAGGAGGGAGGGGGCTGATCTGATCTCTAGTGGGGAGCCACCACCAAGAAGGCCCTGTCCCTCGTCCCCACCAACCGTGATTGCGAGGGATTACAATTTGGGGTTACAATTCATAAGAATCTCCCAGCCAAGAGCACAAACAAGATATGAGTAACCTGGATTGCCTTTTTGCCAGACCATTGTGGTTTGCCTTGATTGTAATGAAGTGAGGCATGTGCAGAGATTGGGGAAGTTCCATTTTTCCCTATCATAGTTTCCAGAATTCCCCAGGGGTCTTGCTAGGCAGGGGATTCTGGGAACTGAAGTTCAAGTAGCAATATTTCCAATTTCAACTCTGAACAGTGGGGAACTCTACAGCCTAGCCAAATTTGCATAGTGGCTAATTGCCATCAGTAGATATGTTTTTGTTTTTGTTTAATCTTCCATAAATTTGTCATCTAAGCCGGTGGCCACCACCACATCTTGATGGTGGTAATTCCTCCAAATTAATGATGTGTTGTGCAAAGAAGTATTGAAAGCAGAGCTCTGATTACCCAAAAGTATGCTGACACAAAGAAGTAGTGGAAGTTTTAAACCCACTGGAAAAGCAAACCAAAGCAAACCAAAAGCAGCTGCATTAGTCCCTCCAGTGATATACACGGTAAGGAGACATGGAAATTCCCTTGTTTTTCTTCTTAGATAAGCTAACTCTGTGGATGACCTGTGTTAATTACTGGGAATGGAAAGAATAGCTAAAGATATTTGAATAATAAATGAAAACAGCTTTCCTGAATACTGAGAAAGCTTGATGAGAAAAATCCTGGATGAATACAAACTCTTTGCTATGGGACTATCCATAAAAAACATGTTTTCGGCTCAGAAAGTGCCATTTTCTGTGCAGAAAGAAAGGGTCTTGTGTAGAACACATGATTTTCTGCATGTGCATAATTTATGCACATACACAAATAACATATGTAGGGTTTTTTTTGTTTTGTTTTTTTTTGTAAATTATGTTCGACCTGTTAATAGATCTGAGAAACAGCTCAGTTTCATGCAGTGGGGAGAAAAATAGGAAAATTGTTCATTCCTGCCAAAAGGAATGAAATGTATAAAAACTAATTATTAGTTATTACAATCTATACTATAAGATTATTAATCACCGTAAGTATTAATATTATATGTTTTACTGGATTTTTGTGAGTTTCCAGGATTATATGGCCATGTTCCAGAAGCATTCTCTCCTAACCATTCACCCACATCTATGGCAGGCATCCTCAGAGGTTGTGAGGTCTGTTGGAAACTAGGAAAGTCCTTTTCGCCACGAGAAATTGTGCGGTGGTATTTGTGTCTCTGCAGCGTAGAAAGAAGGTCAGGGAGCACAGTAGATGTACGTTCTTGGTCCTTAGTTTTTCCAATCTCGGTGTTTCTTGGAACACAATATGTTGTTGAAGGCTTTCGTGGCCGAAATCACTGGGTTGCTGTGAGTTTTCTGAGCTGTATGGCCATGTTCCAGAATCATTCTCTCCTGATGTTTTGCCCACATCTATGGCAGGCATCCTCAGGGGTTGTGACTTTCCGTCTACGCTGAAAAGACACATCCCACAATTTGTTGCAGCCGCAAGGACTTTCCTAGTTTCCAACCTCAGAGGATGCCTGCCATAGATGTGGGTGAAACATCAGGAGACAATGCTTTTGGAACATGGCCATACAGTACGGAAAACTCACAGCAACCCAGTGATTCCAGCCATGAAAGCCTTCGACAACATGATGTTTTTATTGTTTATTATTGCACATGACATTGAATATTTGCCATTTTCATTCTTGGAAGCCACCCTGAGTACTTTTGGAGAGAAAGGGCAGGTTTTATTTATTTGTTGTGTCAGGGCATCCAGTCAATTGTATTACATTTCTAACAGAACAAAACAAACAGACAAAACACAAAATTTGCAAGTTTGGTAGTTGATTAAATGTCCTTTGACCAGTATATGGCCACTTGGAGTGCTTCTGGTGTTGCTCTTCTCCATTGTGCATGTGGCAGGGCTCAGGGTGCATTGCAGCAGATGGTCAGTGGTTTGCTCTTCTCCACACTCGCATGTCATGGATTCCACTTTGTGGCCCCATTTCTTGAGGTTGGCTCTGCATCTCGTGGTGCCAGAGTGCAGTCTGTTCAGTGCCTTCCAAGTTGCCCGGTTTTCTGTGTGCCCAGGGGGGCGTCTCTCATTTGGTATCAGCCATTGATTGAGGTTCTGGGTTTGAGCCTGCCACTTTTGGACTCTTGCTTGCTGAGGTGTTCCAGTGAGTGTCTCTGTAGATCAAAGGGGCAGGTTAAATATAGAGTTTTATATGGGACTACCACAGACCACATAACAACCACATTACAGGCTGTTATCTGCAATGGGTAATAATGAATCTCTATTATAATATAAATATAATATATAAAACTCTATATTTAACCTGCCCTTTAGAGTTTTATATATTATATTTATATTATAATAGAGATTCATTATTACCAATTGCAGATAACAGCCTGTAATGTGGTTGTTATGTGGTCTGTGGTAGTCCCATGGTGCTGAAATCCCAAAACAGATTCAACCCTTTGGATAGCACTGACTTAAGCCTGGAGGAAATTTGCCATGCCCCTAACATAGAAGCTGTCCGCCAATGCTGTGTGCTGTAAAAATGTAAACACAATTATCTTTTGAAAAGCATGATGTTCCCCGACATCTTTCATCCATTCCAATATGGCAGGAATGGAAGAATTGCCATTGATGGGGTCTCTTCTTAGCCAGTGAGATGGATGCTTATGTGGATGCTGTTTAGATTTCCTGCTTTCCTGTGGGTCATGTGCTGCACGCAAAGGCCTTTGTAGGAAAAGAAAAAACTCCCTGGTTAAAAGCCTTTAATTACTACAAGCTGCTGGCCTGTGGTAGAAAACACATTTTCCTTCTCTTCACTTCATCATCAACATACAAACAAACAGAGGCAGCAGGGTCAGCCAGAAATTTAACGTGGGACATAATATAGTGGTTTGAGTATTGGGCTACAGCTCTGAAGAAAAGGGTTTGAATCCCCACCGGCAATGAAACTCACTGGGAGAACTTGGGCAAGTTACACTTTCTCAACCCCCTAGGAAAGCAATGGCAAACCTTTAACGAAAAAGTCTTGCCACCTTGTCTGTCTCCTAAGGAATCTGTATAATGATCAAGTAGCAACAGTAAGAACAGACCACCGAATAACAGATTGGTTCAAGTTTGGGAAAGGAGCATGGCAAGACTGGCTACTCTCACCCTGCCTATTCAACTTGTATGCAGAACACATCATGCGATGTATGGGGCTTGATGAATCCAATTTAAATTTTTCGGAAGAAACATTAACAAACTTAGATATGCAGATGATACCACTTTAATGGCTGAAAGCGAAGAGGAGCTGAGGAGCCTTCTAACCAAGGTGAAAGAAGAAAGTGCAAAAGCTGGGTTTCATTTAAACATAAAAAATAACAAGATTATGGCAACCAGAGAGAGAGAAAATGTGGAGGCAGTGACAGACTTTGTATTTCTAGGTGCAAAGATTACTGTAGACGCAGACTGCAGCCAAGAAATCAGAAGACATTTACTTCTTGGGAGGAGAGCAATGACCAGTCTTGATAAAATAGTAATGAGTAGAGACATCACACTGGCAACAAAGATCTGCATAGTTGGTATTTCCCATAGTAACCTATATCCATAGGTTATAGTGAGAGCTGGTCTATAAAGATGGCTGAGTGAGGGAAGATAGACGCTTTTGAACTGTGGTGTTAAAGGAAAATTTGGAGAGTGCCTTAGACCACAAGAAGATCAAAACAGTCCATAATCCAGGAAATAAAGCCCGACTGCTCACTGGAAGGAATGATATTAGAAGCAAAGATAAAGTACTTTGGCCACATAATGAAAAGACAGGAAAGCTTGGAGAAGAAAATGATGCTGGGGAAAATGGAAGGAAAAAGGAAGAGGGGCCGACCAAGGGAAAGATGGATAGATCGTATCCTTGAAGTGACTGGCTTGACCTAGAAGGAGTTGGGGGTGGTAATGGCTGACAGGGAGCTCTGGTCTGGGCTGGTCCATGAGGTCACAAAGAGAGGGAAGTGACTGAATAAACAACAACAAAACTGGCTGCAGTTTTTATCAACCCTAATGACCATAGCCAGTGGTGAAGGATACTGGGATACACAATCCAGCAACATTTACAGGGTCATACATTTATGTATCTTCAAATTGATAGGTAAAGTGAATAGTTGACCACTGAACTCACACAATCCAATGCAGGAGTCATCTTTTGTTTTGCATGGACTTGATCAGAACTCCCCTGGAATACTGTGTTCCATTCTGGGCACCACAATTCAAGAAGGATATAGACAAGCTAGAAAGAGGCCAGAGAAGGGCAACCAAAATTGTCAAAGGTCTGGAAATTATGAATCCCTCTGAGGAGCAGCTTAGGGGGTGTTGTAAGTTTAAGAGAGGTTAAGAAGGGAAATGATAATCATTTAAATATTAGAAAGGATATCATATTATAGACGGAGCAGGCTTGTTTTCTGCTGCTCTAGAGATTCAATGGATTCAAGCTGCAGGAAAAGAGATTCTTCCAAACCTTTAGGAAGCATTTCCTGATGACAAGAGCTCTTTGACAAGGGAGTGTGCTGCCTGTGAATGTTGTGGAGTCTCCTTCTCTGGGAATTTTTAAACAGAGACATAATGGCCATATGTGAGGAATGCTTTGACTGTGTGCTCCTTCATGGCAGAATGGGGTTGGACTAGATGGCCCTTGGTGTCCTGGGCAACTCTCTTATTTTCTGATTCTAATTTTTGGATGGTCTATTCCACAGTTGCACAGCTCATGCTGTCATTTTTCCAGGAGTGCTTTAGTTTTGTATTCTTCATGGCAGGGGGTGGACTAGATGGGCTTAGTGGCCCCTTCCAATTCTATGTAAATTGTGAATGGACCAAAGCAAAACCATCCCTTGCTTGTCCTATGTTCCCTCCCCAGCTGCGCATAATGCATCCAAGGACTGCAAAGGCTCTTTTTCTATTTACATTTCAAGGAATGTATCAGTTTGGGGAGGAACTGGGGAGGGGGGAAAGTATGGGCTGATTGTTCCCAGGTTCCCCTTGTCAGAAGCACAGCCTTTCTCCCCTCCCCATGCGCCTCTGTTGGTGTCTCTTGATGTATGGATCGCATTAGCGGGATGAAAGTGAGGCATAGCTCAGGGTTTTGGCACGATAATCCCCATTAAACTCTCTCTGGGAAAAAAAAGCAGTTTCAAAAAAAAGTTTGGAGGTTGAGTCACTTTAGAGTCTAAATAAGTTACAAGTGGTATTTACACAGCGTGGGGCCAACGCCGAACTAGACGGTTCAGAGACCCAGGCGGGACGGGACAGCAATGCACAATGTTGTGACACTTCTGGAAAGAGCAGTCTCCATTGGAATCCTGAAGGAAGCCAAGTCTCACGGCAGAAACAGGATAAAGCATTGAAACGTGACATGAAAAAAGGAGGAGATAGCTGTCTAGGGCTGGCTGATTTGATTTGGTGGCACAAAACAGAGATGTCAAGGGCTGGGCAGACCTTGGGGAAGTTCCTTTTCTTATACTACAGCTCTCAGCAATCTCCTGGCTGGGAAATGCTGCGAACTTTCATTCTGACATGTTTCCAAACTTTAGAATTGCGTCTGACCAACAAGAGGCAAATAAGATTCTTTATTAAACACAACTTTTATGGCATAAACACATACACAGAGATAGGCACTACAAAAAAGAAACTACAAAAAGAACATTCACAAAAAAGCAAATAATAGAACTCTGCAAATTACTCAAATAAACACCTAAAGGGGAAAAGCCTCAAGAAAAATGGGGCATACAAAAACTTCTGACTTTTCTACTAATAGTTGTATATGTCAAGATAACATGCTTCCTCTACTAATAACTGTAAACGAATGTCTATGGGTTATATTATATTACTAGTCTCAAATCCCACTAGTACACATTCCTGCAATAATCCTAGGGAATTTACTTCATTGGACTATATCTTTAGAAAAGAAAGCCCCGGCAGCCATGAAGGCTGGGAAATTCTTGTAGCTGTGTTCACCAAACCTAATGTTCCTAAGTTCTGAGATGATGTTTTCCCCCCTATAAGAGGCAAGAATCAGAGCTTGAGAAAGTTACTTTTTTAAAAAGCTAGTTCTTAGAATGTGAACTGTAGGAATCTGGGACTTGTAGTCCACAAGTGAATGTTTTTAAGCTTGGGTCAATGCGTCCGGTAAGATGCAAACAACAGAACTTGGTGAGCATCTCCTTTTCAGTCTATAACTCCCAGAATCTCCTAGACCCTGGCACACAAAAGGAAACTTCACAAGCCAGCCTTATTTGCCTTGATTAGAAGAAATATGGTGAGATTGAGGCTGGGAACTGTGGTCCAAAAATGAAACCTTACCAAGTTCTTGCCCATCATTTGAGAGCCAAGATATATCCGTTTGGATCGTTCTAAGTCACACATGAGTGGGTACTCAAGGCTAACCATGAAGTTTGATGTTCTGTTTCTCTCTTCTTATAAAATGTCAGTCTTTCTGACATGGCTTTTATCTGGATCCTAGAGTTGGAAGAGACATCATGGGCCTTCCAGTCCATCCTCCTGCCAAGGAGCAGGAAAATAGCATTCAAAGCACCCCTGATGGATGGCCATCCAGCCTCTGCTTAAAAGCTTCCAAAGAAGGAGCCTCCACCACACTCCGGGGCAGAGAGAGAGAGAGAGAGTTCCACTGCTAAACAGCTCTCAGTCAGGAAGTTCTTCCTAATGTTCAGGTGGAATCTCCTTTCTTGTAGTTTGAAGCCATTGTTCCATTGCGTCCTAGTCTCCAGGCAGCAGAAAACAAGCTTGCTCCCTCCTCCCTATGACTTCTACTCACATATTTAAACATGGCCATCGTGTTTCCTCTCAGCCTGAGGCTTTCATTGAACTATCCCAAGTACTGAACCCTCTCTCCAACTAGGTTTAGCACCTTGGACAGGTCCCTTTAAAGTCTGCAATCAAAAACAATATGGATTAATACAAGATGGATGTGGAACCACTGATGTGAGACCCATTTCCAGCCCACCTTCTCTAATCTGAAGAACTTCCTATTTAGACATTATTGGGTGATATCAAAATAGTGTTCTTCCTCTCTCTCTCTCTCTCTCTCTCTCTCTCTCTCTCTATCTCTCTCTCTCCCTTCCCCCCTCCCCCCTCTCTCCCCAAATGCCTTTGGAGAATTTAGGAGAAGACATGATAAGAAAAAATGCCTACCTCTTTGCACCCTAAATCTCATAACCACAGGAATGTTACATGCTCATTGTAGTGGTCCCATGTATAGCTATTGCCACTTAGGAATGGCTGAGGTTAGTAAATTACCTGCTTCAATGAAAGCTTTCCTAAACAACTTATGTAAGCTTGCAGTCATGAATTCCAAAGGTGGGCAATATGTGTATTTCTCAGGGGTATAGTCCCTCTTCTCCAATGAGAAATCTCTGTCACAGAGGCTTTTGTTGTTACTATGTGCCTTCAAATGAACTCGAAGTTGAGATGACCCTATGTAGAACTTCCTTAGCATGATTTATTTAAAGGAGCTTGGCTTTTGCCATCCATTAAGGCAGAGATTATGTGACTTGCCCCAAGCTCATTCACTTGGTTTCCATGGTTGAGCGGGGATTTGAAACCTGGTCTTTGGAGGTATAGTCCAATAGTCATATCACTACACCAGCTGGCTTTCTGTAATAAAGTTGTGAGTCCTTTTTATTCATTGCTGAAGACTGCATTCTTCCAGAGGAATGAATACTGACGCTAGATGCAGGCAATGCCAGTTCTTCTTCTTCCATTTTCTTTTTTCTTCTGATTCTGTATTTATTTCAGTTACAATCTCTCTATCCTTTCCTTGGTACAATCCCTCCTTTTCACAACAGTGATTGGAGAATTTGTCAATTATAGGACTCATAAATCAGTAGAGTTCTACCAAAATTAGAAATGTGACTATATAATATCATTGACTACCACCATCCTCCTCCTCACAGGCTATCACTCATGGCCAAGTATGATTGCCTTCCAAGTGTAGGGTTTTGGTGTTGGGTTCTTAGGTTATTATCGAAACCTATTCTTGATCCTCATGTTCTTTCACAGTTAGGACATCATTTATAGATTTATACTAATAAGGGATATCACCCATCAGCAGGAGAGTGGAAAGCTGGTAGATTTGTTTACTTGTTTTCTTTTTGTGTGTGGCTGTATGTGCACTTGCATGTTTTGTTTGTATCTGTCTGGTTTTAAAACACTTGTTTGTTTGTAGCCTTGTATTTATTTATTTATTTCGTGTACTTCTACCCCGCCCTTCTCAACCCCCGAGGGGGGACTCAGGGCAGCTTACAAAAGGCACAATTCGATGCCTATACAAAAATTATACATAGTGTACAAAACCATAGTTAAAACAATTATCACAGTTAAAACAATCATAACAATCTATATACATCACATCATATAAAAACTATTCACATGCTCAGCGTTCGTCTTTCAGAGTTCCAAATTCCATTCCATTAGTCATTTCCTGGCCATTCTCAAAGTCCTTTCTTTATCTGCATGATTGTCCGAATGCCTGGTCCCAAATCCATGTTTTCAGTTTTTTCTTGAAGGAAAGGAGTGATGTTGCTGATCTAATTTCCCCGGGGAGCGAATTCCACAGGTGGGGGGCCACCACCAAGAAGGCCCTGCTCCTCGTCCCCGCCAACCTCACTTGTGATAGAGGCGGGGTCGAGAGCAGGGCCTCCCCAGAAGATCTTAGACTCCGGGGTGGGACATAAAGGGAGATCCATTCGGACATATACACTGGGCCAGAGCCATATAGGGTTTTGTAGGTCAAAACCAGCACTTTGAATTGTGCTCGGAAATGGATCGGCAGCCAGTGGAGCTGACACAACAGGGGGGTGGTATGCTCCCTGTATGATGCTCCGGTGAGCAATCTGGCTGCTTCCCGCTGGACTAGTTGGAGTTTCCGAACAGTCTTCAAAGGCAACCCCACGTAGAGCGCGTTGCAGTAATCTAATCGGGATGTAACAAGAGTGTGGACCACCGTGGCCAGATCCGACTTCCCAAGTTAGTTGGATCTATAGTAGTTTTAGATAGTAGATATTTGTGTATTTTTTTTGTTTTATAGATCTGAAAATTGCTATCTATCTATCTATCTATCTATCTATCTATCTATCTATCTATAAGTCAAAATATGTATGTATGTTGGTTTGTACCACAAAGGCTCCTTCATGGCTTGATGGATCTGGACCAAACTTGGCCTTTCAGGTTAAAATAATTGAGATGTTTGAACTAAAACATCCACTTCTTACAGGCCCCGAGAAGAAGGAAATAAAAGGAAGAGAGTGGATTTGCTGCAGCTAGATGAAGTGGTCCTTTATGATGTGACTGGGAAGGAAAGGAAGTAAAGCATCTTGGCTGCTGCTAGGTGATACCTGTATGAAAGGGGATGGAGGAAGAAAAGAAGGAAGGAGAAAATGAATGGAAGGAAAGAAAGAGAGAAGGAATGAAGGGGAGGAAGAGAAAAAGGGAGGCAAAGGAAAGAGGTAAAGGTATGAGGGGAGTGAAGCAGAGGAAAGAAAGAGAAGGGAAGGAATGGAAAACCAAGAAAGGGAGGGGAAAAGAACAAAAACAGAAGAGAGGTAGGGAGGGGAGGAAAATGTTGTGGGTTATTTATGGAAGGAATCCCAAAATCTGGGAGTAACCACCAAAAAGGTCCCTGTTTTTGCCAAATGAGATTGAAAATATAGTGGTGCACAGAGAGGTGCCTCTTCCTAAAATGTTAGAGCTTGAGTAGACTTCCATAGAGAGATACAGTCCTTCAAATATCCCATACCCAAGCAATATTGCATTGTATCTACACATTGTGTACATTAAAGCGGTTACCAAAGTACTGAGAATTGTAGTCATAATAGAAGATTGAGGTCTAAGCTGTCTTCAGAAAACCAGATCAAGGAGGTGGGGGAGAGAGAACCGTACCATGTGGAACATCTCCATTTCTAACCACTTGCAAATGTTTTACTTTCCCCTCTGAGTAAAATAGGGGGCAAACGTTATCATACCTCCAAGAAAACTTGCTCCGGGGCCAGAAGGAAAGGGAGTAAAAATAAAGCTTTGGCAGGCATTTCTGGTTTAAAGCCCACCAATAAACCGCCCCGGCAATGGATGAATCATAGCCTATTTGGAAGAATTATCCCGTTCGTACATCCTGTACTCCTTCCAATTGTTTCACCATTGCTCTTGTGTTATGAGAGATTGCATATCATATCCCAAATTGAATGAATGCATGTACGAACACCACATAAGAGCTTGTAAGAAACCTCGAAAAATATTCTGATAGTGACTAACAATAAAACTGGACAAGTGGACTATTGCCTATGCGTGTCTCTTTTTAATCACAATGGATTGTAGATAGGGGTCTGCTTTGACTGTTGCAACTTCATTAACTGGTGGAAGAGGATTGGAAATGTCCTCATTGCTCCTCAATCATCGTTTGAACTGACCTCCTTTTCTCAATGTGGCTGCTGGCTATTAAAGCTGGAATGTGTCCAGAGGAGGGCGACTAAAATGAACAAGGGTCTGGAGAACAAGACCTATGAGGAGCGGCTTAAGGAGCTGGGCATGTTTAGCCTGAAGAAGAGAAGGCTGAGAGGAGATATGATAGCCATGTATAAATATGTGAGAGGAAGCCACAAGGAGGAAGGAGCAAGCTTGTTTTCTGCTTCCTTGGAGAGTAGGACGCAATGGAACAATGGCTTCAAACTATAAGAGAGGAGATTCCATCTGAACATGAGGAAGAACTTCCTGACTGTGAGAGCCGTTCAGCAGTGGAACTCTCTGCCCCGGAGTGTGGTGGAGGCTCCTTCTTTGGAAACTTTTAAACAGAGGCTGGATGGCCATCTGTCGGGGGTGATTTGAATGCAATATTCCTGCTTCTTGGCAGGGGGTTGGACTGGATGGCCCATGAGGTCTCTTCCAACTCTTTGATTCTATGATTCTATGAAAGTGGATTTGGGGACACAGAGACATCACTTAATTGCTTGTTCATGGCTAAGTAGGTGATGCAGAATTTCAGCATATGCATTTACTTATCCTTTTATTTTCTATATTACCACTCCTATATTAGGTCACACTTTTATAGAAAGGCGGCCCTATTTCTGGAACTGCTTCACAACCTCAGCCACCTTAATCTGGTCTTGGATGTGTGAATGCAGTCATATTTTCCCTCTCTGGTACTTCTTTCTTCTACCTGGACTAGTCAAACGGTGTTCTTTCCCAAAAGTGTGTTCTTTCCCAATCAAGGCTCGTATAGCGAAGAGGGTGATATCATACTATTGTGTAGCCTTTACATCATCCAACTATATGGTGACATCATTGCAGGCAAAAGAGGATTGTTCCGAGGAGCAAGCAAACTTTCTCATAAGGAGTGCCAGAGCAATAGTCCAATACAAAAACAAAGAAAGGAAAAGGAAAGTGTGGCGTCTTTTCAACACAGCCAAGAAGACTGTTTGTGAAGAACAGTCAGTAGTTTGGAGTCACTCTGCCCAGCTACAAATGTTTGCAGAATAAAGAAATAAATATTTCTCCTAATTTCATCAGTTTTTAAAATCTATATTTGATCTTGTGCTTTGTTGCCAACAAAAGCTTTTCCCCACTCTTAAACTCATAGTTCTGAAAACGAGAGCAGATTGAAGGCAGTTTTCCATTCCAATTTTGCCTTCATTAAAAACAGAGAGCAAAGTCCATTCATAATAAACTGCAGCTCGTAGTCAAAAGGGTGACATTTGCTAACACAAGCTATGAAGATGGTTCTAGCTTATAGGAGGTTTAAAAGAGATTGAATGATTGCTTATACATGGACCCATCAATGGCTTCTAGTTATCTATTCTTTATAGGACTATAGGCAATGTATTTCTTTCTTTTTTATCTGCTCCACAACATGAGGAGGTAGAAGGTGTTGGACAGTGTCATTTCTGTGGGCTTATTTTCATGGACATCTGGTTGACTAGCTAATGTTGGACTGGAAAAATTGTTGGCTGGATCTAATTGTATGTATCTTCTTCTAATACTTTACAGATGAAAAATGCAATATCAGCATGTGGTCCAGATGCCAAAAGACATTGATGAGAAGGAATACATTAAGTAGGAGAGGCCACAGCAGTTTGCTTTTGGCTGAGTCTACTGGGAAAGGCAAGACTCTATCCTTTCCTTTCTGCTCCCTGCTTCTAATTGAGTGGATGGATTGGCTTCAGTTTATTCAACATAAACAATGAGGACAAGTTACCTGGCCGAACGTATCTCCCTCTACGAACCCCCAAGAACATTAAGGTCATCTGGGGAGGCCCTGCTCTTGGTCTCACCACCATCACAGTCACATTTGGTAGAAATGAGAGACAGGGTCTTCTTGATGGTGGCCCCTCGGCTGTGGCATTCCCTCCCTAATGAGATCAGATCTGCCCCCTCCCTCATGACCTTCTGAAAGAAGCTCAAATTATGGGATCAAGCTTTTGCAGAATAAATTGCTTTAATGGACTGTTTTTAGGTGATGGCAATGGATTGATCTGGAAGATGACAAGAAGTGTTTTAATGTATTTATAATTGTTTTAATGTATGCTAAATGTATATAATGCTTTGTTTTTATTGTTCGGTGTCAAATGGTGCCTGTTGGTAGCTGTCCTGAGTTCCTCTTTGGAGGTGAGAAGGACAGGATAGAAATGCTCCTAATAAATGAATAAATACAGAAGTTTCTTGGAGAGATGAAGACAGCCCTTTGTCAATTAGGCCCATGTCCATCCAAGCTAATTGAAGCTGCCAGAGAAGATCTGGCCATTTGGGTGGCTGAGGTTGTCAATAGTTCTGGGAAAGAGGACTATGTTCCAACCTCTTCAAATGAAGTAATTGTAAGGCCATTGTTAAAAAATAAAAAACTTCAATGAATGTTTTGGATACAAATTTTCTGCTTCTTGTCAAGACTGGATGGCCCATAAGGTCTCTTCCAACTCTACGATTCAACGATTCTATGCTACCTCTCTAGGTAACTACCAGCCAGTTTTGCATCTTCCCTTTCTAAGTAAGGTTCTAGAGTAAGTAGTAGCAACCCAATTCCAGAAACATATTACATGGACACATTCCAGTCTGGGTTCACAACAGCCTTGGGCTTGTTCCTAAATATTTCAGTGTCAATGAGTTTGATTTCCTTAACAATTGCAGTTCATCAGCCATGAACATTTGTTTCCAATCTCTGAGGAAATCTCATTGTTTCTTTGGTTTATACCTGGCCTTCATGCTGCCCTTCCTTCCCTTGAGCTCAGTTTTCGAATAACGTAACACAAGGGAACCAGCTCTTCCTTTATTCTGGGATGCTCTTGTGGAACAGTTTTTTCCCTCTAGGGAAGTCAATCTTTACACCCTTCATCCTTGAAGACATTAATGAAGAATTTCTATACTATTATCTTTGCTGTTTGAGAACAAGACGTTCCCAATGGTTATTTGCCTTTCAAGAGGTATTTGCCTGTGCAAGTCAATACAATGACTGAGATTCTCCATTATGTTTGTGTAATGTAAGTCTACATTGACATAATTAAATGATGGTTGCACTATATCATCCTTCCACTGAATTCCTAAATGGAAACTGCAGCCAAGAAAATAGACTGATACTAAGACTTGAAAGGGCAGCTAGAAAGGAACTCCAATGTAAATGTATGTCATTGAAAACTAAAGTTAAGATAGTCCATACCGTCATATTTTTCATTGCTGCATATGGACAGTAAAGAAAGCTGATAGAAAAAAAATCAGCTCATTTGGGATGTGGTTCTGGAGAAGAGTTCTAGCTAAAAAGACAAATAACTATGGCTCCAAGTCTCAACTTTCCCTAGAAACAAACAAACAAGGACATCTAATCAGCTCTCAACAAAAGATTGCTCCAGGCACTGCCAGGCAATCAAATGCTAATCAAGGTGGTCAGTTGAAACATTCACACCTAGCTCCAGCAGACAAGAGTCCTTTGTCCCACCCTGGTCATTCCATAGATATATAACCCTTTTTCCTAGTTCCAACAGACCTCACAACCTCTGAGGATGCTTGCCATAGATGCAGGCGAAACGTCAGGAGAAATGCCTCTAGAACATGGCCATGTAGCCTGAAAAAACCCCTACAACAACCCAGTGATTCTGGCCATGAAAGCCTTCGACAATACATTTTCCCTAGAAACCTTGATGACTAAAGTGAGGCTGTTGTACTTTGCCACTTCGAGTCTCTTTGTAGAGAGAAAAAGCAGGATATAAATAAACATAATTATGGTAATTTGGCCATATCATGAGAAGACATAACTCAATGGAAAAGACAATAATGTTTGGTAGAGTAAAAAGAGACAGGAAAAGAGGAAGCCTCCTTCTTTGGAGGCTTTGAAACAGAGGCTGGATGGCCATCTGTCAGGGGTGCTTTGAATGTGATTTTCCTGCTCCCTGGCAGGAGGTTGGACTGAATGGCACACGAGGTCTCCTCTAACTCTATGATTTTATGATTCTAAGACTGTATTACAAAAGGATAGACTTAATCAAGGAATAGAATGACAAACAGCTGGTACAAGTGCTGGAGGAAGCCTGGGGATCTGTGAAATGGTAGGAAGCTACAACAGGGCATGGTCACATATTAGCATAGTGCTTGTAACATGGCAAATCTGTTGGGTTTCATCCCTGGACTGCACATATCTTTTGTGTCATCAGGTTTCCAGACCCCAATGAGTAGCCAGACTAGGAATAGAATTAGGATTAGGCTCAGGGATTCCTAACCCCATGTTCCTATGCATGTTTCCCAAAAAGGCTTTGTCTTTACTCTTTCTCCTTGCCACTGTCTCCTCCCCTTTGAGGATGTAACAATGGAATTCTGTGAAGAAGCTTCTTCTATTTTTTAAAGGTATTATATTGTCCTGGGCTGGCCATGTAGCCATTCGTCATTTTCCACTCTCTTCTGCTTTCCTTTCTACCTATGAGGATGTACATTTTGCCTCTCTCTAGGCAAAATGTAGCTGCATGGATTTTTTACCCTTTTACCTCTTTAGAAGATGAGACTTAGTAAGCTAGTTAACTCCAAAACTTTTTTTTCTGTCAGGAATGGATTTCTTTTACTTCAATAAATATTTTTAACCTATAGTTCTCACTCTGCAGTTCTGTGCCATACTATGAAAAGAAAGTTTATCCTAGCTCGACACATGTAAGTTTCTGCTGGTTATGAATTTTGCTTCTAGTACCCTGCAATATTTAATGTGGAATCAACTCAACAGGGTTATTTTGAGCTCAGATTCCCCAAGAAAATCAAGATTTCCATTTTAGATTTTTTTCCTGGTATTTTTAAGCGATGGCTGAATCTGGTTGAATCTGTGAATGCAGAAAACATGGATACAAAGAGCCAACAACACCTCTTACGGGAAATGAACGAAGATATTTTCTTTCTATCCTTCTTCTCTCCATATCTACCTTTGCAGCCATCAACACAGCCCAGAGCTTTGGCTTAAATGACCTTGGGAGAAACTTGCAGAGAACTAAGTAATACATTTTGAGAAGAACAAAGAAGCTTGTTGGATATCTTGAACTTTTGCCCAGCTTGGAAAAGCTTCTGGTTTTGCAAGTTTTTGAGCTGACACTGCAGGCATTTTCATTAGGTGTGTTTTTATTAACATATTGTTTCTGCCCCCTCCAGCGTGGTTGATTAGGTACCTTATAATGAATTAAAGGAATTAATAAATTGCCACTGATGAAGGCACAAGGGGATTGGAGCCAGCAGAGGGAACGGAGGAATGAAACAGAGCAAACAATTTACGGTAAATAAATACCTTAAAAGAAAATGTTGCCTTGGCAAAAAAAGCAACGTGCATGACTTTTGGGCAGGAGCCTCGGGGCAAGTCTCCAGCTCTCGACTGGATCCACAAATTACCTGGAGTCCCTCCACACCAGGGTGGCATATTTTTGGCAGTGGCCGGGGCCTGTGTAATGGAAAGACTATGCACAGTAAAGGCTTGCCTTCCAAGCGTCATGAAAAGTGGCATGCGTTCATGTGCCTTCACTTGAGTTACCTATAGGCTTGGCTTCAGCTCGTGATCCCTTTGGGTCCCTGCTGTTGTTCTCTCTTTTAAAAATATAATTATCAGTGGCATCTGAAAAACATGTTTCCCATAATGTTCTAGAAGGGAGCCCAGTCCAGAGACCACTTCTAATACCCAGGGCCATTTCTGTAACCCCAGGGTCTCCCAGAGGCTCCATTTTCTATCCTCTTGGAGACATGGAAATCCATTTCACCAGATCATACTTTTTTACCAAGCACACCATCAGACCAAAGTTTGGGAATCACTGATTTATTTACTTGATGGTTTGTAACAAATGTTTCTGGGATTGCTATACTTCCCCATGTGGTAAAGTGCTGAATTGTATGCAACACCTTCCAAGCACTTAGCCCTTGGATCTTTTGGGGGAAAGAATATGAGAGCAAGCCATCCTGGTCCAACTGAGCCTTTAATAGCAACATCTTCCCAAGACTTCTCTGGCTGAGACTGTTAAAGGCCAATCCCAAGATTCCACAGGAGGTAGCCATAGTAGTTAAAGTGTGGTCAAGCTACCTCTTTCTTGGCTTGTTCTATGCATCCGTTTCACTGTTTAGAGGTTGAGATTGAACTCGCAGATTTAATATCAATGGTTGTGTGGACCAACCTGAATGAAGACTTTAAGCCTCACTCAGATTGTGTAAGGAGATATAGTACATCTCCTTTGAAGCTCTTGACTAGCCTATCAGCTATTGGTTCTCTATTATCTTGTGTAACTTTGTGCTCCTATGTGTATTAACATTATGTTACAACCTTGGAGGGAGATGACATGGGGCCCATCCAGACAGGCCCATATCTCAGAACCTGTCTGGGTTTTTATCCGCGGGCATCCAAACGACACCCCTGGTAAAAGATTTTTTTAAAAAATTGGAACAAACTAATAAAACACCTGGTAAGATCTTGCTATTATGTAAGATCGGGGTCTTTGCAGGTGTGGGCTCTGTGTGGATTGGGCCCGGGGACCACGTCAGAAGAATTTACAAGCAAGCTCCATGCCTGGAAGCAGCTTTAGGTAAGTTTTAGGGCCCAAATTTGGGGTTTGGGGGGTGGCAAACCACTATCCAGATTACAGTCGGGATACCATCTGGCCACCTGGGAGGGAAAATGCTGGTTTTGGGGTAGGCTGTGTGAAAATGTGGGTGAAAATGGGTTATTTTTACCCATTTTTGCCAGAAGGTCATCTAGTGTTTGGCTGGCTGGCTTTATCCTGATGTCAGTTTTGTGCTCCACTCCTGCCTCTTTCCACACTGGCTTTCCAAGGTTGGCAGACTCTTCATTTACATCACAGGCAACAACTTTGCCGTCATCTGGTATGACCAAAGCCATGTTTAAAGTATTGTACCCTGTATAAACACCAACTTCAACTATCTTCTTTTCTCTAATCAGCTTTGCCAGGTTGGCCATAAGCTGGGCCTGATCGCGGCTCACCATCATCCTTTTGTCTCGACGCTCCGCGGTAACCATTTTCAGTTTGGCCAGAGCAGGATGCTCCCGTAAGGAATGATCCAGTACATACTGCTGCAACAGATTGGCTGAACCTTAAGGTGTGCCAAAAACAAACCTCGAACGGGATTGTCTGCCTGCGAAGAAGCCCGCGGCAGCGACGACCCCCAGCACCGCCGACCCCACCGCCGCTTCCTTGGAGAGCCCGAAGAAAGGCATTTTGCGGCTGAGGAGAGGCAGCTGGTGCGTGAGAACTCGCTTCCCGGAGGAAGAAGGCGGCAAGGGGGGGTAGGCTGTTTGGGGGTAGGCTGTGTGAAAATGTGGGTGAAAATGGGTTATTTTTACCCATTTTTGCCCACAATTTCCTGCTCTCTGGAAGGACCCATGGCTCCTAGTTATGGGAATAAGAATACCAATGCCCATTAATCATCAGTAAGGAAAAGAGCATCCTCTGAGGCAGTGTTTCTCAAACAGTGTTACTCCAAGTGTTTTGGACTTCAGCGCCCACAATCCTTAACCGCTAGTAAGCTGGCTGGGATTTCTGGGAGCTCAAAGCCAAAACACCCGGAAGAGCAAAGTTAGAGAAACACTGCTCTGGGGTATACAGGAAGGCAGGTCTGGATCTGCCTGGAGACATATGCTTTTACAGTACCCTTATTGGCAAGGGTTGACTTCCAACATGGATAAATTGCTCACCTGGTCACTTCCCTTGTCATTCTATGGTTTCCAGCAACATCAGTATCATCGACCAAGAGGCGGAAAGGTGGATGGCTAGGTCTGGGGCCCATGTGTTATTTTATGGCCAGCCCCATTCAGCTGTAACCAATAAAGTTGTGGCCTTCATTGTTCCAATTATATCTTTGTTGTGTGATATCTTCACAGATGGAGCTGTCTCGCCCTGTGCGCACAATGGCTTGAGATGGATAGATAATAGAGAGATGTAGTTAGTAGAAGCATCATAAAAATAACCTACGATGGAAGTTCATATATCAGTTTAATCTCTGATTAAGGGAGAGGAAGTCATATTATTCCTTCCAGCAGTGTTTAGAGTATAGTGTTGTTTGTATGTGTTTCCCTTAAAGTTGTTTTAAATGCATGGTTTTTTTGTTAATAAAAACAGTAAAACTAGACTAGTAAATACTTGGCTCTTACATGTGGTTTGCACCTGCCTTCTTGTTTGTCCTTTGATGAAAATGGTCCTTTGGTGGATAGCATAAGAAAAGGTGGCATATCCAGCCACAGGCTTATTCAGAGCTTACAGTTGTTATTCACAACAGGAACATGTTAGTCTGTTGCTTTTTCAAGAGTAACAAACTGCTTAGTTCTAGCTATGCACAATATATAGCTTAGGCGATCCCTCATTGTCCAAGTATGGTGGCCTTCCAAGGGTTTTATTTTTCTTGGAAAATGCCTGTGTGAGAGTTTTTAAATATGTGCTCAGCCGATCAACACACGGTCTTCACAGAATGAGGGGCCCAACCAGTGGCATGGTTAACATGACAACAATGGCTTCTCAGATCTGGTGCAGTCAGAGGTGGCCCTAGGTAATTTTCAACGGTAAGCAAACAGTATTTTGTCCCATCCCCCCCCCCCAACCAATCACTGATATATATTTTCTGTTTGTCGTGGGAGTTTTGTGTGCCATATTTGGTTCAATTCCATCATTGGTGGAGTTCAGAATGCTCTTTGATTGTAGGTGAACTATACATCCCAGTAACTACAATTCACATATGTCAAGGTCTATTTCCCCCCAAGAGCACCTCAAGAGTGCCCCTGGGCAAAATCAACTATACGGCAAATGCTTACTTTGCATAATGGGTTGCCAAGGCTTCCCCAGGACTGCTAGGGCTGTTGTGAGCTGAGGGGGCTCTCCTCAAGTGGCGGTCGAGGGGTATTTACAGAGGTGCCTCTGCGCCCTTGGCAAAAAAAAACCTGTACTGCGACCGCTTACTTTACGTAATGGCTGAGCCGCCCCTGGGTGCAGTCTTCTTCTGCCTTCACAGCCATTGTAACATGTACCTTGTTATCTTCCACCTGATCTGCCATTGAGGTCTTGAGGTCTTGAGGTCTTCGGATTGTGCTTGGTCTAGAACCTCCCCTGTGGCCCTACCTGGGAGCACATGACTCCAACAATTATACCTGCAGGTTCATTGGAACACACAAGCCCCTTCACCACAACAAGGTAACAATCCATTGAGAGGGTCATAACATATAAGTAATATATGTTTGTTCATGATATTTTAAGGTTATTTTCAACATGAATGCAACACTGTACTTACACTACCTAAACAAAAAGAACAGCAGCAGCAGCAACAACAATGATGATGTAACACACTACTCAATACCTGCCACTCATGACATGTAAATAATGAGTACTTTTCTGGAAGAAACATTAACAACCTTAGAAATGGAGATGTTACCACTTTGATGGCTGAAAGCGAGGAGGAACTGAGGAGCCTTATAACCAAGATGAAAGAAGAAAGTGTAAAAGCTGGGTTGCAGTGAAACATAAAAAAAAAAACCCAAGATGATGGCAACCAGACTGATTGAAAATTGGCAAATAGAGGGAGAAAATGTGGAGGCAGTGACAGACCTTGTATTTCTAGGCACAAAGATGACTGCAGATGCAGACTGCAGCCAGGAAATCAGAAAACGTTTCCTTCTTGGGAGGAGAGCAAGGACCAATCTCGATAAAATAGTGAAGAGTAGACACATCACACTGGCAACAAAGATCCACATAGTTAAAGCAATGGTATTCCCTGTAGTAGCCTATAGATGCGAGAGCTGGACCCTAAGGAAGGCTGAGGTAAGGAAGATAGACGCCTTTGAACTGTGGTGCTGGAGGAATATTCTGAGAGTGCCTTGGATTGCAAGAAGATTCAACCAGTCCATACTCCAGGAAATAAAGCCCAATGGCTCACTGGAGGGAAGGAAATGAGAGGCAAAGATGAAGTACTTTGGCAATATAATGAGAAGACAGGAAAGCTTGGAGAAGAGAATGATGCTGGGGGAAATGGAAGGGAAAAGGAAGAGGGGCCGACCAAGGGCAAGATGGATGGATAGTATCCTTGAAGTGACTGGCTTGACTTTGAAGGAGCTGGGGGTGGCTATGGCTGATGGGAAGCTCTGGCATGGGCTGGTTTATGAGGTCACGAAGAGTTGGAAGTGACTAAATAAATAAACAGCAATGAGTACTGTGTCATATTATAAGGTTACTTCGCAACACGTAATATTTTCTCTCCTCTGGAATGGCTAAATTAGGTTAAAAGTTGTCCTCATCCCCTTAATCTCCCTAAATGATTGTTTCTGGAATGTTACTCCTAAATGAATATTACTCACAGATTAGTATCCTATAGGCCTGTCGGTTTTAGTTCGTTAATTCGTTATTTCGTAATTAAATCGTTATTTTTACCATTTTCGAAGCGATTTCGAAACACATTTTCAAACCCGGAAGGGTTTAAAAATATCGAAACAGCAGCCCCATATATTTTACGAGCTTCAGCTCGTGTCGTTAATGGGATGGAGGCTGCTGTGCTGACTGAGTGCTGCTGCTGGTGCCTGGGAGCCAATCCGGCGCTCCCAAGCACCCCAGCAGTGCACCGTGGCAGAAGCCGGAGCCCCCCTCCTCCTCCTCCTTCTCCCAGCTGTGTTGCAGGAAGTGCTAGGAGGAGGAGGAGGAAGAGGAGGAGGGGGGCGCAGAAGCCGGGAGCCGGATGGCGCGCGGAGGCTGCTTGTGAACGCGTGCGCGCCATCCAATCGGCTCCGGCTTCTGCGCCCCCCTCCTCCTCCTCCTCCTCCTCCTCCTAGCACTTCCTGCAACACAGCTGGGAAGAGGAGGAGGAGGAGGGGGGCGCAGAAGCCGGAGCCGATTGGATGGCGCGCGCGCGCTCACAAGCGGCCTCCGCGCGCCATCCGGCTCCCGGCTTCTGCGCCCCCCTCCTCCTCCTCCTCCTCCTCCTCCCAGCTGTGTTGCAGGAAGTGCTAGGAGGAGGAGGAGGAGGAGGGGGGCGCAGAAGCCGGAGCCGATTGGATGGCGCGCGCGCGTCTCACAAGCGGCCTCCGCGCGCCATCCGGCTCCCGGCTTCTGCGCCCCCCTCCTCCTCCTCCTCCTCCCAGCTGTGTTGCAGGAAGTGCTAGGAGGAGGAGGAGGAGGAGGAGGAGGGGGGCGCAGAAGCCGGAGCCGATTGGATGGCGCGCGCAGCGCTCACCCGAGGAGGAGGAGGAGGAGGGCGCAGGAGCCGGAGCCGGATGGCACGCGGAGGCCGCTTGTGTGAGTTTTCAGGGCTGTATGTATGACCATGTTCCAGAAGCATTCTCTCCTGACATTTTGCCCACATCTATGGCAGGCATCCTCAGAGGTCTGTTGGAAACTAGGCAAATGGAGAGTTATATCATCTAATATTATCTATGGAATGTCCAGGGTGGGAGAAAGCCATTCAATGCTAATCAAGGTGACCATTACTGCAACATTCACACATAGGCCTGTTTGATCAAGAAAAAATTTGTTTCTAAAATGTTTTGTAAATATTTACGAAATTTCGTAAATAACAAAACATTTTTTTGGAAAGTTTTGTAAATATTTTAAATATCGAAACAAAAAAACACCCCAATTACGAATCGAATTTAGAAACAATTTTTTTCTTGATCAAACAGGCCTAGTATCCTATGAAAGCCTATATGGTGTAGTGGTTTGAATCGTAGTCTATGAATCTGGATGCAGCTCTCATGTTTCACTTGTTGTCAGTGTGACTTGTCCAGCGTTATCCAATGAATTTCCATTGCTGTGTGAAGGGGGGTGCGGTTCCCCCCCTTGTTGTGGCGTGGGGCATGGGCCCTGGATCTGGTTTGGTATCCCCCCTAGTGGAAAGGGGGGACGCCCGGTGGTCCCAGGGGTGCCGAGTTGCGTTTGCCCGATATTGTGCCAGCGGCACCCTGGTGTGTGCGGGATCGGGCAGTATTAGGCTGCCCGATCGTGATCCAGGACCCATGCTTGGCTTCCAACCCTTGTTCCTGTTATCAATAAATGAGTTGTGGCCTTTGTTCATCCCAACATCATGTGTGATTGTACTTCTTGGGTTGGCTGTGGGAGGTGTATTGCACTTGCACATGCAACTGCTAAGGCTTAATGCTATGGAATCCTGTGATCTGTAGTTTGGTGAGGCACCAGGAAACTTTAGCAGAGAAGATTAAAGGTGCAATGAAACCATAATTCCCATCATTTTATAGCATTAAGCCATGCCAGTTAAAGGAGCGTCAAGCTGCATTAATTCTACAGTGTAGATGCACTCCTAGTCCAGCGTGCAAACCACTCCATATGCTGTCTCACTTTGCAGTGAGGCATAAATGGGAAATGGGTCTTGAGCTCAGTGTTTGCGGTCTCTGAGTTATGGACACTGAAGTTACAATTATTTTCTCAGGCGAACACTCTGCCCTGTGGCTTTCTGTAATAGTGTGTTTTCTTCTGGTTGAGGTGTGTGTTGGAACGGGGGGCACAGGATGGAGAGTTGTTAAAAATGAAAAGTGATGCCCTGGACCTTCTCCAGGCTTTCTTTAATTAACCTGAGCGAGCCAGAGCTAAAGTTTGTAAGCCAAGCCAAGCCTCTCCCTCCCCAACTTCTATTATGGAAAAGCCTGCAGTACCTGGCTGTGGTAGTTTAACAACACTTTTATTTCTAGCTCTCAAATAGCAAAGCAGTGAAACAATCCCAGTCTATCATGGTCTTTTCCCCATTAAAGTAAATATAGAATGATCCTTGTATCCACAGGACTGGTTCATGCAGTTGCATTTATCAACCCCTGGCAAAATATGCCCTATCTAGACAATTTCTGTGTTCTCCAGCATAATTCTTTGGAATTTTTGGGCTGGAGGTTCATCATTTCAATAGGGTTCTCTATGTCTTAGGTTTTGCATAGCCACACAAAGTCCAGGAATGTATCCTTAGTGCATACAATATTGTACTGTACTCTTTTCCCTTTTCTCGCTCAGGTTTTAAAATAAGAATTGTAACACAATAAACACTTATTTGAACAAATATATCCTTTTATAATGCTGCTTTCCAATTCTGATAGGAAAGAAGATCTAGTGCAAATTGTACTTATTTCTTGGTGCATCCAAACTGTAAAATGAATGCAATTTGATCCCACTTCAATTGCAATGGACCCATCCTATGGAGAATTGGATGTTTTTAGTCTGTAGAGGGATACAGCCTCACCAAACTACAAATCCCATGATCTCATACCATTGTGCCATAGCAAGAAAGTGGTGTCAAACTGTATTTATTCTACAGTGTAGGTGCACCCTTGGATCTGAGCATTGGAAACGTCAATGCAGCCTCGTGAGATACAGAGATGGGAGAAAGTTGGCAAAGCAGTAGTTCATTGTCAAAGGAGATTTTTAAAAGAGGAAAAGGGAATGGGGAAAGGGAAGAAAGATCCTGCTGACCTCAGCTTCAGCATCCACCAGCTTTCGGGGAAGAACCTGCCCATCTGTGAGGGATGTAGAAAAGTTCAAGCTGCCATCACTCTCCAAACAGCCTCTTTTCTGTGGGCCTGTGGTGGTGGCAGGAAACATTGGCCATTGTTTGCCCAGGGATTGTGGGGGGAACGTTCCACCGACAGCATGGGTCAGCCTGACAGCTTCAAAGTGCCCTGTCTCTCTCGGCGGTTCCAATTGCGCAGCAAACTGCCAAGAACAGCAAAGGTTTTCAAGTGCCCCTCCAGCTCCAGACGGCTTTTAAGTCATAACTCCACTTCCTTGCTTGGGAGCTCAAGTTACCTCTTCTCAGTCCGGAGACCCCTTCTCTCATCCACTACAAGTTGTCCTTGCCTCCCACCAGCAGCTTTTTCTGGTTGATTGCAATTGCCTTGATTGCGAAGGATAATGGACTAGTCTCGTTTTGGCTTCTGTATTTTAGAGGACTTCCATTCCTAACCAACACAGCGACCCCCCCTCCCCCCCACCAGGGAGTCTAGTTAGTTAATGTATTGTCGAAGGCTTTCATGGCCGGAATCACTGGGTTGTTGCAGGTTTTTTCAGGCTATATGGCCATGGTCTAGAGGCATTCTCTCCTGACATTTCGCCTGCATCTATGGCAAGCATCGTCAGAGGTAGTGAGGTCTGTTGGAACTAGGAAAATGGGTTTATATCTGTGGAATGACCAGGGTGAGACAAAGTACTCTTCTCTGCTGGAGCTAGGTGTGAATGTTTCAACTGACCACCTTGATTAGCATACAATGGCCTGACTGTGCCTGGGGCAAATTTTTGTTGAGAGGTAACTTCCTCTCTGTTGTTGTGCTGTTGCAATTTTAGAGTTTTTTTTAATACAGTTAGTTACTTTATGAAGGTGCCATTGAAAGCTTGAACTGCAGACCAAAAAGATAAAAATCCAAGTTTGGAGAAATTAAAAAAAAAATGCCACTACAGTTCCCAAATTCTTCTAGCATCATGGCCATACACAGAGGCGGCCCTAGGTAATTTTCAATGGTAAGCAAACAATATTTGCCCCCCCCCCCCAACCTGATATATATTTTCTGTTCGTCATGGGAGTTCTGTGTGCCATATTTGGTTCAATTCCATCATTAGTGGAGTTCAGAATGCTCTTTGATTTTAGGTGAACTATACATCCCAGTAACTACAACTTGCATATGTCAAGGTCTATTTTCCCCCAAGCGCCTCAAGAGCGCCCCTGGGCAAAATCAACTATACTGCAAATGCTTACTTTGCATAATGGGTTGAGCCGCCCCTGGCCACACGCAACACATAAACTGGACTGAAAAAAATGTACGTTTCAATATTCAGAAATCTCTGGAGTTGCCATATGTATTAGGCTTGTACCTCCATTCATTTCTGATGGCTGGAATCCGGTAGCCCCCCCCCCCCCCAATATCCATTTTCAAACGCCTCCGAAAAATGGTCAGTTAACAGGAAAGCCGTTTTCAGTCCGCAGCCAAAAAAAAGCTGCTAGATCTGCCCATTGGTGACAGTGGGGAACTTAGAGGCTCCCCTTACCACTCTTGGTATCCTTTCCTTTATTCCTTTCAAGGGGGGGCTGGGTTTCAGCAATGGGGTTAAGGAAGCACCCTTCCTGGAACCCTTTCCTTTCTTCCCTTCAAGGGAGCCTGGGTTTCAGTAATAGGGTTAAGGAAGCAAACACAGTTTGCATAAGACACATCATGACATTCTTCTATTCCGATTGGTCCAATAAGCAGGGATCATATGGAAACTCCATGTGAGCAGTATGTAGTAGCCTCATGGTGCCGAATAGGGGAGGAAGAGCCGTGATTGGCTGCCATGTGGTCCCGTAACTGACGAGAAAATGTGATGGCTGGGCCCTTGCCGTTGCAGCCATCTGATCAAGCCGAACAAGCCGGATTAGCCGAATGGAACGGACCACTCTGAATCAGTGCACAAGCCTACTTTCTACTCAGGCATACCATGTTGTTGTTCATTCGTTCAGTCGTCCCCGACTCTTCGTGACCTCATGGACCAGCCCACGCCAGAGCTCCCTGTCGGCCGTCACCACCCCCAGCTCCTTCAAGGTCAGTCCAGTCACTTCAAGGATGCCATCCATCCATCTTGCCCTTGGTCGGCCCCTCTTCCTTTTACCTTCCACTTTCCCCAGCATCATTGTCTTCTCTAGGCTTTGCTGTCTCCTCATGATGTGGCCAAAGTACTTCAACTTTGTCTCTAGTATCTTTCCCTCCAGTGAGCAGTCGGGCTTTATTTCCTGGAGGATGGACTGGTTGGATCTTCTCGCTGTCCAGGGCACTCTCAGAACTTTCCTCCAACACCACAGCTCAAAAGCATCGATCTTCCTTCGCTCAGCCTTCCCTAAGGTCCAGCTCTCACATCCATAGGTTACTACAGGGAATACCGTGGCTTTGACTATGCGGATCTTTGTTGTCAGTGTGATGTCTCTACTCTTTACTATTTTATCGAGATTGGAAATTGCTCTCCTCCCAAGAAGTAAGCGTCTTCTGCAAGCATACCATAGAATGTTGAAAAGAAAGGAATTAAGCTTATCCATGAGTTATTTTTTATGGATTTTTTTAAAAAAAATATGTATATTTTAAAAATAACTCCAACAATAAGAACCAACAAAAAGACATATGATCTGTCCTCAAAATTACTCAGCTATTTTCTTATGCACCTGATGTAATTGGGCTGAAAAATTGCTCAATGTATAATCATCCATTATAGAATTTCTGTGTTAGGGATTGTATTCAGGGTGAGGAAAAACAAAGAGAAAATGAAGCAGGCAGATCTTTCTTATTCCTAGTCCGCATCACTGGCTCAATTATGCAAGACGTCTGCAAACCAAAGGATGTTGGATGACTCAAGAAACTGAGCCAAGGGAACTGTAAGTGTTAAGAAAGGAACATTTCCAAGCTTCTGATACACGTATTACAGGGCAAAATGTAAATTGAAGGGAGATATTTAAACATGCAGGATAAAGAAGAATCCCCACCATCTGATTCTTTGACATTAGTGGCACTTCAATATCCTTCTACTGATGTTATGTATAGTTTTAAAGTACATTGTTATTGAATATGCCATACGCTGCTTTGGGTCCCATTAAGACAGGATATAAATGAATTAAATGAATCATAAATTATAACCTGACCGGCATGACAGATAGTGTTGCCAGATTTTCAAAATAGTAATAAGGGATAGTCGAATTTCATGACACCCCAAATTGACAGTGTTATTAACAAGGTTGTGTTCTGCCGAAATACCAAATGGAAGTATTGATTTCGGTTAACCGAGCCATGTGTCTCTCTATAAAATTAACATATTGTCTACATTCATGAATTAAATGATGAACGCCCCCAAATATGGGATTTTTGGCATCTTGTTTCGTCTCAATAAAAGGAAACGCTTTCCAACCCTCAAACGGGGACATTGCTTACAATGAGCGACACCTGCCAGTGCTGGAAAGTTCAAGCTTTCTGGCTCCCAAATAAAGAATGTTTGTTATAATAAGGCATCCTTGTGATAGAATACATTCACACATTCGTTTTTGGGTAGGACGTTACTTGAAGTGAATGCTTTATTTGTACCAAGTTACTGATTCTGAAGCATGTCGACAGTAACCAAGGGTCATCTGATATGTGAAGATGATACCCAAATGCTTCGGGGATGTTGTCACTGCTTCTTCCCCATAAGAAATGTTGAGCGAAAGACCTTTTCTTTTGTATAAAGGGCTTCCTTCGAGTCTCAAGGCAACGTTTAGATTGTGGGAGTGTGCATGGAGAGATAAATCACTCTGAACAGAAGTGATTTAGTAGGACCCTTGGAGGACACGACTCCATCAGAGATTTATAGAGCTCGAGGACAGAAAGGAACCAGGCTGATTTCCTCCCTTAACCTCATGCATCACACAGGTTAGTGGAATTCTATTTCCACTCCAAATCCAATAATCCTGAATTGCAGTCTGAGGTTTCCAACTGGCCAGCGAGGTGCCCCCTCCGCCTTGCCATGACAGATAATTATTTATGTCGTGTCTTTACTGGAGATCAGGAATGGGAAACTGCATAGATCCAATAAGCCATGCAGGCACAAAACTTAGAAATCATGAGAAGTCCAGTTTTAGTTTAAGGGCCATTTTTCTTAGATTAAAATAAATTTACGAGGTAGATGGCTTATCCTGCATGCCCTTCAACATTTCACAAATGAATATTGGGACACATAGAACATCAGAGAGTGATCAAGATGGTAAAAAGTACTAATGATAAGATAGGAGAAGATCCATCAGTTTGCTTTTGCCTCGTTGTCCGAGTAGGATAGTCTTCCAAGATTAGTGTACTGCCAGTGGGTCCATAGGTGACTGCGGAGCCCTATTCTTGATCTACATCTTCTCCCGCAGTGAGGGCATTGGCTTCCAGGTGGAAGGCAGTCCCGGTCAGGATTGGCTTGACGCGCCTTCCTCTTGGCACGTTTCTCTCTTTTGCCCTCCATTTGTGACTCTTCAAATTCTACAGCATTGCTGGTCACAGCTGACCTCCAGCTGGAGCTCTCAAGGGCCAGGGCTTCCCAGTTCTCAGTGTCTATGCCAGAGTTTAAATCTATTGCGAATGGCGAGATTATGCGTTAAATTGAGTGCAAACGACCTTTGCATGTTGGATTCTGTTTGCAGCAGTTGAAGTAATCCAAGGACCAATGATGGAAGGAAGAGAGAAAAATTGGACATTTTAAAAGTAGCCAAAACAGTGGGTTGACAGAGGATTGATTGGGGCAGTACCTGCGCAATCAAAGCAGCTGGAAGGTATGTGACTCAAGGAGAGGCAATTTCCTTTTATTTCTTTTGGCTACAAAAAGGTAGTTCCTGGAATCTGTAAGGTTCAAAGGCCATGACTAGTTTACCACTGATGATGTACTTGGTACTCTGCTGTTATTCTGTGCCCACAAGGCCCTTCCACACAGCTGTATAAAATTCACATTGAACTGGATTATATTGTTGTTGTTGCTTATTTGTACAACAACAACAAAATCCACATTGAACTGGATTATATGTCAGTAAGGTCTCAGATTATCCAGTTCAAAGCAGATATTGTGGATTATCTGCCAAGATATTCTGGGATATATGACTTTTTGGAAAGGCCCCAAGTTGTCCAGTGGAAAGCAGGATATAGTGCCTTGCCTCTCTGGGAAGCGCATCTCAGTGGGAAGAAGTCATGGAGAGACTCCTTGGGACTGGCTGGAAAGAAGGATTTGTTCCAGAGCCTGCCTGTCACAGACAGACACATCTGTGGCTGATTCACTGAGGGGATGAGGAGGACCAGCTGGCAATGGGCAGATCAGATCTTGCAAGAATGGCATCTTCCCCAAAGGATACCCGAATCCCAAATGCACACAAGAGGGAGAGACCCACCTGGGCCCATGGTGTGCATGTTGCTCTCGGTGTCGGAGAGCCAGTGTCCTGGGAGGGTGGGGAAGTTGTGGGGAAGGAGGCTGAAATTAATTGTTTAAAAGCCACCGGCCTTTTCCCAGCAGCTAGCAAATGGAACCTCACAAAAGCAGCACTGTTCCATTTTATTGGATTGAAAACAGATGCCAGGCTTTTGCAAGCTGAGCTCCTGATGCTGTCAAAGGATGAGGTGGGGGCTGCAAGTGGGGACAGACATGGCGGGCCGAACAGCCGGGGCGGCGGAGGAGGAGGAAGTCGGGTGGAGGGGGAGCGGACATGTCAACACAAGACACACCAGGCGCTGGTGGCAATTCTGACTTTTACTGGTTTTCCCTTCGAGGCTACTGGAGCGGTAACAGGCGCTTGTGCTCAGCCTCCTTTTGAAGGAAACCAGTCACATAGCCAAGACAAAGGCCCCTTTCACACCACATAGTTGTAGCACTATCATTCCACTTTAACTGGTGCGACTACATTCTGGGGAATCCTGAGATTTGTAGTTCATGGAGGATATTTAGAGTTTTCAGATAGAGACATCCGATGCCTTACCAAACTACAAAGCTCAATATGTTATTGAAGGCTTTCATGGCCAGAATCAGAGCCCCCGGTGGTGCAGTGGGTTAAACCCCTGTGCCGGCAGGACTGAAGACGACAGGTCGCAGGTTCGAATCCAAGGAGAGGCGGATGAGCTCTATCAGCTACAGCTCCTCATGCGGGGACATGAGAGAAGCCTCCCACATGGATGATAAAGCATCAAATCATCCGGGTGTCCCCTGGACAAAGTCCTTGCAGACGGCCAATTCTCTCACACCAGAAGCGACTTGCAGTTTCTCAGGTTGCTCCTGACATGACCAAAAAAATGGCCAGAATCACTGGGTTGTGTGTTTTCCGGGATGTATGGCCACGTTCCAGAAGCATTCTCTCCTGACGTTTCACCTGCATCTATGGCAGGCATCCTCAGAAGCATTCTCTCCTGACGTTTCACCTGCATCTATGGCAGGCATCCACAGCCTCTGAGGATGCTTGCCATAGATGCAGGTGAAATGTCAGGAAATAATGCTTCTGGAACATGGCCATATAGCCCAGAAAACATACAAAAACCTACAAAGCTCAAGATTTCAACAGAGTTTATTTATTATTTATGTGGTTTACTTTTACCCCGCCCTTCTCACCCCGGAGGGGACTCAGGGTGGCTTACATATCCAAGGCACAATTCGATACCCGCAACATACAGTACAACACAGTAGCACAAAATGGCAATAACAACAATACATCATAACCATACCCAATAAAATCAATAAAACCCATAAAATTCATAAAAGTTCATACAAACCGATACAACCAAATTACTCCTTATTGCCGGTCAATATTCGGTATCTCATAGTTCAGTTTCATTCCACATTTATCAGTCCTGCCGGTCTTATTTGTCTGGTTGTCATAGCAGTTAAAATCAAATCATAGTGATATAACTAAAGAGCAGTGGCTTTCAAACTTTGGTCCTCCAGATGTTTTGGACTTCAGTTCCCAGAATTCCTGACTGTTGGGAGCTAAAGTCCAAAACTCTAAGAGGGACAATGTTTGGGAACTCTGCTGGAGAGCATCCTGATTGGACAATATCAAGGTTTTAAAAAGAAAGGTTGATCCAAATTGGGAGTGATCCAGTCCCAGGATTTTCAAACTTTGGTACTTTAGGGGGTTTGGATTTTGGTTCCCACAATTCACTGCCAACTTACCAAATGATCAGTGACATTGGGAACTGAAGTCCAGAAGACCTGGAGAATGGAGTTTGATAACCAGTGATGCACAATTATAGAAATGATGGTTATATATACTAGGAAGAGCTGTTAGGTGTGGAGATGAATGGCAGAAAGTTGGTTTATTTTTTGGCAGTTTAGATGGTAAAAAGGTGGAGTTAGTGTAATATTTTTCTCTTGAAAAAATTGGCCAAAATTGAAACAGGAAGTGAGGAACACCTGTGGAAATCTCTCTCTCTCTCTCTCTCTCTCTCTCTCTCTCTCTCTATATATATATATATATATATAGGAGAATATAGAGAGTGCTTCAGGAGCTGTAGGCAACCACACAATTTCAGAGATCTTGCACAAACTTTCTCTGCTCTACAATACTGTGATTATAGCAAAATGAAATTATTGCGCACTTAAAGAGTTGCAGAAGAACAACAATATTTATTTACTTTATTTATACCCCACCTTTCTCCCCATTGGAGGCAGCTAACAATCCCACACTTTAGTCATAGTTTAAAAAGCACAACATGAAAATTAAATAATACAGTGCGGATTAAGGTAAAAACAGATTAATATATAATAAATATCCTTTAAAGCTCACAATGCACTTCATCACATTTACTAAATACCACTGTGTGCTACACTTAAAATGTGGAAAGCCATTGTTCTCATCACATTAGGTTGGGTTCAAGTGTAGGATACAACATACTTTGTGCATTTTAAGTGGGGAACTGGAGTTTTAGTAATGATCCAGATGTTTGGCCAGTTCTGTAATGTGATGGCATCCATTGCTCCCAGGTTTAAAATGAAACATTTTCCCAATTTGTAGGAGGGAAAATTGTGGCGGGGGGGGGGGGGGGAGCCAAGCTAATCTCTGAGTGCATCTGCACTGGAGAATAAAAGCAGTGGGGACCCACTTTAAATAACATAGCTCCATACTATGCAGTCCTGGGAGCTATAGTTTGCTAAAGTCCACACCCTCCTCTGGATGTATCTGCACTGGAAAATAAAAGCAGTCAGAACCCACTTTAAATATCATAGCTCCATACTATGCAATCTTGGGAGCTATAGTTTGCCAAGGTTCACACCCTCCTCTGGGTGCATCACTCCTCAGGATGTCTGGTTCTAATTCACTCACCACACTGTCAAAACTATCCTCGATATTATTATCCTTCTTATACAGATGTTCTGTATAGCCTCACCACCTTCTCTTGATCTCTTCAGCTTCTGTTAGGTCCCTCCCATCTTTGTTTCTTATCATGCCAATTTTTGCCTGAAATTTAACTCCAATGTTTCTAATTTTCTGGAAGACATCTCTTGTCCTTCCTATTCTGTTGTCTTCTTCCACTTCCATGCATTGCTTGTTTAAAAATAGTTCCTTATCTCTTCTGGCTAACCTCTGGAATTGCGCATTTAACTGGGCATATCTCCCCTTATCACTGTTTCCTTTTGCTTTCCTCCTTTCTTGGGCTACTTCCAGTGTCTCAGAAGACAACAATTTTGCGTTCTTGGTTTTCTTTTTCTTTGGGACGTACTTTGTTGCTGCCTCCTGAACAATATCGTGGACTTCTGTCCATAGTTCTTCTGGGACTCTATTTACTAAATCTAGTCCTTCTAGGGATGTTGGGCAGGGTCAAATATTTAAAGTGTGATGGCAAATAAACCCAAAGAATGCTGAGTAACACAGATACATTTAACGGTGTGATGAAGGTAGGGAAATCATCAGCTCATTTCAAAATGGAGCTCTACTCTGCCAAATACTTCCCTGCTTCAGTGTGAGGAAAATTGGATTAATTGGTTGAAAAGAGATGACCCAATCACACTTGAAGCACAATGTGACTATAGGATAATCATAGTAGTGGCAATTAAGTCCCATAAACAGGAGCTTTTCTCCTGTCATGATAGGGCTACAGCAGCTTTGTGTGATAAAGTTCTAAAACACAAAGCAGTGAGTACAAATTATAAGAAAATAAGATTCTGCCTAAATATTAAGAAGAATTTCTTAGTATAAGGGCTGGTTGACAATGAAATATGCTGCCTCGGAGGGTCATGGATTCTCCTTCTTTGGAGGATTTAAATAAGAGGCTGGATGGGCATCTTAAATAAGTGATTTAGTTGTGTATTGTGCATGACAGGGGGTTGGACTAGATGGTCCTGGGGGTTATTCCCTCTTCTCAGACCCTATGATCTTTGCATGCCTTTATTATACCGTTCCAATGCAAAAAGAGATGGTGCCGAGTTTTTGTTACTTTCTGAAATGGACTACATAAATCAGGGTTTGTAAAATATGCAAGATTTGTATTTTGTCAAAGCCCCAAGTTTTCCATTTTCTGTACTTATAAAATGAATGGCTTTGTAGCATGTGAGCCTGAGAAGTGGATGGTGCGGAGGGACGATAAGAAGGAAATGGGGAACAAATTTCATGGTGAGTTGAGACGGCTCAGGAAACTTCTGATTTCCAGTCTGGAATTACCAAATTGCTCCCTTCCCTTTTACCCCTCTGAAGAAAAATATGAGTAATTCACATGACAACGCTTACTTCAGTTAGTGCCCGGGGTGGATATTACGATAGCAAGATGCACTGGATTCTGTTGCACAGATATATCCAAGACATCCCTCTGGGTTGGACTATAGCTGTGAATAACTCTCAGTTCCTCTTTCATTGAGGTTTTCTGAATCCCACCTGTACTCTCTCTTAGATGAGATGTATTTTCTTCCCCTGGTGAAATTCATCACCATTTGGGGTGCAGCTTTCTTAATGTGTGCCTCTATTTGTGGATTCCACCAAATCTACTGCACTGAGTAAGTGGTTTTGTAATTCCTCCATGCACCCCAAATGCGAGCATTTTAAGCATTCAGATTTTAAAACATGTATTTTGTTTTGTAAGCAAATTATTTTATTTAAAAGCCCTGTAACCTTTCTGAATGTGGGAATTCAAGTTATATTTCTCCTTCTAGCAACTCCCAGGAAATGCACAAATGTTACTTCTGTCAAGACCATATTTCCAATTATGCGTCACCCTGATTTCCTACACAGGGAGCCCAAGAAATTCTCCAGAGATCCGTTGCTTAGGCAGTGTAATCGTAATATGCCCATGCTGTGTTTTTTTGCTACAGTATTCCTGTGCATTTCATTTTTACGTTCATCTACATTGTTTTTGCTGCAGAGAGAATTAATATATGACATAGTTTCTTGAAACAAGTTCTTTTCATATTTCCTCCTCTTCTTCCTCTTCCTTTGCTCATTCTTTTGCTCCCACTTTTGGTAATGAAGGTATAACTCAGTCACATTTCAAAAGGCAGTAACAATCAGAGGTAGTTTCGCAGATCTTGGGGGTGAGATATGTCTTTTCCAGTTCTCAAGGTAAAATGGAGGAATCTCAAAGTGAGAGCACCACTTTGAAAATATTCTCTCTCTGGCCAGAGCTACAGTGCAATACAATGTGGTTTGAAACTGCATTGTTTGGCAGTGTAGATGGGGACTCTCTCTCTCTCTCTCTCTTCCCTCCCTCTCATTGGTGCTCTGGATCTCTAATAATGCACACTACTTTGGATAAACTACTATATACTTTAAAACTTTATTTATCTATCCTCAAAAGGAGTGCTTGCAAAGGTGTCCAAAACAGAGCTGGGATAAGTGTGGTATCCTCAAAAGCAGTGTTTGCAAAGGTGTCCAAAACAGAACTAGGATAACTGTGGCATTTTGTATGTTCAGTACTAAGCATGGGGAGAGCCACCATGGTGTAATGGCTTGAGCATTGGGTTAATGGTTTCAGCATTGGTTCGAATGAAAAGTGGGCGACCTTGTACATGTTTTCCATCTGTGAAATGTTGGAGACTAAGTCTTGCCTTTGGGCTTCCTAGTGTTGGCCTCTACATGGTCAGAATGCAGGACAAGAAAGGGCTTCGGTCTGATTAAGTAAGGCTTCTTTATTGTGACTATGACCTTATACTGCTGGTAACCACTGGAATTTGAAGTGGAAAGGAGGAGGCCTCCTTTGTATCAAAAACCATTGACTGTCAGATGTCCCACTTTAATGTTCAGATAGCTTAGAAAAGGACTTGACTTGAAAATCTGGAGAACTTCTAGTGCAGTGGTTCTCAACCTGGGGTCCCCAGATGTTTTTGGCCTACAACTCCCAGAAATCCCAGCTAGTTTACCAACGGTTAGGATTTCTGGGAGTTGTAGGCCAAAAACATCTGGGGACCCCAGGTTGAGAACCACTGTTCTAGTGGTACAGTGGCTCCCAACCTTTTTTTGACCAGGGATCACTTGACCAGGGATCACTTTGACCAGGGACCATTTGACCAGGGACTACTTTGACCAGGGACCACTTTGACCAGGGACCACTCTCCAACATTAGTACCAAAAGAGTTACGAATCAGTTTTTGGTCAACTTTAGATTTGGTGCTGATTCAGAAAATTGCAATGGATAGACCACAACAGTTCTATTTTTTGATACAGAACATATGCCATGGTCAGCGACAGGGAAAGAGTGGCAGGCGGTGTGAAAAGAATGGAAATAAAATAAAATCTCACGAACCAGATTTTCATTCTCGCAGCCCACTGGTGGTCTGTGGCTCACAGGTTAAGACTCACTGTAGTAATACAATCAGCATCCTTGGTCTGGGTGTATTGAAGACCTGATTCAAGTTTAATGTTGTTCTTGTTGACTACCTTCAAATGGACTTCAACCTAATATGACCCAATGAATGAGAGACCTGCATTTCACCCTACCCTCAACAGCCCTGCTTACACTTGCATATTCAACAGATGGCTCAACTCCTTGTCTTCCTCTTTTCCTGATGCAATCTAACTTACTAACCATTATTGCCTTTTCAGGTGATCCATGTCTTCTTATGATGTGAGCAAAGCAGTTTAGTCATCTTGGCTTCTGGGGAGAATTCAGGTCTGATTTTTTTTCTAGGACCCATCTTTTTGTTTTTTTGGCAATCTGCAGTATCTGCAGAACTCTTCTTTGGCATCCCATCTCAAATGGACCGATTTCCATCCCATCAACCTTTTTCACAGTCCATCTTTTACAACCATACATAGAAAGAGAATATGGTGATATGGATCATCTTAACATTAGATTCCTGTGATATATCTTTATACTTCAGGATCCTGCCTAATTATTTCATAGGTGCCATCCTGAGTCTTCATAATCTTCTGATTTCTTGACTGCAACCTCCACTCTGATTAAGGAGTGAATCAAAGCTTAGAACATCTTTAACTACTCAAATGTCTTCATCATCTACTTTAAAGTTGTGTAAATAATCTGGAGTCATTTTATATATATTCAATGGTAACCCTGTCTTTGCGCTTTCTTCCTTGACTTTTTCAACAATCGTTCCAAGCCTTCACTGTTTTTTTTATACTAGTAATGTGGTTTTGGAAAAGGCTCTTTCTGGATGACATGACTTGAAATGGTTGTTGATGCTCCTTAATTCAGTTTTCCTTAAATATACCAGGCATTTGGCCCAGGCTTGTTGCTGTTTGTAGCAGATTTCAGTGTGATTCTCAGTTGGCATGTTTCTTTTCAATCAAAAATAGATGGTTCAGTCCTCTAAGCAAAACTGTAATAAAAAAGGACAGTTAGCAGAAAACTTCCATGGCCAAGGTCAGGCTTGTATTCAGGGATGTCATCAGGGACTGCCAAAATACATCAGAAGGAACCGAAGCAATGAATACAAATATGTGACATTTATACTGGCCTGTTTCAAAAACTCTGGGTACACCATATGATCCCATCTCTTGCAATGGGTTTAAAAAGTTGTTACACTTACTGGAAATTTGTAAGTAAAATATTTAGACAAAAATTACATTGTGCAGATATTAGATTAAACTGTTAAAATTATAGATATCATCTCTTCCACATCTCAAAGATTTCATTCAATGTGAAAGAGCCCTCAGTGAAAAGCAGGCTCCTGTGTTTCATATACAACTAGCCATCCTCTGCCAGGCATGCTGTGGCCCAGTCTGGTGAACTGGAAAATAAAGTAACGAGAAAGTGTTGGTTCCTAATATATGTAATTTCTTTATGCTTGTGGGTAAACAGTATTTCTTGTTGTTTCTTTTGTCACTGTTGATGTAGAGATTGTCTGGTTTAACTACTCTGGAACATGCAGCATATAATTATCCTTCTTTAAGGATAATTGTATATGTATATCTGGCATATACATATGTGTGTGTGTGAATCTCTCTTTCTCATATATATATATATATATATATATATATATATATATATATATATATACACACACACACACACACACACACATATCTATCTAGCTGGGTGGCTCTTTGTCAGGAGGGCTTTGATTATGTTTTCTTGCCCTGATGAAGGGAGTTGGACTGGATGGCCTTAAGGCAGCATTTCTCAACCTGAGAAGTCAACACACCAAGGGGGGGGGGGGTCACCAGGGGGTGTCAGAAGGGTCGCCAAAGACCATCACAGACAGCATTTTCTGTTGGTCATGGGGGTTCTGTGTGGGAAGTTTGGCCCAATTCTACTGTTGGTGGAGTTCAGAATGCTCTTTGATTGTAGTTGAACTATAAATCCCAGTAACTATGACTCCCAAATGTCAAGGTCTATTTCCCCCAAACTCCATCTTTGTTGATATTTGGGCATATTGAATATTTGTGGCAAGTTTGGTCTAGATCCTTCATTGTTTGAGTCCACAGTGATCTCTGGATGTAGGTGAACTACAACTCCAAAACTCAAGGTCAATGCCCACCAAACACTTCTAGTGTTTTCTGTTGGTCATGGAAGTCATGCCAAGTTTGGTTCAATTCCATCATTGTTGGAGTTCAGAATGCTCTTTGATTGTTGGTTAACTATAAATCCCATCAACTACAACTCCCAAATGA
Organism: Anolis sagrei; assembly: GCF_037176765.1. Taxonomy (NCBI): domain Eukaryota; kingdom Metazoa; phylum Chordata; class Lepidosauria; order Squamata; family Anolidae; genus Anolis; species Anolis sagrei. Next base: position 260,904,027 of record NC_090023.1, on the reverse strand, counting down.
CAAAATCAATTTTTTGTTTTAGTGATGGTCACTCCTTGGGTTAGTAGGTGTCTTGTGGCCAAATTTGGTGGCAATTCGTCCAGCAGATGTTGAGTTATGATGTCACTCAAAATGAACAGAGCATATATATAGATATATACACATACAGAAAGTGAACAGAAGGATTTGCAAAACCAACAGCAACAATAGGGAGTAGTTCTTCACAAACACAGAGAGAGAGCAGGAGGCCATGCATACATAGCACTTCCCTTTGACCCTTTAAAGACTACGAATGGAGTTTACCAAAAGCCAACAATAACAGCAAAATATGCAGCTTTCATCCAGCAAACAAACCAACGAATGCAATGAGAGCAAGTCATGTTCCTCAGTCCTATTGGCTGTTAGATGTTCACCCTGATACCTCCAAGAAGCCGAAATACAGCTCCCCCTCCCTGACCTTGTGTTGACTGACCTGTACCTTGGAGAGATGGCTTCCTTGAGGCAACTTGTCTATTAGCACTTGCCACCTGTTGAACTGCCTCTTTCTCCATCTGCTCCAGGGCTCCTGAGAAACATTCCTGCATGTCTTAGTGGAAAGCATAGACAAGAGCCTAGACGTGCCGTGGAAAGGGGGCCCTGGATGGCCATTTGGAGGAAGGCGGCTGTTTGAAATGTCGGAAGCACACTGATGGAGCAACCCTAAGAGAGCCCTGGTGCACAACGGCTGCTTATCAGCTCCATTCCGCCTCATAAAAACCCAGAGCAGAGTTTCCTGAAATTTACTGACTTGTTCTTCACACCCTCGGAATATATCCCTTAAAACTGTTGGAATGAGTGCTGATGTCAGCAAGCAAGACCTCTTCCTGCTAATGAGACTCTGGCAGAAGGAGGAATTTGTGAGTGACACCGACAAGGAAGGCTAGGGGAGATGGTTAGTGCAACTCTACCTGCGGATCCCGGCCCCACAGGAATGTAACTTTGCTTAAATACCTGTGGCTTGCACATTGTACCCCCTTGGCTCGTATGAAGAAGTGGTTTGAACTCTAAGAGAACTCCTGCAAAAATATATCTGTCTTAAAAGGGCTGCTAGATTCCTAGCCTGGGAAGTTACTTTAAAGATGGGCAGTATTGTTTTAATATTCTGACATGTAGTTAGTAAGTCGAGAAAGAAATTGTATTCATAGAATAATAGAATCAAAGAGTTGGAAGAGACCTCATGGGCCATCCAATCCAACCCCCTGCCAAGAAGCAGGAATATTGCATTCAAATCACCCCTGACAGATGGCCATCCAGCCTCTGCTTAAAAGTTTCCAAAGAAGGAGCCTCCACCACACTCTGGGGCAGAGAGTTCCACTGCTGAACAGCTCTCACAGTCAGGAAGTTCTTCCTCATGGTCAGAAGGAATCTCTTTTCTTTTGAAGCCATTGTTCTGCATCCTAATCTCCAGGGAAGCAGTAAACAAGCTTGCTCCCTCCTCCCTGTGGCTTCCTCTCACATATTTATACATGACTATCATATCTCCTCTCAGCCTTCTCTTCTTCAGGCTAAACATGTCTAGGTCTTGAAGCCGCTCCTCATAGGGCTTGTTCTCCAGACCCTTGATCATTGTAGTCGCCCTCCTCTGGACACATTCCAGCTTGTCAATATCTCTCTTGAATTGTGGTGCCCAGAATTGGACATAATATTCCAGGTGTGGTCTAACCAAAGCAGAATAGAGGGGTAGCATGACTTCCCTAGGTCTAGATACTATGCTCCTATTGATGCAGGCCAAACTCCCATTGGCATTTTTTTGCCGCCACATCACATTGTTGGCTCATGTTTAACTTCTTGTCCACGAGGACTCCAAGATCTTTTACACACGTACTGCTCTCAAGCTAGGCGTCCCCCATTCTGTATCTTTGCATTTTGTTTTTTCTACCTAAGTGGAGTATCTTGCATTTGTCCCCATTGAACTTCATTTTGTTAGTTTTGGCCCATCTCTCCAATCTGTCAGGATCGTTTTGAATCCTGCTCCTGTCCTCTGGAGTATTGGCTATCCCTCCCAATTTGGTGTCATCTGCAAACTTGATGATCATGTCTTATAGCCCTTCATCTAAGTCATTAATATTGGACTCCAACAAACAAAAGTAACATTTCTGCACTTTCTGAGGATGCATCTATGCTACAGAATTAAATCCATTTGGCACCAACTTAACTGCCATGGGTCAATGCAATAGGACTATGGGATATGAAGTTTAATGAGGCACCCATCACTCTTTGGCAAGAAAGGCTAAAGACCTTGTAAACTACAACTTCCATTATTTTATTGTGTTGAGCTATGCAAGTTAGTGGAGTTAAACTGGATTATTTCTAACAGTGTAGATGGGAGCCACCAGACTACATGATGGCTAGGGGATGCTGGGAGTTGTAGTCCAAACTATGTTTTGTATGCTTGAACACCAGTTCTCCTGACTCCTCTTTTGATGTTTCTGACATCAGAATCAGAGTGTTTACTATGTATGTAAGGTATGGAACTATTTCCCCCACTTAACCATGAAAGAATAAAGCAAATTCTTGCAAAACAATGTTATCTTTTTTCCTCTTATCCCCTTTCAAACTCTATGTCCATTTCTCAAAGGCATTAGAATCCATTGGTCTGGATGTGATTTTTCTTTCTGTGCCCCTTTTCTCAGTCCTTTGCTGTTTCTCCATCCATCCTAATCCATCCCGAACTCTGTGTGAATCATCCCCATCTTTGACTTGTAACAAAACCAAAATGCCTTTTTCAAGTCTAAGTATAGACGAGCATCTCTCAAAGCAGACACGGCCTCAAAGAGCGCCAGCAGGAGGCAAATAAAACAGCTGACCTCCTGCGCATGACGCCATACGCCAGCCTACCTTCAAATGTCTTTTGAATAGATTCTTTGCACAATGTACAGCAAATTTCTAAGCAATTCAGTGATCTTTTGTCAGAGCATTTTTACTCTCAAAGATCCCACCCCTCTTATTGTGTGGAGGAGACACAAAAACATGACCGTCTCACACAGCTGTTCCTCTCTAGAAATCATATATTTGGGTATCAGTCTTGTCATCTTTTCTTTCATTCATTCTGCCTTTCTTGAAAGAACGGCCTGAAATTCAATGCTGGCACAAATGATGGCAAGAAACAACCTGTCATATTTTCCAACATTTAATAAATGAAAACTAGGACACGTGTGGCCAAGCAATGGCAGAATGTGAACAAGGTGGCAAAAGGTATTGAGGAAGAACTCACAAACCAGGAGAAGCTGCAGCAGTTTGTTTTTGACTCAGACTTTCATTGTAGGTTAACTATAAATCCCAGCAACAACTATCAAATGACAAAAACAATCCCGTGCCCCAACCCACCAGTATTCACATTTTGGCGTGTCAGGTATTTGTGCCAAATTTGGTCCAGTTTATGAAAATACATCCTGAATATCAGATATTTACATTATGATTCATAACAGTAGCAAAATTATAGTTATGAAGTAGCAAAGAAAATAATGTTATGGTCGGGGTTGCCACAACATGAGGAACTGTATTAAGTACTTTGTGGCATTAAGTACTTTGAGAAACACTGGTTTAAAGTCAGATGCAGCAATTTTACTGCAAATCCAGCTGTTAATTGTGTGGATTTTCCACAGCAGCTGAGTGACGGGTCCACTTTATTTTGGCCATGTAGATGTTGACTGTGTTTTTTTGTTTGATTGTTTTTGTCAGATTAGACATATGCCAAACCAGTCCTGTTAGGGCTTGGTTTTTAGATCTTTTATTATCTTAATTATCCTCTTCTGGACATATTTCATCTTGTCAATACAGCCTACCTTTCAAAGGATTCATATTATCTAAAATGTATTTTAAGAGAATGGGAATTAAAACATAAACAACCAATTTATCCAAAAGTGTCTTTTTTGATTGATCATTTTCCAAATCCAGCACCATGCATCACCTTTTCAAATAATGTTATAGACCACACTCTACCTAGCCACCTTGGTACAGAGAGCCCTTTTAAGCTTTTTGCCTCACCATTTTGCTGTTTCTTGCCCTGCTTTACTCAAGTGTGATGGCATTTTTGTTTGGCAGTCTTTCGTTTCTATTTTCAGATATAGATGATAACAGTAAAGCTCCTCTGTAGTGCCCCATTTGGCCTAGCATTTGGATTATACAATTTAATATTATCTCCCCAGAATTACGAGGGGTATTTTTTAAGTAAGGTCCGTTTTGTTGTAGACACTAGTAGTTCGTGCGCATACTGCAACAAACAACTCTGCTCAGTTTCCGCTCTGTAGCTAACCTGTACGGTTCTGTTCTGTGCTTTAAAAATGTTTAAAACTATCAACTCACCCGCCGCATGTGAGGTTTGCTCAGTGATACGGGTTTTGTCAGCAAGGAACCTGCCTGCTGCAGAAATTCATCAACAGATTTGTGAACTGTACGGTGTAATAAGATGGACGACAATCACAGGTGGCAGGGGAGACCCTTCTATCCTATCCCACCCTAGCCACCAATATGATAAGAGAGAAAGGTGTGTAAATGGAACAGAACACCGCCTCTAATCCCTCCTGTCAGACCCAAAGTGATTCAACACGTAGGTTGTTGTTGTAATGTGCGTGTGTAATGATTGGTAAGCTGCCACCATCTCAATGTTAAATAATGAGGAATTGTTTGACTGAAATTCCTGCTTCTTCCTTCTGGCTCCCTATGAAATGTGACTGGACTGTAAAAGTGTATATAATTGTCAGACCTGAGGCTATATAAGGAATCACGGCTAAGGCTAGTTAACAATGAAAATATAGAATGAGTTTATTGAAGAACATGAGGTAAACAACAGACTACTGCGAGGTACATAAGCTTAAATTGGTTTCTAAAGCACAATCTTCTTCTTAAAACAAACAGTTTCTTCAGGATGGGTTACTTTCCTCTAACTGGAGCTAAATTCTCTTCACTCTACCCTTAATAATATGTAGCGGTGAAATTCACCAGCCAATTTCCCCTGGCTGTCACACAGAGTCTCTACTCTGACACCTGAGAGATATTTCCCACTTGTACTCTGCCTTAGCACAAGTTAACAGGCTCTCACTCTGACTTCCCTAGCCAGATTCCTGTGAAGACTCCTGTTCTAACCTAATCTCTTTCAGGCTAGCTCACTTAGAAAACATACCCACTATTCCCTGACTGAAATCCTAACCTCTCTCTAATCTTGCTTCGTTCAAGATTACATTCCTTCTCCCCTCTCTGTCAGAGCTGACAAGCTACTTATTTCTCCTACAACTCCTCCCCCTTGAGTCAGACCCAGTCAGCAGAGAGTTGACTCCTCCCCTTGCCTCTTTGCCTGTCCTAACATGGATGCCAGCCTACTTTCTACCAGGCTGCCGCCTACGAAAAAGGTATGAGTTCATGACATACGGTGATACTGTTATGAGTGAAAGCAAAGTGCGTAAGTGGGTACGACAATTCAAAAATGGCCGTGACAACGTCCATGATGAGGACCGCTCCGGTCGCCCTTCTTTGATTACCGTTACAATGATGATGACGACGCAAAAACGGCAGTGAACTCTTGGTTATCGGAGCAGGTGGCAAGTTTTTATGAAGAGGGTATTTTAAAATTGGTTCAGAGGTATGATAAGTATTTGAACAAACTTGGCAACTATGTCGAAAAATAGAGTGAAGTATGTACTTTCTGAAAATAAATTTACTTTTTTGAAATAAACTTTCGTTGTGTACTTATGTTCCAACTGACCTTACTTAAAAAATATCCCTTGTATCTTTGGGCAGGTAAGCTCTACCTCACTGCAACCTTATTGCAATCCCTTCAGGATAGATCTTGACCATGTTATTTACAATTGTGCATCTTGCTGATATATTTTACTCCCTTAGTATTACTCACAGTCCTCCATTATATTTGCATAATGTAGCTCTTTGCACTCACACAGTGAAGTGATTGTTGCATTACAACACCTTTCTACTGAACGCCAGCATTGTGCAGTCAATGTGTATCTGTGCATGTCCTTGCTTATTGTCTCATTGTGCTATTGTGGCTGCACAGTGGCTGTTTCTAATCTCTCAATGAATTGACTGGTACACTGAAGATACAAACATATACTTTCTCACCATCCAAGAATGCACAATTGTATGCCCAAAAGACTTGCAAAATTTTGCTTACAGTTGTGCCCTGATTATAGATGTTATACAGCGGTAAAAAATGTACAGCCACATGAATACTAGGGCTGGGCGGTTTCGTTTCGTTAATTCGTAATTCGTTAATAATTCGTTAATTTTTTCAATTACAAAATGATAACGAACCATTCTGGAGCAACTATTAAAAAAAACGAATTTTCAAAAACGTTTTGTAAATGCTTCGTATTTCGATATTGTATTCGTTTCGTTATTGTTTTGAGGTCGTTTCGTTATTATTTCCGCATGTCTGGGCCAGTTTTATGGTTTAATTAGTGAAAAAAAATATAATATCACACCAACAGTCAACAACAGAGGGAGAGGGAAGCTTCAGAAGGTTATGGAGGTTTTTTAGCGTATTTCGCGGTCGTGTCCGCCATTAACGAATCGATTCGTTATTGTTTCGGAAATCGATTCGTTAATTTTTTACCATTTACGAAATTTTGTAAATATCGAACTTTTTAAAAGGAAAATTTTGTAATTATTTTAAATATCGAAACAAAAAAAACCCCCAAATACAAATCGATTTTAGAAACAAATTTTTCCGTTGTTACCCAGGCCTAATGAATACATGAAACTGTGTGTGATCCTGTGAGACATCAACAGGATTCCATCAATCATGTTTTGTTATGGAGTCCACATCAAATTAGATCTGAATTTATTAACTACTTAATATTGTGTGCAATCTACCATCCTTTCAGCAGTCTTAATGTGTCTTAATGCTGATATATGCTGCACCAGGAATACTCAGCCCCAATGCAAAATAACAACAGTGCAGAATGTTGAGAGATTAAGAGTTTTGGAGATTTAGAATCCCATGTACTGAGTGCTGTTGAACAATGTACAATAGGAAATATCTAATGAGAAACAGCAATGTGAAACATTGTTGTGTGTGCAATTCTACTGAAAGTGGAATCTGTTCACTGTGCTATAGTGATATATTTATATTACATGCATAGCAAGACGTCACCCATTATAGACACCCATTATATCCTCAACAGTTGTTAAATATTTCCCCGAGGTTTGGCCAGTCATCATTTGCAGTTTCCCCCCTCTTTTTTATAAACAAAACCCAGCTAGATTTTTTAATGACCATATAAACCTGGTGCTGTTTGCCATAGTGGTATCTTTTCAGTCTCTTGGGGGTGCTTTGATTTTGTATTCCTGCATTGAGATCTCTTCTAGTTCTATCATTCTAATTTAATAGGTTTTAACAAAACAAAACATTCCTCAGTGATTTTCTGCAAAACATGATGGAACATTGATGTACACAGTGGACTGGAACCATTCAAAGAGTTCTGATTGGTTAAGTCCACATAGAAGTACAAATCTACACAAATTTGTATATATTTTAGACTCAGGCAGCATGAAGCACCCTTGGGGTCATTTTGTAATCACTGTCAACTGAGATCCTCAGCAATCATTTTATTTCACAACCCATTGTACTCAAGTGTCCAGAAGCTCCAAGTAGTCCAACGAGCGGGAAGTCAGATTCCTTACTGGAGCAGCATACAAGGAGCAAACAACCCTCGTGTTTCATCAGCTCCATTGGCTGCCAATTTGTTACTGGGCCCAACTGGCCTATAAAGCCCTAAACACTTCCAGTCCAACTTACCTGTCTGAACATATCTCCCTTTATGAGCCTACTAGAGCTTTAAAATCTGCTGGCAAGGCCCTGCTCTTGGTTCCACTCCCTTCGCAAGTGTGACTGGTGGGGACAAGAGACAGGACCTTCTCAGTGGTGGCCCCTCAGCTGTGGAACTCCCTCCCCAATGACATTAGACTGGCCCCATCCCTCCTGGTCTCCAGGAAGGAGCTAAAAACCTGGCTCTGTACACAGGCGTTTGAGGAGTAGGGTAATATGGAATTCGAGCTCAACTTAGCAGTCTGAATAATGACTATGGGAAGACCAAAAAGTAGGGAAATCATGATTCGGCACTCTGTATGTTTTTATTCTGTTTTATTGTATTTATATGTTTTAACTGTTTTATAATTTAATGTGGTATGGTTTTTTGCCATAGTTTTTAAGTCACTTTGAGTCCCCATCAGGGTGAGAAAGGCGGGATATAAATATAGAAAATAAATAAATAAATGTTCCCCAATGCCCCACTTCTGCAAAATGTGACAGAAATTCCCCCATAGAGCCTAGACCAGTGGTTCTCAACCTGGGGTCCCCAGATGTTTTTGGCCTATAACTCCCAGAAATCCAAGCCAGTTTACCAGCTGTTAGGATTTCTGGGAGTTGAAGGCCAAAAACATCTGGGGACCCCAGGTTGAGAACCACTGGCCTAGACGGTATATGTGGTCACTTGAAGCCAACAAATTGCATTTTGGTTACTGTTGTTGGTAGTGTGTTAGTGAGTGTAGTCCTCCAAGGTCGCTCATGAGATGATTAATGTCACAACCACCCTCCTGCATGACCCCTAACTATTCTGATAATGCTGAATTAGAGATGGCCCCATCTCTAATTCATGATGGCCCCAGGTCCTGTGGTTTCAAGACTTAGGGATGACCTCTGATGATGCCATTAAGTATTGCACATTAAGTATCAACCATAGTTAACCAAAGGCATCAGATGACTTCTGGTCTTTGAAAATAAGCAGGGACAGCCCTGATTAGTACATGGGTGGGAGACCATCCACAAACACCAGATGTTTTACATTGTATTTCAGAAGAAGTAACTGGTAAAGCCACCTCTGAGTACTCCTTACCTAAGAGTAACCTATGAAAGTCATGGAGTTGCTATAAATTCACAGGCAACTTGAAGGCAGATAGCTGCTTCCTTGCTTGAGGAGATGGAATAAGGAAAATTTAATGTTCTACCCAGAAGGTGAATGCAGAGCGGAGCAGAAGATGAGTCCTGGTGCCACAGCAATTGGCAGGGAAGGAGAAAGGTAATTAAGTAACCTCTTGGAAAGACTTTGGAAATAGTAGTGGCAATCCAATTAGTCCTTACAAATTGTACAAGCTGATATGGTATTGACTGAGCTGGAGATTTGCACACAATCCCTTTTGGAACCCAGCAAACCTGTAGGATGTTCATCCTTATCTTCCAGTTGGAGATGATTCACAAATAAAAAATGGAAACCCAGAGATCTGGCAACCCTACCATCATGACATTGGAATTCTTGTGGGGATTTTAAAATATCCACAATTTACTCAATGATTTTTTTAATGTATACAAGGATAAAAGCTGCATGGGATTTATCGGTAGCTTTCCAATCCTGTTTCCCTTCCTTTATAAATGTAATGCCAAAAATGTACCTCCACAGATGTGGAATGCAGTTCTCTGGGGCCTCTGTAAAGAATATTATCATGTCTCTGTAATAAAGATGAATGGAGGCAGGATGGCAATCAACCTGAAACGCTAATGCTTTATAATATAAATTGACATGGTTAACACAAAAAGGGGACAAACAATGGCTTTAAATAATGTGGAAAAATGAATGTCTAAGTGAACAACCAAGCAGGTTTTGACTGATTAATAGAGATGCACACTGGAGACAGTTTTCTAATATTTCCCCCTTAATTTTCTGGATTTCACTCTTTTTTTTTCATAATTTCTTTTATAAAAAAACTAGACTACATAATTAGTTAGTAATTAGTTCTTTCATGTTTCAAATATCACTTCTTAGATGAGGTTTTAAAGAGAATATCAGTGGAATAAATGAATCTTGCATGGTTTAAAAATGGCTGAGGCAATCTGGAAGTCTGCTTCCCTTTGAATCTTCGGGGCATCAGGGTCTTAAACAAGGGCATGGACTTTTATATTCTTTATGATTCTGTTTCAATACACAAGGTTCACTTTAAAATAATAGAGCAAAATTCTCTCTGTACCTTTTATTACAGATATGAACAATTAACAGCATAATCTGCGTTGAAAAGGTGAAGTAGTGGCCAACAAAGCTGATCCAATTCAGAGCTGCATCAACAAGATGCAGATCGAGGGAAGTCATAGGACCTCATCATATGCTGGCTTTCCCACTGATTCTACTCATGTTAAAGACATTTTGAAGACCGAGTCCCACAGAGCTCATCAAGAGCAGTACGCCTGGCTTGAGAACAGTACGTGTGAAAAAGATCTTGGAGTCCTTGTGGACAACAAATTAAACATGAGCCAACAATGTGATGTGGTGGCAAAAAAAAAAAAAGCCAATGGGATTTTGGCCTGCATCAATAGGAGCATAGTGTCTAGGTCCAGGGAAGTAATGCTACCCCTCTATTCCGCTTTGGTTAGACCACACCTGGAATATTGTGTCCAATTCTGGGCACCACAATTCAAGAGAGATATTGACAAGCTGGAATATGTCCAGAGGAGGGCAAGTAAAATGATCAAGGGTCTGGAGAACAAGCCCTATGAGGAGCAGCTTAAGGAGCTGGGCATGTTTAGCCTGAAGAAGAGAAGGCTGAGAGGAGATATGATAGCCATGTATAAATATGTGAGAGGAAGCCACAGGGAGGAGGGAGCAAGCTTGTTTTCTGCTTCCCTGGAGACTAGGACGCGGAACAATGGCTTCAGACTACAAGAGAGGAGATTCCATCTGAACATGAGGAAGAACTTCCTGACTGTGAGAGCCATTCAGCAGTGGAACTCTCTGCCCCAGAGTGTGGTGGAGGTTCCTTCTTTGGAAGCTTTTAAACAGAGGCTAGATGGCCATCTCTCAGGGGTGATTTAAATGCAATATTCCTGCTTCTTGGCAGGGGGTTGGACTGGATGGCTCATAAAGTCTCTTCCAACTCTTTGATTCTATGATTCTATGATTCTATGATTCTATGAAATGATGCAAGAGTAGGGTTGTTGTTGATTTTTGGGCTATATGGCCATGTTCCAGAAGCATTCTCTCCTGATGCAAGAGAATACTCTTGATGCACGAGTACTTCCTGTAAGTTACCTGTGGGGCTCCAATCAACTCTAAAGATCACTGTTTGCTTAGAAACAGCTAAACATTTTTATTTTAGGTGAGATAGCAACTCTGTTTTAGATTGTTTTAGTGATGTGAAAATGTGGGCATGCTTGTGGGTGGTCTGCTAATCATAGAATCCTAGAGTTGGAAGAGACCTCATGGGCCATCCAGTCCAACCCCCTGCCAAAAAGCAGGAATATTGCATTCAAATCACCCCTGACAGATGGCCATCTAGCCTCTGTTTAAAAACCTCCAAAGAAGGAGCCTCCATCACACTCCGGTGCAGACAGTTCCACTGCTGAACAGCTCTCACAGTCAGGAAGTTCTTCCTAATGTTCAGATGGAATCTCATTTCTTGTAGTTTGAAGTCATTGTTCTGCATCCTAGTCGCCATGGAAGCAGAAAACAAGCTTGCTCCCTCCTCCCTGTGACTTCCTCTCAAACATACATGGCTATCATATCTCCTCTCAGCCTTCTCTTATTCAGGCTAAACATGCCGAGCTCCTTAATCCTTATCATGTTTCCACTACTGGTTTAAAGACAGTGTGTGTCCCATTGAAATAAATGTTTTAAAAAGGGTTCTTGTTTCTTCTAGAGTAAGGGCTTTGAGGGGCCAAGGTGTCTCCAGAATGATGTCTTGTGTCTCCTTTAGAGTAAGGTGCTTGAAGGAGTAAAGGAACCCATAGAAAGTGGTGTCTCCAAAACAGTGCCTTGTGTTCTCCAGGCCAAATATACCCATTTACTGAAGCCACCCATCATAGGAATTCCAGATCTTTGACCATTTCGGTGTCCAGTCTCTGGACATTTTCTAGTTCATTAATAGTGTTCTTGAATTGTGTGCCCAGAACTGGTCACAATATTCCAGTGAGGTCTGACTAAAGCAGAATGGAATGAGACTATTACTTTTTATTCATCTAGACACTATATTCTTATAACCAGTGTATTTAAGTTATAAAAAAAGAGATAAGAACTGTTCAACAGTAAGTATTATTGCTGTTCATTGCTGTCAAGTTGACTTCAACATATAGAAGTCCTATGGATGAGAGACCTCCAGGTTACCCTGCTTTCAACAGCTCTGCTCAGGCTTTGCAAACTCAGGCCTTTGTCATCCTTGATTGAATCAATGTTCCCATAGTGTGGCCTTCTTCCTTTTCTTCTGCCTTCAACTTGATTAAGCATGTTGGTGTTTGGACTGTGTGTTGCTATGTTGCTATGATTTTAGTTCCATAGGCTCATAAGGGTCCTTCTGTCAGAGCTCTGCTCTGATAGAGAGGCAAAAAGCAACATTTGGTTTGCTTTATTTTACTGTGAACTTTAGTGGCAGGCATATGGAAAACTGCCTTGAAGAGCAAACCTTAATTTTATTTATTTGCTATGGGGTCCTGCACAAGCTCAGAGGAGCAGAAACCAAGTACGTATTTTGTGAGCTGGAGTACTGCCCTGGGACTCATTGTGTCTAGTTTACCTTGTCTGTTATTCAGGAAGAGCTGCAGCAGATAAGTGTGTAAGAACGACTATAGGTTTCTGGAGGCTGGACTCCCTTCCCTTCCTTCCTTTCTATAGGCCAGTTCTTCCTTTCCTTGCTCCTTATTTCTGTCCTAAAGCATGATTAGATGGTGTTGATCATAGGGTCACACTGGGAACCCTTTAAAATCAAATCCACGAATAATCAAACCCCAAAAATTCAAAACCCCAAATGTGGAGGGATGATTGTACAGTAGATTCTCACTTATCCAACCTTCACTCATCCAAAGTTCTGTATTATCCAACACAGTCTGCCTCCTGCCCGGATCCACAACTGTTTCAATACATTGTGATGTTTTGGTGCTAAATTCATAAATTCAGTAATTACCACATAACGTTACCATGTATTGAACTGCTTTTTCTGACAATTTGTTGTAAAACATGATGTTTAGGTGCTTAATTTGTAAACACATAACGTAATTTGATGTTTAATAAGCTTTTCCTTAATCCCTCCTTATTATCCAACATTTTCGCTTATCCAACGTTCTGCCGGCCTGTTTATGTTGGATAAGCGAGACCCTACTGTATTTTTTATATTCACAACAGGAGATAGATCTTTCCTCTCATTTCAGGGAGTTTCTGATAAAGATGTTGGCATACATTAATGAATGCATGAAGAAACTCATTATGTGCTTCCCAAGGCACATTTACAAGTAGCCATTCTCTCCTTGACCTATTTGCTATAGCTTCAAATATAGGCTAATCCTATAGTTTTTTCCCAAATGCACTAATTTACTTTCATCCAAACAGGCAAACAATGGGCTATTTCTAGAGATATTGTATATTTCTGCACTGACGCAGTTCTCCTTTTCATCCAGTTCTTCCTTTCCTTGTTCCTTATTTCTGTCCTTTTCTTCTTCTTCTTCGCTGCCCCACACTAATGTTCACATATCTCTTCAATACAATAATGTTTTAACAACAGCATTGGGAATAATCTCTCCTCTCCAAAGCTTCTAACCTATGATCTCTACCTTTTCTTTTTTTTTTCTTTCTTCCCTTCTCTTAACACTCTTTAAAAAATACAGTGTAAGACTGCCAATAAGGGTCTCTCTCTGTCTTTGTAACTAAACAATCATACTGTATCGTTTGCTTGAGATGGGGCGATGACAATGAAAATCATGAAGATGGATTCATTTCTAAGATGACTCTTTCCCCATTGTTTTTCTACTCTTTGCACACACAAAAAAGGGGGGGGGATAATTGTAAAGCAGTGGAAATTCTATATCCCTTCTCCATTTTTTGGAATTTTGTTTTGTTTTCACATTATAAGGCACTCTGACGCTTTGGGGAGATGGCAGGAGAACAGCCTACATTAAAAAGGAAGAAGATGGACATAAAGTTTTTAAAAAGTCAGGATTGTTTCTTCTTTGGAGACTTGTTCTCTCGCAGTTTGTGTCATTCTCCTGATAGACCCACATTTTAGCAGACTCAACATTGGTCCAAGCTGTCAGTTTGGCTCAATTTTTCAAGGGGGATGGAGACAGAGGTATTCTCTTGAAAAAAAGAAGGAGCAAAATGTGCGTGCTCATTCCATAATATGTTAAATCATTTTTACTCCCTTTTTCCAAATTGAAAACGTTTATCAAAAGTTGCAGGGAATACATCAACACTGTAGAATTAATGCAGTTGGACAACATGACATTATGCTATGGAATTATGAGAGCTGTAATTTACTGGGGCTTCAACACTAGTTGGAAAAGGAGGGTAAAATCCCACTAAAACTATAAAGCCAATGATTCAATTGCACTGAGTCAAGACAGTTCAAGTGGGGCCAAATTGCATTCATTCTACAGCAGTGGTTTCCAACCTTTTTTGACCAAGGACTACTTGACCAGGGACCACTCTCCAACATTAGTACCAAAAAGGTTGTGAATCAGTTTTTGATCAATTTTAAATTTGTTTTGGGGTGCTGATTCATAAAATTGCATTGGATAGACCACATCAGCTCTGATTTCTGATACAGAACATATGGTATGGTCAGTGACAGGGAAGGAGTAGCAGGCGGTGTGAAAGAAGCAGAAATAAAATAAAATAAAAAGGAAGGATGCTTGCGGACCAGATTTTTGTCCTCATGACCCACTGGTGGTCGGCGGCCCACAGGTTAAGAACCACTGTTCTACAGTGTAGATACTAGGCCTGTCGGTTTCGTTTCGTTAATTCGTTATTTCGTATTAAAATCGTTATTTTTTGCATATCCGAAGCGATATCAAAACATATTTTCAAACCCGGAAGGGTTTGAAAATATCGAAGCAGCAGCCCCATTTTTTTTTACGAGCTGAAGCTCCGCTCGTTAATGGGATGGAGGCTGCTGTGCTGCAGTGCTGGTGCCTGGGAGCCAATCCGGCGCTCCCAAGCACCCTAGCAGTAAATGGGGCGGGCGGGGCGAAGGGGCGGCGCGAGCAACACAGCTGGGAGGAGGAGGAGGAGGGCGCCGGAGCCGATTGGACGGCAAAGGCGCACGGTACCCAACATCCAAGCCCGAAAAGCACCGCTCTTTGCCGGTGGATTGGCTCACCCATCGCCTGAAGTGTAGATCCAACCCAGGACGACCCTCTCCACGGCTCCCATCCGACTCCAAGCCCTTCCCTGCCCCGACTGAGCAAGAAACGGAGCGGCTCCCCGCAGCGCCTGGGTTGGGCTGAGCCCTCCTGATTCTCAAGCCTCCAAAGCCCGGCGCGCTCTTCCCATTCGTGGAGAAGCACGTCGCTCAAAAGGAAGAGGATTTGCCCCGCCCTGGAAGACTGAGGCATGCTGGGAGGTGTAGTTCCTCTAAGAGACCAATGCATGCCTCTTCCTTTTGAGCGACGTGCTTCTCCACGAATGGGAAGAGCGCGCCGGGCTTTGGAGGCTTGAGAATCAGGAGGGCTCAGCCCAACCCAGGCGCTGCGGGGAGCCGCTCCGTTTCTTGCTCAGTCGGGGCAGGGAAGGGCTTGGAGTCGGATGGGAGCCGTGGAGAGGGTCGTCCTGGGTTGGATCTACACTTCAGGCGATGGGTGAGCCAATCCACCGGCAAAGAGCGGTGCTTTTCGGGCTTGGATGTTGGGTACCGTGCGCCTTTGCCGTTGCGCCCTCGCCGTGCGCTTTTACGCACGGAGTTTGGGAACTTGTTTTTGGCACGGCTTTCCTGGCACCGTGGAAGGAGCCTGTGAACGGGAAATGGATCGGGTGTGGAGTGAGCATTGCCCCCAACGCTTATCAGCTCTGACACTCGTGTTTGATCTCGTGTGTGTCGCGTACAAAGTTGGGAAAAGTTCCTCTTATCCGAGCGCGCGCGCGTTGGAAAGCCTTGCTGAGGCGAGGAAGGTATGCGGTTGCTTGGCATTCTCGACATGCCTCTTGGCTCCCTGTTTGATCAAGAAAAAATTTGTTTCTAAAATGTTTTGTAAATATTTACGAAATTTCTTAAATAACAAAACATTTTTTTGGAAAGTTTTGTAAATATTTTAAATATCGAAACAAAAAAACACCCCAATTAAGAATCGAATTTAGAAACAAATTTTTTCTTGATCAAACAGGCCTAGTAGATACACCCAGAGAGAGACTAAGGCTCCATCTGAACTACCATCTAATTCAGTTTCTGAATCCAGATTATCTGCCTTGAACTGGATTATACAGCAGTGTAGACTCATCCAATTCAAAGCAGATTATCTGGATTCAGAAACTGGAATATATGGCAGTGTAGATCCAGTCTAAGACAGAGAGAAGGTACACTCCGTTTTAAGAGCTGTCCTTATATGATCAAGGGTCTGGAGAACAAGCCCTATGAGGAGCAGCTTAAGGAGCTGGGCATGTTTAGCCTGAAGAAGAGAAGGATGAGAGGAAATATGATAGCCATGTATAAATATGTGAGAGGAAGCCACAGGGAGGAGGGAGCAAGCTTGTTTACTGCTTCCATGGAGATTAGGACAAGGAACAATGGCTTCAAACTACAAGAGAGGAGATTCCATCTGAACATGAGGAAGAACTTCCTGATTGTGAGAGCCGTTCAGCAGTGGAACTCTCTGCCCCGGAGTGTGGTGGAGGCTCCTTCTTTGGAAGCTTTTAAACAGAGGCTGGATGGCCATCTGTCAGGGGTGATTTGAATGCAATATTCCTGCTTCTTGGCAGGGGGTTGGACTGGATGGCCCATGAGGTCTTTTCCAACTCTTTGATTCTACGATTCTATGAGGCTGCTGAGGATTTTGAAGTTGACATATTTAATGACCTCACTCAACCATACTCTCATGAAAGTAGGGACTGGAATTGTGTGGACCTTGGAAAATTCTAGTGTGGTTCTTTTGGGGTCGCAGAATGGCCACAATGTCTGTATTGTTTTTGCAGCTAACTCTCTCTACTGGACATGAATACCCACACATTTTTGGCCCTAAATCTTGTATGTCTAAGAGTAAGAACATTATTCTGGATTGTATGAAACACGAGAGAAGCCTCCCACAGGATGGTAAAACATCTGGGCATCCCCTGGACAACGTCCTTGCAGATTGCCAATTCTCTCACACTAGAAGTGACTTGCAGTCTCTCAAGTTACCCCTGACACACACACACACACCAAGATTGCATTATGTACTGTATGTGTGAGAATTTGCATGGTGATTGTGTTGTGTAGCAGTGTCACTCAGTGAAATCCGCAAACACAATAGGACCACACAGACAGCTTTCATTAGATGTAACTCATTAGAAAATATGATGATGCCTAGATGTACACCTGGAGAAACACTTGTCAGAATGCTTTTGCTGCAAGCAGGGAATTGTGAAAGATGGTGGTCTTGACAGAGAAAACCCACCAGGGATACCTTCCAGCTGTTCACAGAAGGACATATGTACCCAAGCAATATCAAAGTGTGATGAAGATGACAATGAGGAAGACCATACAAAGTAGGAAAGGCTGGAGCAGTTTGCTTTGGCTTGAGTGTTTTGGAAAGAATAGCAATCTAGCCATATCTGTTTTCTTGTTGTTGTTCATTCGTTCAGTTGTCTCCGACTCTTCGTGATTTCATGGACCAGTCCACGCCAGAGCTCCCTGTCGGCTGTCACCACCCCCAGCTCCTTCAAGGTCAGTCCAGTCACTTCAAGGATGCCATCCATCCATCTTGCCCTTGGTCGGCCCCTCTTCCTTTTGCCTTCCACTTTCCCCAGAAAAATTGTCTTCTCTAGGCTTTGCTGTCTCCTCATGATGTGGCCAAAGTACTTCAACTTTGTCTCTAGTATCCTTCCCTCCACTGAGCAGCCGGGCTTTATTTCCTGGAGGATGGACTGGTTGGATCTTCTCGCAGTCCAAGGCACTCTCAGCACTTTCCTCCAGCACCACAGCTCAAAAGCATCGATCTTCCTTCACTCAGCCTTCCCTAAGGTCCAGCTCTCACATCCGTAGGTTACTACAGGGAATACCATGGCTTTGACTAGGCGGATCTTTGTTGCCAGTCTGATGTCTCTACTCTTAATTATCTCACGGAATTGAGTGAAAACTACCTTTGCACTTTGTTGCAATTGAAAATAGGCTGAGGACAAGGGGGGGGGGGGGAGGTAGGAGAGGAGAGAAACTGGAACATTTTAAATCCAGTTGAAAAAGTGGGACAACTTTAAGATTAATTTTATTGTTCCTTGCCAAATGGGGACAGTTGGACACTTTGAGATAACATTTCTCAGAACCTTCTCAAAGCTGGGACTAATACAAATTCCTGTAAAATTAGTACAGTATTCTACTGCCTACATTAACTTTGGCTGAGAAATACAAAACATCACAGACTTTCAGAGAAGAGAGATGCCCAAAAGATTCAGCCAAGAGTAGAATATGGCATGTAGAAAGGGTGGAAATAATCATACGGACCGCTAAGTTGCCAAGGCCAATGTCATCAGAGAACCTACAATCCAAGCTTCTAATGATCTGTTTAGAAAACACCATTTGCTAAAGTCATGCTTTTTGCTGTCCCAGGGTTTCTAGAAAACTAAGCTCGGCCAGAGGGAGGCACGTAAGTTCATCACAATCCCACGGAACGCTCCACGGTCCCTAGACGTCTCCGGCGTTGGGTGGGGAGATATTTCTTTAGCTATAGGATCCAATTTTATTTATCTTTGAATACAGGATAAAATAATTCAATGACATCATGTCCTAATTCTCTGGAAGAGCCAGAAAGCATAAGCAAAGTTCCCAGGCCAAGCTGTTTTCAGGAGATATGACCACACAAAGAAGCATGGCTATTGGGAAGGAAACCATTTCGTTTGTTCTGCGCTTTGTATCTAAAATATATCTCCTTGTCCAATTAGTCTCAAATGTCTTTGGAACTGTCTCTGAAATGTAAGCAGAAAGGAACGTATTTCTGTTTTGGGCATTTTGGGTGGTAGTGGATAAGAAAATGGGTTTTAAAACCTGGATTTCTTTTGTGGTCTTAAGACTGGGAAGCTAAAGCACATTACTTTTAAAAGATGCAGAGGTTGGATACTTTTGCAAAGCTGTCATTTGCAGTTTATTATGTCCCAACTCAAACTGCTTTTGAAATTTCTTTTTTCTTTCTAGACTTCTGAAGCCCCAATGATAAAGCACTCTAAGCTCACAGGGCAAGTCAGAAAGTTCTACCTAATGTTTACATGGATCTTTTTTAAAAATGTATTATTCTGTAGCTTGATCCATTGCCTAGAAGATCACTTTCAGATTTTGATACAATGATTTGGAGGAGTAATACCATGTATGGTGTATATACGTACCTTGTTTTAGACAATAAATGCATTCTCTGAAGCCAGTGTTCACAATTCTTTTAAAAAGTTGATACAGGAGCCATCTGTATCCATAGGAGTTTACTATATCAAATTCCATGACTGCTCAATTACCTTATATACAATGGCGTAGTAGTAGTAGTAGTAGTAGTAGTAGTAGTGGTGGTAGTGGTAGTAATACTTTATTTATATACTGGCCTGTCTCCCCGAAGGGACTCAGGGCATTTTACAGACACAAGAACAAAGTGGCAAACATTCATTGCCAAAATGAACAACCATCAACCAACAATAAATCAACTGGAGCCATGGTGGAATGGTAGAGGGAGATGGTGAGGCCCTCCTGGGCATGTTGGTGCTGTGGTAGCCTGAGGAGGGCAATAGTGAAGCTCTCCTGGGCCAGTTGCTGCCTTGTAAAATGATTTTCCATATATATAATAGCAAACAACTCAAATGCATGTTGGAGAGGCCCCAAGGAGCCATGAAATACCATGTTTCCCCAAAAATAAGTCATTGTCTTATATTTATCTTTTCTCAAGAAGACAAACTGGTGTTTGTCTGGGATGTGAGAGACCCACAGACTGTCGCTGGTCAGTGCCGGGGAGCAGCAACTTTACAGGTGTTTGTGGGAGGTGAGAGAGACCCGCAGACTGTTGCTGGTTGGTGCTGGAGGAGAAAGGCTCACAGTGCTGAGTAAAATGGCCGCCACAGCTTTACTTCTTCCCCCTGAAGCCACACAATACCTAAAGCAGAGCTTCCTGCTCCTCACTTCACTGAGGAGATGTTTATTTTCCCCTTATATGTCTCCCTCTATGCCTCAGCTTGCAGCATGCACAGAATGACCGGGACCTAACTGGGGAAGCATTGTACGTTGCATTGTCATATATAACATCCCAGTGCTAGCCACCAAAATATAACAAGTGGGGGCTTATTTGGGAAGGAACACAAATCCCAAATGCTGTTCCACCAATTATAACGGTGTGGAGATTTATTTGAAAATAAACATCTCAAAAGCCAAACATCACTTAGATTGGAATGACGCTTCTGTGATTAAAAGCCCCAAAACAAAAAGCTGTAAAGAAAGCTAGAACTTTCTTCTGGCCAAAAACCCTTTTAGAAAACCCACTGGCTGCCACCAACTTAAAATCACGGATAAGCCCTTACTTGAGGTATCTTAGGTAAGAGTGTGTTGGACCAGCCCTCAGGCTTGTGTTCTGAGGTAACACTAAAAGATGGTTCTTTAAATTATACACTGCCACCATAGACTATTGATTGTTGCAGGAAACTGCTTTTAAAACTTCACCCACAGAGGCACACGTAAGGCAGTTTTTGTGAGCAACAAAACAATGATGTTTATTTAAGAGAACTGGAACAATTCAGGTATCAAGCTTAGCTGTTTCAAAAATACTGACTTAAAGGCGTGCAGTTCAGACTTAGTTACACATGAAACACTTCTCTCTCCCTCCACAGAATGTACTGACAGGATTGCTTCTCTGACAGTAATTCAAAACACCAGCACAGATAGTCCTACCCTGGATCTATCTCTTCACTCCTCCACCAGCTATCTCTCTAATAGCTGTAAAAATCCTCCCACTAGCTATCTCTACTAGCCAACTGACCAATTTCAGGCCTTTCACTAACCCTCTTCTCCTCTTGGGTCAAATGTGGCTTTTGCTGGGTAGTGGCTACAGTCCTGGCGTTTTGTTCCAGTCTTTTCTGATTCTTATCTTCCCTGTAGGATCCTTCCATTTACAAATTATGGTGGAGGGCCATGTTCTCTGCCCTCAGCTCAGTGGAAGAAAAGCAGGATGTGCATATAACTAATAAATAAAAACAGCCAGACATTTTTCTTTGGGAAGTGGACCAGGGATGTGTCCCCTCAGTCTCTTTCTCTCTTTTTCCAAGTAATATATTATTGGAAGAAAGCTAGGAAGATTCCAGCCAAGGACTGCCACTGTGAACAATCACTGTGCTTCTCTTGTATATGGGCCAGCTTTCCATTGAAATGTCACAGAGTCTGTCTCTTTTCTTGCATAGTCCCACTCTGAGGCACCAAAAATACTCATTATACTGAGGCCAGCATAATCCAGGGCCTGGAGGAATACACAAACACCTTGTGTGTTTTAGTAGTGTTGTAACCCTCCTTGAGCCATGAAGAGAGGCAGGTAAGAAATAAAATTGTTTGTGGCTGCCATTTTGGGAACAGGAACAGGTACTGTTGCATCCCTGTTGACTTGGGGCTAATTTTTGAGAAAGGGATTGCTGCCCGTTTTAGAGCAGGGGACTCCCCAAAGATCAAGTGCAACCAACCGGAAGGCTTTAAAGTATGACTGGGAAAAATGCAGCCCCCAGTTCTATATTTCTGGCATTCATAGCTCCTTGGGGGTCAGAATGTTTTTCCCACCCCATGCCTTCTAGGTAGCATGAAGATTTCCATCATATCTGGTCCCAATCAGGTCAATTTATGGTTTCTACTCACTTCCTGTTGCTAAAAAGGACTCCCATGGGCCTAAATGCCCCAGAAATCCCCAAAAACATGGCGATAGAATGCCCCTATGTTGTCCATTGAGTACACTGCAGCCCTCTAAAGTCTTCTGGAGACCAAAAGCAGTCCCTAACTTTCCAGAATTGCTCACACCTACTTTAAAGATCCTTTTCCTGGGTAAAAAGATAGGTAGTTGGCCAATTTGGTATCCTGGGGATTTGGGGAATCAGTATGGAAGCCAAGAGCCATATTTTACCCATCAAGGCACACATGTGGACTGTAGACCCTATGATTCCCAACCTTCTCCAAAAGGAGCATCATTTTAATCTATCAAGGAAGGTTTGCGTGTGCAAGTGCGATACACCTCCCACAGCCAACCAAAGAAGTACGCTCACACATGATGTGGGATGAACAATGGCCACATCTCATTTATTGATAACAGGAACAAGGGTTGGCAGCCAAGCATGGGTCCTGGATCACGATTGGGCAGCCCGATACTGCCCGATCCCGCACACGCCAGGGTGCCGCCGGCACAATACTGGTCAAACGCAACTGGGCACCCCTGGGACCACCGGGCATCCTCCCCCTTTCTGCTAGGGGGGATACCGAACCAGATCCAGGGCCCATGCCCCATATCAACAAGGAGTTGTGACAAGGAGCATAAAACAAACAAGTAACTGTTAACAGATAACCAGGACAAGGTAAACAACCACAAAAGTTAACCGCCAAGGAAACAATAACCGCATGCAGGGTGAGTGGGATGGATCAGCTATTGAAGGCCCAGTGCCTGCTGGGGAGCTTGGGGCAGCCTTATAAAGGCTGCCCACCAAGAGGGAAAGGCCAGCTCAGGCCTCTCCCGCAGTGGGCATGGTCAGTTGGCCATTGGCCAATTGACCCCCCCCCCCGGCGGGAAACCTTCCTGCTATCCGAGGGGGCTTCTGGGAGGAAGAAGCCCCCCTAAGGCCAGAATGGTGGTGGGGGACGCCCTGCACCGCAACTTCTTTGGCCCAGTAAGTCAGGCCATGCCTTTTATGACATAACAGTCTCTAAAGTGCCGTCAGAAGTGTTGGTCTGTTTGGTCCTCTAAGGGTCATGACCAAGGGTCCTAAAATGTCACAGAATCTCACCAGCAAGCAGTACACTTTCTTAGGGCTAGGCGTCCAATGTCCTCTTGGGCGGGCATCCTCGGCCAGCTGCTTTCTGAGCCAGCTGTGGCTTCTGCTGCCTTCTTTGAGATGCTGGGGTCTAGAGGGAAGCAGCTGCAAGGGTAAGGAGGGGAGACTCATCAAAGCCCTATTAAGCAGCAGAATTGCCGAGTTCAATTTAATACAATCCTCTCTCGGCCAGTCCCGGTCATAAGGGAGTGAGCTTCATCGAGCATTTTAATCAACTCAAAAGGCAATTTGTTCAGACCCTCTGTTTATAACCTTGACAAGCAGGCAGGTTATTTTTAAGCACATGGCCAAATGCAGAGAGAGCCAGCGAGAGAGCTTTCCCCCGAAGACAATCCCCAGACTGCATCGAAAGGGAAGCATATGCAGGGCACTGCTTGCTATAAACACACTTCAGATCGAACCAGGTAACCAGTCACTTGGAAACCCATGAGGCCAAGAAAACATTCTCTAAACATACGGAAGAAGCATGTGGCTTTTCTTCTTGAGTAAGAACAGGAGGTGGGGAAGAAGCATGGCCTATTCACACTGAGGTTTAACAGCTTAACTTTGAGATATCTGACAAATCCAGGACGAAATGACATGCACTGTTAGATCACAGCAACCATCTGCTGTGAAATAGTTAATCCAGAACAGATACCAGTGCTGAAATCCATGCTTGCAACAGACTGGGGTTGTTGCTTTGACCAGCGCTGTTTTGTCACATTGATTTTTCGTACCTCATAGGTTTCAGTTTTGGAACATCACCTCGAAAGCTTGAAAAGATTTAAGTTTAGCATCCATTCCTTCAGGGTTGGGATGCCTCTGTAGTTTTTTGCCCAGCCTTTTCAATGCATCAGGCATTAGGGATCTTCTACTTTCCAGAGGTTCATCTGTTTTCTCCAATTTTCATAGCTGTTCTTTACTATTTTTTCATTATTTTTCTTTTAGTTCCTAGGTGTTGCCTGATGAGATGGTGGGTCCTGGTCTGCAGCTATACTATGATTTACTGAGTGAAGCACCAGGCCCAAAGTTGCCACTTTGAGGCTTAACTGGGGTTCAGTGAGTTGGTTGCTCTGGAGTGGCAAAGGGAAAGAGTTTGGAATGGTTTGTTGACTCTTTTATTTGAGGAATACATGGGGCCTCCTCATGTTTTCACAATTCACTTTAAAAGGAATGATTTGGGCTTGCTGAAGGGCATATGGCCTGGGGTTGCACTGGTTTGGTCACAAATCTTGGCATGAAAACCCATGATAGTTTCATCTTAGAGTCACCACAAATTGGAAATAACTTAACAGAATGCAACAAGGAATCCATGAAGCATTGGGTGTTTTCCCAGAGCTTAAACTTGCCACAGAAGCTCACCTTCTGCTCTAGAACATGGCCAGGGTAAGAGGATGAATTTGTTAAAATGTCTGGAAACGAAGCCCTATGAAGTGCTATGACTGAACTAAGTGTGTATCTTTACCCTAGAGTAAGAGGGGTTTGAAGATGATGGAGTAAGTTTGATTTCCCCTTTTCTGACTAGTAGATTGGCTTAGCCCCTGGTTCTTGGTTAAGGGTAGGAACCATGTGGCCCTCCAGATGTTCCTACTGTGAAACTACCATTACCAATGAAGTGGGTTCAAAACCCATGGATGAAAAATACAAGGAAGTAAATCTAACCAAACAGTAGGATAACCTCTCAATGGTAATGACTGTTTGACAATGGAACATCTGGAGGGCCACAAGTTCTTATCCTTGCTTGAGGTATTATTCAAGACCAAGGGTTAAACCAATCTACTAATCTCAACTAGAATAAGTCCATTGAATCAATGAGATGCACATAAGTGTTGAACAATTGAATCAATGGAACATGTAGACCTCAGCAGTGCTACTCAGTGTGGTGGGCCCTGAACCATTACATGTCCCTGCACTTTTGGCTGCTGTCCCCCCATTTCCAAAAAAGCAAGGAATCATTTGTATCCATGGACAAAAATATGGTGCCAGTCCCAAGCACACCCAAGGAAAAACAATCAGCTTGCTAAGCCAGAAAGCCTACAGATCTCAATGGTGGTTGTGTGTATGCATGGCCTCTGTGAGTTGTACTCCTAAAAATATAACATTTCTGATCTCTGCCAAGAACACTGGTGGCACAAACCAGCCACATCAAAATACAACCTGTCATTGCCCCACAGCAATTGTCTTGACCATCCCCAATGGATGCAGCAGCAGAAGAACAACTGGGAAGAGAGGAGAGGTCCTGTTTCTGATCGTAATCTTGGACAGCCAAGTGTGCTTTTCTGAGACGCGCCATGGATCTGATAAGGTTCAGATCTTGCCAATTGGAATCTCATTAACCAAGCTGAGAGAAAAGAGGAGTGGGGGGAGTCAAACCTGAGCAATATGGTTGGAAAATAGTGACCTGGAAACCCGAGAGTGGGGCCAGCTGTCTTCTAAAGTGCTTTCCGTCAATTGGGTCCCAGGGTAATGTTTGCTTTGGCCCCCGTTGGTGCATTGGGCTGACAGAACAGCTGTTCAGATTTGCTGATGATATCACAATTAGCGGCAAATTGTTTAATACTTTCCCAGAGAGTAATGTTCATTCAGCCCTTTGTGATGGGAAGGCCTTCTCCCACACCCCATCTTGGCCAATTAAAGGGACTCAAATGGAGTCATCTCTGTTTCAGCATCCTCGGGCAGGTAATTTATTGCCCTTGTTTTACTGCTACCATCAGAGGAGGCCATTACAAGAGTCAGGGTTACAGCTTCCCTTGAGACACTTACCATCTGATTCAGTGACTGCTTGAGAATCCAGAGGAAAAGAAATCTTCATTTCTCTAAAGAAGCCACTTCATTTGCTTCCTTAGGAGCCCCCGGTGGCGCAGTGGGTTAAAGCCCTGTGCCGGCAGGACTGAAGACCGACAGGTCGCAGGTTCAAATCCGGGGAGAGGCGGATGAGCTCCCTCTATCAGCTCCAGCTCCTCATGCGGGGACATGAGAGAAGCCTCCCACAAGGATGATAAAAACATCAAAATCATCCAGGCGTCCCCTGGGCAACGTCCTTGCAGACGGCCAATTCTCTCACACCAGGAGTCACTCCTGACACGACAAAAAAAAAAAAAAATTTGCTTCCTTGCGGTCTAAGGAGTCAAACCACTTACTTTCCTCCTGAAGTAAAACAGGAGGCTACATCATCTTTTACTAATGCATAGGCAGCACTGGATCCCATAACTCTCCCAATTTGGCAGGGACAGCTCCTATTAATCCTCTGTTGTCCCACATTTCCAGCTGCTTTTCAAACATCTCAGATTCTGGCTTGTTGAGATATTTATGGGCTGTTCCAGAAGCATTCTCTCCTGATGTTTCGCCCACATCTATGGCAGGCATCCTCAGAGGTTATGAAGTATGTTGGAAACTAGGTTAGTGAGGTTCATATATCTGTGGAATGTCCAGGGTGGGAGAAAGAACTCTTGCCTGTTGGTGGTAGGTGTGAATGTTTCAGTTGACCACTTTGAATAGCAGTATCAAGGTCTGGCTGGTTGCTGGCCGAGGGAATCCTTTGTTGGGAGGTGATTAGCTGGCCCTGATTGTTTCTTGTCTGGAGTTCCCCTGTTTTGAGTATTGTTCTTTGCTTCTATGATTTTAGAGTTTTCTTTAGTACTGTAGCCAGAATTTTTTCATTTTCATTGTTTTCTCCTTTGTGTTGAGATTGTCCACATGCTTGTGGATTTCAATGGCTTCTCTGTGTAGTTTGACATGGTAGCTGTTAAGAGTGGTCCTGCATTTCTGTGTTCTCAAATACTATGCTGTGTCCAGGTTGGTTCATCGAGGGCCCTGCTATGGCTGACTTCTCTGGTTGAAGTAGTCTGCAGTGCCTTTCATGTTCCGTGGAATTACAACATTCACACCTACCTCCAGCAGACAAGAGTTCTTTCTCCCACCCTGGACATTCCACAGATATATACACCCCATCTTCCTAGTTTCCAACAGGCCTCACAACCTCTGAGGATGCCTGCCATAAATGCAGGCTGAACATCAGGAGAGAATGCTTCTGGAACATGGCCCTACAGCCCGGAAAACTCACAACAACCCGGTGATTCCAGCCATGAAAGTCTTCAACAATACATCTCAGATTTTCTCTATTTCTCCTATTTCCTCCTTTGTCCCCAGTTGATGGGTATGCATGTCCTGATTTTGTTCTGTTGAATGTTGAAGGCTGTGTTCTTGGATCACACTCTTCCATCTGGATTTCATTTACCTCATTCTGACTGGGGGATTCTGAGAGTTGTAGTATGAAAAAGGAACTTCTCTAAACTCTGTTTTTGCATTTTGAATCATGTCTTTTAGAATCTGATAGCAAGGTGGGGAAATGTTGACCCTCCAGATGTTTCAAACCACAACTTTCATATTGTTTTATCATTGGGAGTGCTGACGTGGACTTCTGATTGTTGACATCCAAAACATCTGCAACAGAGTTCCTATTCATATTTCAACGCCATTCAACCAGATGGATTCTCATGCTAATTTCTTATTTTATTTATTTTTTCCTTTCGTGCTACAGAAAGCTAATCCCAACTACTATATCTGGCAAGGACCTCTCAAGATTGCTGGACTTCAGCTCCTATAATTCTAGTACAGCACAGCCAATGATGAAGAATGCTGGGATTTATGAAAAAATAATTGGGAGGACTCTGTTTTCTAAACCAATGATTCCCAAACTGTGGTCTTCCAGGTGTTTGGGACTTCAATTTCCTGCAGTCTCAGTCAATTAGGCCAATGGTTATTTATTCTGGGAGCTGATATCGAAGACACATGGAGGACCAGAGTCTGGGAATCACTAGATTCTAGATCAAAGCATGACTGCACCAATGCCAAAGTGCTAATGGATTACAAAACTAGCAATGTAGTAAAATATGTATATGTAAGAATGTTTTAAGCAAACCTCAGGACCGCAAGAGAGTAAGCCCAAGGTTACCTTTGGGTGCATCTACCCTGTAGAATTAATTCAGTTTGACAGTGCTTTAACTGCTATGGCTCAATGCTAGGGAGTTTTGCAAGGTCTCTTGCCTTCTTAGCCAAATCATGCTGGTGCTGCACAAGACTCTTCCATTCCCATAGCACTGAGCCATACTTCTCCAATCCTTCCATGGCCCTGCACCCCTAAACCCCTATAAAATTTGAGGGCCACTTGCAATTCTGTTTAATTCTGTTGATTTTTACCTCTGGTTTAACTCATGTGCGATGTGCACTTTTAGCTGTATTTGTTTTAACTATTGCAAGCTGCCTTGAGTCCCAAGGCTGGAATAAAGATGGGAACAACTCAGGAGGAGAAGGAATCCAATCCATGCATGAAATGCAAAGTGCTAAACCATCTTTGGCCTTTAGATGAAGTGAGCAAATAACAGTATTGAAGAAGCATCAGTGTAAATGGATATAAGGGTAAATAGATGGCTTTCCCATGGAGTGGTAAAACCGTTTTGTGAAAAGAATTCCCCTTTCAAGCCTTTACACTTCCCTGGCTTCACAGTATAATGTATGATATGAATCTAACACACCAGCTTCATGGCCTCTCAGTATTTGCTAGATCTTTGCAGGTAGAAACATTGTAAATCCTGCCCTGCTCATTCGATCTGGCAAAGCAAATGTAAAATATCAAACTAGACAAAATAAATGGGTACCATGCCCTCCAACATTGCTAGGGACAGTCCTGATTAATCCTCTGACATCATATTGCTTTTTCAGTTACTTTTAACTGGGGCAAACCAAGAATGGGCAACTTGGAAGTCCCTGAACAGACGCAGAAGTGGAGTGGGCACATCAAAAGACAACCTGGCAAAATGGCACTACCTAAAAGAATCCCAAACCACCTCACTACCTCTGAGGATGCTTGCCATAGATGCAGGTGAAACGTCAGGAGAAAATGGCTCTAGAACATGGCCATATAGCCCGAAAAAACCCACAAGAATCCCAAACCTTGTGTGACTGTGGAGCAGAACTGTCAACTCCACATCTGTATGCTTGTCCACTGTACCCTGCCTCGTGTACAGAGGAGGAATTGTTGGAGGCTACAGACAATGCCATTGCTGTTGCCCATTTTTGGTCAAAAAATATTTAGCCGCCTGCGTGCCTTCTATTTTTATCAATTTTACACTAATTTATGCAATGCTTTTGATACAAAATAAATAAGTTACTTTTAAAATGTCCCAATTCCTCTCTGTTCCTCCTGCATTTTTCCTTTATTCTCAGCTTATTTAAAATTGTTGTAAGGTGCAAACATAGTCTGTGCTCAATGATTTCTATGTCAGGAAAGACAGAATCTTGCCCTTCCCATCAGGCTCAGGCAAAAGCAAATGGCTACAGCCTCCATGCTTCTATGTACATCCAGAGTGACTTTTGACACTGGTGTTGCTTGATCACATGTAACCCAAGTTGTTTCTGTGAAATTTTGGGGGAATGTTGTACAGCAGAAGGAATGAAATTTTATTGGCCAAACTAGCTCCAAGTAGAGTTCTGCGCAGATCCATTTCCCTTCATTACATCTGTTTTTTCATTACTTTTGTTGCCTTCAAGAGCCCCCTCCCGATGCAAAAATCAGCTCGACATGAAAAGCAAGCTCCCCCTCTGCTTTCCTGAGCACACGGCACTCTGTGCCTCCTTGCCTTGGAAAGAGAGAATGTGTGTGTGGGCATGCAGGCCAGGCACCCACACCTGCATACAGCTGAGTGCCTCCTCTAGAGTAAGAAAGTCAGAACTTGCCTCCTTGCCTTGAAAAGAGAGAGTGCTTGTGTGAGATGCAGGCCCAGAAAACATGTGTTCCCTGCATGCAGCCGAGTGCCTCTCCTCTGGAGTAGAAACAGGTAAGAAGCCTCCTTAAAGAGTGTGCCTACCTGCAGCTGAGTGCCTCTCCTCTAGAGTAAATTCCTAAAATGACAGGAAGGGGAATCTAGGAAGCTGGGACATGAAGCAGGTCAAAATTGACCCCGAATATACAAGCCTAGCTCCAAGCAAACATGGAAGGCAGATCTCTCCTTAAGCTTTTAGTGACCCCTTTTTCATATGAAGACATATTGATTCACATACCACTCACTTACATTGACCAAAAGCACGGCATTCATCAATGGTAAATCTCACTCTTTGTTAAATGGCTTCCAGGTTGCTTCTGTTCAGCTACTGTTCCTGGTGTGATTGTTGCAGTTCAAACATTCAAGCATCACATGGTGTGAATGGACATATTCTCCTCTCCTCTTCCTCCTCACTATCTGGGAGCAAGATGGAGTCACTTCACTTTTGGACATAATATTTTACAGGAAAATGTTGCATTTACTCTGTTTCCCAGTTGTTGAGATATATATAGAGAGAGGGGCGGGGTTGTAATTGCACTGCCAATGTGTGGGTCACAGTTATGGTGGTATCCTCCATTTCATGAAATGTTGAAATTGCACAGTTGCAACATAAGAAAAAAGAAAAATTAAATAACATGTATTGGAAGGCATACATGGATAAGAAGGTGGGCAGTTGGGGGATATGAGGCCCCCAGGTCAGGTGAATATAACTGAAGAGTGGTTTGGCTATTTCCTATTCTTGCTGTGAAGGACTTGTCTCCTAGAATTTGATGCAATTTCTTTTACTGCCTTCTATTTTGGTGGGGAGGTGAATCTACTTTGGGTTTTAGCTGGAACCTTAAAGTTCAGCACCTCTGATAGTTCCCCTAAATTTTGGATTATAAACCAAAGTGGTTTCACTGGTCCACTAGTATGGGACTTAAAAGCCACCATTGCTTTTGGTGGTAAACATGGGCATTCACAATCCCTTATGAAATGCAGGATGTAATTGTTTACCATATCCCGTAAGATGTGTTATTAACCATTACCCATTTCAGAGGCAATGAAGTGGCAAATTTGTTAACTCTTTATCAGTGCCCGTGATGTAGGCCAGAGGTTGGGTTGAATACTATTCTTTGTCTTAACTAAAATAGTTCCATTGCATTAGTAAGATTTACCAATGCATTGGTTCACCATTCCATAGTTGATTTAGGGGCTCTTCTTTACTTGAGGATCAGAAGGTTACTTTTTTGGTCTTCATTACCAAGAGCCCTCCAGCTATCTTATCTACTGGACTTATTGCTTAAAGGTTTGGTTGGATTTAGGGAACTGAAGTCAGTAAAAGTAACATTTCCAAGCTCCAGAACTTCTATGTTGAGAAACAGTTTAACTCCGAATGCTAACTGCTGGGGAGAAAATCTGTGAGACATGTTCACACCATCCTATTTTGAGTGGGCAAGTCTGGGCTTAAGGGCGGAGGGCAAGACAGGTGGTTCTTCTCACCCATGAGGGCTGTTTCATGGAATTCTTTGTGGCTTCCCTCAAAAACGCCCATTCTGAGAAAGAATTGTTTCCATTTTTGTTGTCGGCAACCTTTCAACATCAACTCTACCTGGAACCTACTGGGGAATGCTTACATGGGTGCCCAGAAATCACACACAGGATTTCCTCTCTAGTCCTTGCCAAAGGGAACACCAAAGAATAATTTTGTGGTTGCCACCAACAGCCCTTAATTTGAAGCAGGAAAACAGAAAGGTAACCACCGATTCTGGTTTCACTGCCTAGATTCTTTCCGCTGACTAGCACTTCCGAGGCCATCTATAATGTAAAGTGTTGCTATGCCCAGTGAAAGATTCCAGGGCAGAGGGTGTAGAAAGGGTAAGAAAGGACAGTATGAAGAATTTGTCCTTATTTTGTGGACTGTTTCATCCCATTGCCTTTTGGCATTCTCTCCCACTGCGTATGTGCACTCATCTTTTCTGTAGTCACACCCAAGGATACAGATAGGAGGAGATACCAAAAAGGAACAGTTTCCTCCCAAGTAAGAAGTCTTTTTCTTTGGTCCCCAAAGTTCTAGCATTCCAGCAATTTAAAACTTAAGTTGAGCATTTAGAAATTGGGTTCAGGCATCCAAAAAAGGGGGCAAAGGGATAAAGGGAATGCAAACACAGCAAACAGAAGAGATCTAAATGCAAACAACTTTCAGCATCCCAATCTGTGCAATATTAATACTAGAGGAAAATGTTCTTTAGACAGGAAATTTTTTATTTGGGGAGGTAACGCCCATGTTTCCTCTCCCCCGCACCGTTCCCACAGGTATGCCCCTCAGCCCACTCCACATTTTCCTGCCTTCCACCAGCCACCTGTCTTTGGTTAACTTTATGCTTAGTAAGAGAATTAGAATCAGAGTATACTAAGTGACTTTACAACTTGTTTTGTGTGTCAGTCGTGACATTCATTTATAGCTCACGGAGGAAAGCAATCATACAGGCTATGTGTGTATAAGGTGTATATGAAACAATGAATTTCGTGTTAGGCTTGGACCCCATCTCCAAAGTATCCTAGTATGTATATGCAAATAAAGATTTTCCAAAATCCAAAATCCCACACACTTCTGGTCTCAGGCATTTCAAATAAGAGACTGTCATCCTGTGTCATGATGGGAGATCCAATGTTATCTTGGAATCAACAGAGTTTGTAAATAGAGGCAAAAACGTCTTGTTGCAGATCCGTCTATCTTCAAAAGTAACTTCAAAATTCTATAGTAAGCTGTGTTCGGATTGTATTGTCGAAGGCTTTTATGGCTGGAATCACTGGGTTGTTGTAGGGGCTTTTTTTGGGCTATATGGCCATGGTCTAGAGGCATTCTCTCCTGACCCAAGTCAAAAAAAAAAGCACCATTAAAGTCTTGGCGGACCATGCAAAAAGAATCTGCGAAGCCCACCTCCTTCAAGATGAACTGAACCACCTCAACTGGGCTTTACAGGCCAATGGATACTCCATCTCAGACATCAGAAGAGGTGCAAGACTGAAAACAAGCCAAGAGAATAAAGACGAAGATCCACCCAGAGGAAAAGTGTTCTTGCCATACATCAAGGGAACCACTGACCGCATAGGGAAGCTGATGAGGAAACACAACATACACACTATCTACAGACCCACCAAGAAAATCCAACAAATGCTACGTTCAGCAAAGGACAAGAGGGATCCTCTCACTTCTGCAGGAGTCTACCGTGTACCATGCAGCTGTGGACAAGTCTACAGAGGGAACACCAAACGCAGCAGCACTGCCCACACACGAATCAAGGAACATGAAAGGCACTGCAGACTACTTCAACCAGAGAAATCAGACATAGCAGAACACCTGATGAACCAACCTGGACACAGCATTTTATTTGAGAACCCAGAAATGCTGGACCACTCTCACAACCACCATGTCAGACTACACAGAGAAGCCATTGAAATCCACAAGCATGTGGACAATTTCAACAGAAAGGAGGAAACCATGAAAATAAACAAAATCTGGCTACCAGTATTAAAAAACTCTACAATTACAACAGCACAACAACAGAAAAGAAACAAGCAAGGACATCTAATCACCTCTCAACAAAAGTTTGCTCCAGGCACTGTCAGGCCATTATATGCTAATCAAGGTGGTCATTTGAATGGTCCTGTTAGAATGGTCCTGCATTTCTATATTCTCAAATACTATGCTTTGTCCAGGTTGGTTCATCAAGTGCTCTGCTATGGCTGACTTCTCTGGTTGAAGTAGTCTGCAGTGCCTTTCATGTTCCTTGGAATTACAACATTCACACCTAGCTCCAGTAGACAAGAGTACTTTGTCCCACCCTGGTCATTCCACAGATATATAAACCCAGTTTCCTAGTTTCAACAGATCTCACTACCTCTGAGGATGCTGGCCATAGATGCAGGCGAAACGTCAGGAGAAAATGCCATATAGCCTGAAAAACCCTACAACAACCCTGTGTTAGGATTGCTGTGGGTAAGGATATGAGATAATCTATATATGGGGCTATGAGGCAATCTATATACAGTATATAAAGAAATGACTGCCACCTCAAGTCTTTCTCCTTGGTGTCCCTTCTTTTCCCTCTTTTCCCACTTCCTCCTCCTCCACTCCTACTATTGTTCCACCTCCGCATTATCCAGAGAGAGCGAAAGAAGGTATCTAATTTCTGGGTGAGAGTCGCCTTAACTTCTGGGTGAGAACAGCCTTAACTTCAAAGCCACTTGGGCACCGGTCCAGTCGGAAAAGCGTCCGTTGGTCATCGGCATCCCGTCTCCATCAGAAGCCCCTTGTGAATCTGGGATCCCCTTTGAGGCTCTCTGGTCTTTTCATGAAATGCCAGCTCCGAAGCAAACAATTCCTCTTTCCCTCGATCTGACTCTGATCCTTGCATTACCCGCTGGGCGAGAGCCAAGAGCACAGCTCCCCAGGGGGTGGTGGGCTGCAGGAGACAGGTCCAAATTTGCACAACTCACAGGCCTTGTGAGATGAAGTGTTTCCAAGTTTCTCATTCCTCTCCCCCCACTCTTGCCTGCCACCCCCTCCTACTCAATGCAATTTGACTTTAATAATAATAACTTGTGAACCTTAGGCTTGGGGCCTTGCCAGTACAAACACTGAAAACAATGTGGCTGCTATTAAGGAGAGGGGTAGGGGAAGAGGAGGTGAAGAAGGGGCTCTGAGGGAAGGAGAGGGAATTCCCAGGATGCCGGCCAACCCCAAACATAATTCTAATTCTGTTATTATTTACATTGGAGGAAAAGTTCATTGAGAAGTGGCAAGGATATGTATATCATTACATTAATGCTGCATATATATGCAAATGTACCATCAAATGCAGTAAGTACATTACTAGCTGAAAGTAAGCCAGTTGCAGAATGGTGAGTCAGCAGATAGGTAATGGCTTCTATGGCAGACTGAACAACTGTCAGAGCCAACTTGAAAGTACAGGACAACGACTCCATTCTTATAGTCTCAAATCTTCCTTTTCTGCCGCATATAATTTTGTTTATGGTGTGTGCTTTCTCATCAATTCTGGGCCTTCCTCGGAGGTTGAGAGAATGTGTCTTCCTCAATGCCACCTAGCAGATTTCATGGTCAGGTGGAGATTCAAAGCTTGCTCTCCAGAGTCGCAGACCAATGCTCAAATCACTAACTACCCCAAAAAAGAAAAGCCAGACTACAAGCAGATATGTAACACTACATTCAGAGATGTAACATTGAGCTCAAGTCATCCTTCCATGTATTGCAATGTAAGCAGTGCAGAGTTCCCCTTTCTTCCCACATTCTTACTTACTTAGGCGATCCGTCATTGGCCGAGTAGGATAGTCTTCCAGGATCAGTGTTCTGCTGGGTCTGTAGGTGACTGTGGAGCCCTATTCTTGACCTGCTTCTTCTCCCGCAGTGAGGGCATTGGTTTCCAGGTGGAAGGCGGTCTCAGTCGGGGCTGGCTTGATGCACCTTCCTCTTGGCACATTTCTCTCTTTCACCCTCCATTCATGTCTCTTCAAATTCTGCAGCACTGCTGGTCACAGCTGACCTCCAGGTCAACAACAAGCTACATAAATTGGCCAGACCCTCATTCTGACCCGGGCTGGCTTTGAAAGGTCATGAGTTCAAAGCCAGCCCGGGTCAGAGTGAGGGTCTGGCCAATTTGTGTAGCTTGTTGTCGACCTTTGTAGCCTGAAAGACAGTTGCATCTGTCAAGTAGGAAAATTAGGTACCGCTTATGTGGGGAGGCTAATTTAACTAATTTACAAGGCCATAAAAATCTCCAGGAAGCATGCGGGGAATGAGGAAGTACTTCATCAATGTCGCAGATGGACAGTGAAGCGACAGCTCCCCTAGTGGCCAGAAAAAGTTGGAATGTTAAATAGCCTCTGACTGTCTGTCTATATGTGAGTTATTTACTGATGTGTATTGATGGTTATTGATGTTAGTGTATTATTGTCAGTAGTTATCTTAATGCAGTTGACTCCCAGCCAGCTGTGCCACAGTCCGGGTGCATCTAGGCTATCTATGCTAACTACTCATTGAGGGCTGGAGACTTGTGCAGTCAGGGATGAAACACAACATTTTCATTTACTACTGTAAAGTTATGCAAATTCCCTATGGTCATGATTTTATTTTTCTAAGGTTCAACTGAGTTTCTTTAGCAATAATTCCAAGCCTTTGCTACTTTCTGTTAGTAGGTTGGTTTCACTTGCATATCTTAAGCTGCTAATATTCTTTCCTTTGGTTTTGACACCTCGGCTGCAAGCAATACTTCAGTGCAGAGGTGGGAGAAAACTATCTGGCTGAAGAGGTGTAGGAGAAAGCTTCTTTGGAGCAGTGGAAGGGAGAGACCCTTTGGGGTCAGGGAACCTTTAATGATGTCATTTCAACAGCATTTTGCAGGTTCTCTAATGGCACACTCTTTGAGAATTTGTGAGCGAGATAAAAACCTCCCCCCACACTCCCCAATGATGAAGTGGCATACTGTACGGCGCTGCGTTTTTTGATGGGAACACTATTCCCCCAGTCGGTGGATATTTTAATTTCCTCTTTTCAGCTCCGAACGGATCCAAAACTAATATCTTTGGTAAAATGCAATAATAACCTCTATTTTATAGCTAATTTTCATTACTCATTAAATCATGACGAATGGAAAAATTTGATAGTGGAGGGAGGGAGCTGCAATGGCAATGCAGGCGTCTGCAGGGGGGCCAAGGCGGTCAGTGTTGTATTTGCCTCATTTTTTCAGCCCTTTACTTTTGGGTTTAAGACGTGCAGTGCAGAGGTGGGGAAGAAATCATGAATTATTTTTTAAAAAAATTCATGACACTGACGCAGTAATGCAAGGAGAATCAGCTTTGAGACCCTCAGACCTTTTTACTGATTCATTTCAAGATGTCATCCGAATTTACTTGGGAGTAAGTCCCATGTATCTCAACGCAGGAATGCTTAATACTGCACTGTTAATTTCTTATCTCCCTTTCCCTCTATGGAACCGAAATGCTTTTAAACATTTAAACATGGCAAGTGCCAGTAAAAAGTTTGGATTAAAGCTCCCAGAATCCTACTAGACAAGACAAGACAAGACAGAGGTCCTTCTGGTCAGTCACAAGGCCAAACAGGGTATAGGGTCGCAACCTGTGCTGGACGGGGTCACACTCCCCTTGAAGGCACAGGTTCGCAACTTGGGAGTTCTCCTGGATTCATCACTGAGCCTGGAATCCCAGGTTGCAGCGGTGGCCAGGGGAGCATTCGTATAATTAAAACTTGTGCGCCAGCTGCATCCGTACCTTGGGAAGTCAGACTTTGCCATGGTGGTCCATGCTCTCGTTACATCTAGAATAGACTACTGCAACACACTCTACATGGGGTTGCCTTTGAAGACTGCTCGGAAGCTTCAAATAGTCCAACGAGAGGCAGCCAGGTTAATAACTGGGGTGGCATACAGGGAGCATACATTTCCCATGTTATGCCAGCTCCACTGGCTGCCAGTTTGCAACCGGGCACAATTCATAGTGCTGGCTTTGGCCTATAAAGCCCTAAACGGCCACAGCCCAAATTACCTGTCCAAACGCATCTCCCCCTATGAACTATCATGGAGATTAAGATCCTCCAGGGAGGCCCTGCTTTCCGTCCCACCATTGTCACAGGCACAATTGGTGGAGACGAGAGACAGGGCCTTCTTGGTGATTGCTCCCCGGCTATGGAACTCCCTTCCTGATGAGATCAGATCAGCCCCCTCCCTCCTGTCCTTTAGAAGGATGGTAAAAACTTGACTGTGGGACCAAGCTTTCGGGACAAGGCAATGAAGCAGCAGTGGGAAGAATGACAGGGCCAATTGGATTTGATGTGGATGGCTAGGACGGTTTTACATGTTGTATTTTAATATTTTGACAAATGTTTTTTAATGTTTATGGATTGTATGTGAATCTGTGTCCCGGCATTGAATGTTTCCCGTGAATATGTTGTGCTCTGCCCCGAGTCCCCTTCGGGGTGAGAAGGGCGGAATATAAATGTTTTAAATAAATAATATTTATTTACTGGGGAGTCTGAGAGTTGTCATTTGAGAATAAAACTCCTAAGCTATGGATCATCTTTTAAATAAAATGGCATGAAGCCTCACAGTGACCAAAATAGCAAGAAATTATGGGGCCTTCCAATAATTGTTAGACTGCTATGCCCAGCCACTCTTGCCAGCACAGCTGATGAATGTTGGGACTTTTATTCCAACGACATATATTGCATTGGTATTGTACTGACTTATTTCTGCCTTATCGCCTCTTTAAAACTGAGATTCAAGGCAAAAACATAGTTGAAAAGAGATCCATCTATCCATCCATCCGTCCGTCCGTCCGTCCGTCCAATTATCCATCCATCCATCCATCCATCCATCCATCCATCCATCCATCCATCCATCCATCCATCCATCCATCCATCCATCCATGGAATTAAGCATATAATAACTGCAGAACCCATGGTCATGGTTTCACTTACCCAGATAAAAACTGTCTTCTTAGGAATTCCCAGGCAATTTCTGTCATATGCTTCCCCTGAACGTTACCAATGAATTAGGCTGGAGGACCTTGCAAATTTCTACAGAGGATATCTTTCCAGTACTTGCTAGGTCTTCCAGTGCAACTTTACGCTATGCTGGGACTAGACGTTGGGTAATTTAATGTTGTATTCAGAGCCCCCAGTGGCACAGTGGGTTAAATTGCTGAGCTGCTGAACTTGCTGACTGAAAGGTCGACAGTTCGAATGCAGGAGCAGGATGAGCTCCCACTGTTAGCCCCAGCTTCTACCAACCTAGCAATTTGAAAACATGCAAATGTGAGTAGATCAATAGGTACTGCTCTAGCAGTAAAGTAATGGTGCTTCATGCAGTCATGCTGGCCACATGACCTTGGAGGTGTCTATGGTCAATGCTGGCTCTTCGGCTTAGGAATGGATATGATCACCACCCCACAGAGTCGGACATGACTGGACTTAATGCCAAGGGGAACCTTTACCTTTTTATTCACAGTATCAGCCAAGGATGTATCCTCCACAGATATGGGTCTTACATTATTTGGGTTTTTGCATGACTTTTTTGTCTCAGATGGCATTATACTTTTGTTGTTTATTCGTTCAGTCACTTCTAACTCTTCGTGACCTCCTGAACCAGCCCACGCCAGAGCTCCCTGTTGGCCGTCACCACCCCCAGCTCCTTCAGAGTCAAGCCAGTCACTTCAAGGATGCCATCCATCCATCATGCCCTTGGTTGCCCCCTCCTACTTTTTCCTTCCATTTTCCCAAGCATCATTGTCTTCTCTAAGCTTTCCTGTCTTCTCATGATGTGGCCATCTTTGCCCCTAATATCCTTCCCTCCATTATACTTTACTCATTATACTTTACATAGGGTAAATCTACAAACCGCCTTGAGTTACCAATTGGCTGAGAAAGGTGGTATACAAATACAGTAAATAAATAAATCATGTAGTTGCACACTGGTTGTGGTACAAATCAGCCATTCTGTTGAGTATCAACATCATACAGTCAATGGGACACACAGAGTCACTTCTTCTGCAAGTTTTGCTCCTTCAAGTGGAACATCGATGTATAGTTACTCACAATGCAAGAAGGCACAGATGCATGGCCAGAATCCTGTGGGATAATCCCAATTATTCTAGCTTTATTGGACCAACTGTTGCATGGTGAGTCAAGGCATAGACAAATCCAGTTAAATAATAGATGGTACTTTAGTTGGGGGTATAATAGGATTAAAAATCATGTAAAATAGTTTGGTTACACTTATAGAGGTCCCCTTACAGAACCATGTACTGAATGCATGCATCATATAAGGCAGTAGTTCCTAATCTGTTGGTCCCAGAAATCCCAGCCAGTTTACCAGCTGTTAGGATTTCTGGGAATTGAAGTCCAAAACATCTGGAGACCCACAGGTTGAGAATCACTGAAGTAAGGAACAAGGAGCAGTACATCTGCAAAAGGCTGAAAGGTGAGCTAATAAGTCAGGTTGCTAGGTATCCATTACTTTAAGGGATATCCTTGATTTGAAGATTGTCAAGTTTGTCTCTCTTAGGACTAACAGGCATCCCTTATTATAAGGATATTTCCAAGTATTTATGGATTGGAAAACATTTCTTTTTATATATAGACAGAATAAGGTACAAAAAATTCCATATTTTATAATGTGGGCCCTTCCAAAAGATGGAAATGCATGCACCATGCACCTTATGAATGACAACATGTTCATTATACAGAGAAACATATGGCTGAATTGCCTGAAATCAATGCCTCCATTTGGTATCTAGGTAGAATATAAACTTGCTAATAGCTGCTTCCTGATCAACCACCCTGCATGTCATGAATGTTAATTGCCCTTCATTGCTATTGTGAAAACCTGGCAAAACTACACAAAGGACTTCTTTAAATATATGAAGGGATGCCACGTAGAAGATGGAGTGTGCTTGTTTTTTACTGCTCCATGGATAAGAACATGAATAATTAGATTCAAATTACAAGAAAAGAGATTCTACCTAAATTTGAGGAAGAAGTTCTTTACAGTAACAACAACAACAAAAACTTTATACCCTGCCACTATTTTCCCAAGGGGACTTGGAGCAGCTTACATGAGGCCAAGCCCAACAACACATCAATACAAACAACAAACACTAAGCAAATAAAACAATACAATTAATATAACTCACATATATACAATAACACAGAGAGATTTAAAAACCTATGTAAGTAATTTTTAATTCTGGAAAGGACTGTCTCCTTCTGTCAGGGTCTATAAATAAAGTCTGGACGGGCATCTTTCAAGAGGAAGACATTGGGAAACTTTCATAGACTCTACTTAGGAATTGTGAATGCTTAATGGTCACAAGTGCATAACTCTAGGTCATTGTTTCTTAAACTATGGATCCTGACCCTTAATGTGGTCCCATTCGCTCAACATTGGTGTCAGGAAAAATTTGGTGGCAAAAGTATGATAGCTGGGATCCAGTGCTGGTAGCGTTATGCTGTTGCGTAACACGGCTCTGAATTAGAGAAGGGAACACATGTGCCAGACACAGCACCACTTTTGCGAGAGACCGCATGCAGTGAGAGATGCAGGTACGAGTCAACAAGGTAGTTCGGTAGAAATCCCCCCCACCCACACCCTTTCTACCAAACTAGACAGGCAAGCATACTGATGTGGGCTATCCGGAGACCCTATGCAAGGTAGTTTGGTAGAAAAGGGGAGGGGAAACAGCCAAGTATATTGATGTAGGCTATCCGGAGATCGAATGCAAACATGTTCAAAAACATTGTTGCTTTGGAAGGAAGGATATAAAGGAGAGGGGAAATACGAGCAGTAGTGAAAAATGAATGAAATCCAGTCACTCTTAGATTTCTTCACTGTTATCCTGCCCCACTTGCATTACATTACTTCACTGGTATCCTGCCGCAACTGGGTCTCTCACTCGGTGCGCTATCTCGCGCACGTGTTCTCTTTTCTAATTCAGAGCCACATTGTGCAACCAGTATAGCGCTACCAGCACTGGGGCCCAACTATCATACTTTTGCCAATTTGGCAATGGTAATGGCACTCAATGGCTGTTTTAACCATTTACATATATTGGTTAACAATAATTTGCAATGTTTACAATGGAGTTTGCAGACAATGCTTCAGCTGTACTTCATAAAAAGGAAGATTAACCTTGCAAATGCTGGTTGATTATTAGTAAATGTTTGATTTTTGTATTTATTTTGTACACCTATATACCTGAAGCCATGTAAAAATTTCTCAGGTAAAAAGAGAAAAAAGTTTAAGAAGCCCTGCTACAGATTACACATTAGTAATTGCTAGAATACTTTATTACACCAAGGAGGCAAACCTGCATTGCGCTTAATTGCATGACAGCATGTATATATAATATTGATCAATCTAACTCTTTGACATGATGATCCCATCACTTGTTATTGACAATGAAGCCTGTCAATGCACCTGGGTATGCATTCTGCAATGCTATTTAATAGAAATAAGTAATTAGCCACTAGTGTTTTATAAAAGTTTCAGTACTTAGCTCCTCAGCACAAATTAACTCAGTTTTTCTCTCTCCATGCTACAGTGCTCTGAATACAAGATTCTGTTAAAAACTGAACACAAGTTCTGTCATCTGAAGGACTCCTTTCCTCCTTCTCCATTACAAACCAGCCAAGGCTTGTAATGCAGGGCAAGTACGTTTTTAGTACTTTTCAAAGGGATCTGGGGGCTTGCAGGGAGGGGAGTGGATATTCCCACAGTTTATCGGGCTTATTTAGCCCAGTAAACTGTGGAAATACTGTCTGGACTGTGGTATTCTGCAGTCCAGACCCAGAAATACTGGATTTATCCTTCCAAGAAGCTGTGGAATAAATCCACTATCAAATTAATTCCCTACAAACCAAGATTTTCCTGGTTTGTTGCAAATTAATTAGGGACTGTCCAGAACGTTGTCTGGACAGCCCCTCCTTATATTGCAGTAGATACCTCAATAAAGTGCTGTCTGGATGGCCCCTAGGAAGCTCCCCACAGTGGTTCTCAACCTGTGGGTCCCCGGTGTTGTGGCCTACAACTCCCAGAAATCCCAGCTAGTTTACCATCTGTTAGGATTTCTGGGAGTTGAAGGCCAACTGGTTGAGAACCACTTCATTTAGAACATCTCCACAATCATGATCTTGCCTGCTGATGTCCTTACCTTCTTCCCTTTGTCATCTCTCCCGCTCAGGCCCCTTCTATACTGCCATGTAATCCATAGTATCAAAGCAGATAATCCATATAATCTTTTTTTAACTAGATTATGAGTCTACACTGCCATATAATCCAATTCAAAGCAGATAATCTGGATTTTATATGGCAGTCTAGATGTGGGCTGAGGTAACCTTTACTGCCTCTTGTTGTTGCATCTGAGTGCTACTTATATACATATCTATTTATTTGTTTTTGGGGTGGATGTTTTAGATCAGTGGTTCTCAACCTGGGGTCCCAAGATGTTTTTGGCCTATAACTCCCAGAAACCCTAACAGCTGATAAACTGGCTGAGATTTCTGGGAGTTGTAGGCCAAAAACATCTGGGGACCCACAGGTTGAGAACCACTGTTTTAGATGGAATCCCACCAGTATTTTAAGTTGGCTCAAGAAGGTATATGTACCATGTTTGGTCCATATCCATTAAGCCATGTAGGAGCCTTTGCATGACTAAAATGCAGATAAATACCTATTTTCACTTATATAGATTTGTCCTTTTTCAAAGCTGAAATTACAACATTGCTCTAAAAGTGATTTTAATAATTACAGCACAGCAGAGGTGTGGAAAGGTACAATTACTAGAGTAAGAGGAAATATGATCAAAGGATAATGAATAGGCTTGGGCGGTTTCGTTCGTTAATTTCGTAATTCGTTATTAATTCGTATTTAAATTAGCTTATGATCCAATATTGAGCCATGCAGGAATAGTGTGAGGAGTAAATTAGATTCGAAACAATTTTTTTCAATTTATTTCGTAATTATTTCAAAATTATTTCGTAATTATTTTGTAATTATTTCGTAATTATTTTCGCATGTCTGGTGCAAGTTTTATAGTTGTTGTTTGTTTTATCACACCAACAGTCAACAACAGAGGGAGAGGGAACCTTCAGAAGTTCCCCCTGTCCCATTTGGAGGTTTTTTTTTAGCATATTGCGCAATCGTGTCCGCCATTAACGAATCAATTCGTAATTATACGAAATTTCGTAAATTTCGAAATTTTTAAAAGGAAAATTTCAGAATTCTTTAAAAAAACGAAACGCGATGGACCCCTAAAAATGAAACGAGTTTAGAAACAAATTTTTCCGTTGTTACCCAAGCCTAATAATGAACTGTCAAATCAGCGTAATGTGTGATTGACAAGAGGTGCGATATAAAAGATGCTCAACCTAAT
The DNA here is from genome assembly GCF_037176765.1 of Anolis sagrei. Lineage (NCBI taxonomy): Eukaryota > Metazoa > Chordata > Lepidosauria > Squamata > Anolidae > Anolis > Anolis sagrei. Next base: position 260,860,337 of record NC_090023.1, on the reverse strand, counting down.
ATGTATCCTCTATCGGTGTGACTGCAGTAGTGGAATAGCAGGTTGGTGTAATAAAGTACTAAGTGTAACAAATGAGAAAATTACAAAAACCTCTACATTTCAAAGCAGCTCTCTCACCTTGAGATTCCTCTCCCTTGTCCTGAGGCTCAGAGAAGAAGGGCAAGGCATTGAGATACAGAATGACTTGGGGCATTATTGCCATTGTAGATACAATCTCTTCACCCTAAAAAAATATCTCTACATTTCATTGGTGGAAGATGTCCTGTTCTTTTAATGCCTTCCCTTTTTTTCCAGAATGACGTATGTGCATGAGCAATTTTCTGTTTTTCTATTATTTTATTTTAGTTTAAATTTTTTTAGCTTCTCATACATTGATCAGATTACTGCATGGAAACAGTTTGGCACCATTCTCAGTTCACGCCCTTGTCTTTCCTTTTTTCCCCCTTTTTCCTCTCAGGTTATTGATGTGCACCAGACCATAGATGCATTGATTAAATCACTGCGCAATATGGATTCTTGATGCAATTGCATAATTGTGGCAAGACTGCTTTTTTTCTGCTGCGGTTCAGTCTATACGCACACACTCAAACATCTTTGCTGAGATCTGAGGAATTTGATACGGATTCTGGATAGCCTTCTAGAAAAATTAAGTGTAATAAGGACAAAAAAAGTAAGAGAATTAAAAATAACACACACATAAACAGAAAGCCTCCAGCAGGCTGGCCAAGAACCAATAATGAAATTCACTTAATGTGGGTTTCCTCTGTGCCATCCTCCCCCTCTCCACGGCTTGTCCTGCCTTTGTTCCAAATCACCTGACTTTCGTTTGACTGGAGGGATTTCTGAAATTCATTAGCTCATTAGAACAAATCTACATTTTAAAGTAGAAGGCAGGCAGAATGAACTGCTGTAGGGCAGGAATAGAAGAAGGCAGAGGGTATATACCCATTTGAGGTGCATCTACACAGTAAGATTAATATAGTTTGGTACCACTTTAACTAGGAGCCCCCGGTGGCGCAGTGGGTTAAACCCCTGTGCCGGCAGGACTGAAGACCAACAGGTCGCAGGTTCGAATCCAGGGAGAGGTGGATGAGCTCCCTCTATCAGCTCCAGCTCCTCATGCCGGGACATGAGAGAAGCCTCCCACAAGGATGATAAAAACATCAAATCATCCAGGCGTCCCCTGGGCAACGTCCTTGCAGACGGCCAATTCTCTCACACCAGAAGCGACTTGCAGTTTCTCAGGTTGCTCCTGACATGACCAAAAAACAGAAACAAAAACAAAACCACTTTAACTGCCATGGTTCAGTGCTATGGAATCCAGGGATTTGCTGTTCAGTGCAGCAATGATACTAGTTGGTATCTCCGCATCTCTGTCTATGAACCCACGCGTTCACTTCGTTCATCCAGAGAGGCCCTGCTCGCGATCCCACCTGCGTCGCAGGCGCGTTTGGTGGGGATGAGGGACAGGGCCTTTTCTGTGGTTGCCCACGACTTTGGAACACCCTCCCCAAAGACATCAGACTAGCACCCACGTTGGCAGTCTTTAGGAAGAGCTTGAAGACCTGGCTATTCCGATGTGCCTTTCCGGAATAGGAAAACTCCAGCATTATGTCCCAGAAGCACTTTATTAGAATTTTAAGATTCTCCGCACATTGCACTTGCCCTGAAATCCAACATACCACCTGTCACACCCAGCACTTTTTAATTCTGTACCCATTACTTGGCCCGCCCCTAGTTTTTACTGTGTTACGGTCTAATGTTTTGTTGTTATTGCTTTATGTTTTGATTTTGCTTTGAGTTGTTTTGTTATGCTGTAGTTGTGTTGAGGCCTTGGCCTTTGTAAGCCACATCAAGTCCTTCAGGAGATGCTAGCGGGTTACAAATAAAGTTTAATAATAATAATAATAATAATAATAATAATAATAATAATAATCTGTTTTCGTTCGGTACCTTTGGAAGCATGTAACATAAGAGCCCTCTTGGTACAAAAACCTGGCTGCAATGAAACAAGTGGAAGCTGATCCCGGCTCCTCCTCTGCTTTTCAGCATCACCATTTAATCTGTTTTATTAATCCCAGCAATGCAAATAAAAAGAAAACCCTCATTCCCTGAAAACTACTACCAGCTATCTCTCCTCTAGAGTAGAGAGTAGAAACAGCTGTAGTGGATGGCATGGTGCAAGCCGAAAGAGCAAACCCTCTAGAGTAGATAGCTTCCAGAAGCCTGCCTCCTTTAAATCCCTAGGAAAGAGTGTGTGACATGGTGCAGGCCCGGGAGAGAAACTGCATGTGCCTGTGCCCACAACACCTCTCCTCTAGAGTAGAAACAGGTAATATGCCCCCTTAAAGTGTGCCTGCCTGCCTGCAGTGCCTCTCCAGTCTTCTCTAGAGTAAACAGCTTTCCATCCTCCTTAAAGTGCATATGCCTGCCTGCAGTACCTTTCAAGTCTCCTCTAGAGTAAACAGCTTTCAAGCCTCCTTAAAGTGCACACACATGCTTGCAGTACCTCTCCAGTCTCCTCTAGAGTAGAAACAACTTAAATGCCTAAAATGACAAGAAAGAGAGCCTGGGAAGCCCTCCCCCCAGGCCCGTAGCCAGGATTTTTATTTGGGGGGGGGGGGCTGAGTCTGAGTGAAAGAGGGTCTACCCTAGCAAACCTTTTGTATTGTTACCCCAATGCCCCCATGCATATATGATATATTGAGCATGGTGATCAGATCATGATATGAATAAACATAACAGTTTAAATAATGTACCAGTGAGGCCTTTTTGCAGACCACCATGAGAATTTCGGGGGGGGGGGTGAAGCCCCCCAAGCGCCCCCTCCCCCCCCCCCCCCCGGCTACATGCCTGCCTCCCCCCATAATTGGCTGGATAGAAAACAAATCTTTTGGCACCCCAAAGTGAAAACACATATCTGCCCTTCCGAACTCGGGAGGCTCCCAAAAAATGGATCTGGCCACACCGAAATCCAGAACATTGAAACGGATCATGGTTTACTCAAAATGCACAAGCCTGGTTGGTAGAGAAGGCTAAAGACCTTGTTCAACTATGGCTGTATTTTCTAATGTCTGCAAATGAATTCAGTGATGGCCAGGAGCTCTTCCATAACTCTGTGGTCATCCAGCAAAAACGATGGAAATTCAGTGGGGTCAAACCAGCTTCATCCTGGTTGGACTATCTGACCACTATCCCATTGTTGCTGTATGAGGAACATGGAGTGTATGGCCACCTTCAGGGCCAGTCTGGAGGATTCCCATTCTCCCCTGGATTTAATGATATGTGTAGATGAGTCCCAAATTTCTTTTTATATATAGAAAAATCTATTTTATCAAGCAATTCCTGTTTTGTAAATAGAAGAAGCATTAAGCATTTACTTTGCTAACTTTGAAGATTTGGTTCTTCAATTTCTCTCGCTAACCATCTCCTGTGGTGTCCTTCAGGGCTGAGGAAAAAAGGCGAGGAGTTCAAAATCGTTAGGACCAGACAATAGGGGAGAAAAGGCAAAATATTTTGCAAAACAAATGTTGGTATTTCAAGAGGCCAGAGAATGGTTATAACATCTGTTGCTAATTTTGGGGAGGAGATGGGGCTAATCACGCAGCGTGTTCCAGGCTAAATGTCAGGTCTCTGTGGCCGGGAGCACTATTCGCTTCATAGGAGGCTTTCATGAATGAGAGAGAGAGAGAGAAACAGAGAGAGATGCATATTATGGTAAATTCTCCCCTTCTCTTATATTTTTCTATGACAGGACTGAATACCTAAAGAGAAGTCAGGGGCAAAAATTTGCTCCCCTTGGTTTGATTAAAAGTGGAATAGTGCTCCTTTCAGTTTCAAAACATGACACATTTTGGCCAGTTGTGAAGAGTTTAGGGATATGGTGGTTCTGATCTATCTGGAGCTATAATTGGACTGAAAACCCACCTTCTTTCTAGTTTTGGGGGATATGAGGGCTTGCAGGGGCTTCAGGGGCATGCCATCTATAGACTTCCCTTTGCCCATCCCTGCACAATGGCAATTTGCATATTTCCAAAGACCACCCCAGCTCTTGGGAACAGATGCAGGGGAATGCAAATGGCTTCATAAGGAAGAAAGAGTTTAATATGATGATCAAGAATCTAATAATTTGCATTGTCGTCTGCCTTGGGCAAACTATAGTGTTGAACAGAGGCTAAGAAATATGTTAATTACATTACAAATTAAATAAAGCAAATAAGTGTATTAGCTATCAAGAGATTCTCAGTTGGTTTTGCTGTGATCTATCAACCAGCACTTGGGAAAATAGCCAATAAAGCAACTTTTCCAACTTCTGAAACTAATGTGGTTGCAATCTGGAAGTTCTCACATCCTTCACTGCATTGCTGAACTATTTTTTAACAGGGAGACACTGCTAGTTAGAGCCAACAGGTGATGCAAAAAAGTCAAGGAAGAAGAAAAGGAGAGAAAAATCTTTTCGTAGAGCTGAACCTGTGAACACCCCTTCTCTTTCTTTGTTTCTTTCTTTTCACAAACTTTCTTTTTTATAATTCTTCAGCAAGACTCAGGGTTCATTCACCTACTTGTGTCCGTTGCCTTCTCTCAACCCCTTTACAATATCATTTCCATCCAATGATATCAAATTGATACAGGATGTTATGACATTGCATCATTCAATATATGTTCTCTGATGGGTTGGGATTCATGCTACAGTAAATCCAAAACTAAAGAAAAATATAGGAAGCAGCAACATCTAGAAGATGTTAGGGGGCATGAATGTTTGCTCTCACCAACAGTGCTTTTTTTGCCGAAAGACTGGAAATGGAAAATATTTGATAAAGCTACAGCATTTAATATCATATGGAAAACTCCCCAATGCTGCAACTGTGTGCATTACTATTGAGTAATCCCATTGAATTCATCAAGGCTTACCTCTTAGTGAACATGAAGCAGAGAGTGTTTGAGGACCGGGACATTTGTAGGGATACCAAGGTGCTTGTTTATAAAGCTATTGCCCTCCCAACCCTTATATATGCCTGCAAGACGTGGACTGTCTACAGACGTCACATGCAACTCCTGGAACGATTCCATCAGCGCTGCCTCTGGAAAATCCTTTAAATTTCTTGGGAAGACAAGAGGACAAATGTCAGCGTGCTGGAAGAAGCAAAGACCACCAGCATTGAAGTGATGGTCCTCCGCTATCAACTCCGCTGGGCCAGCCACGATGTCCGGATGCCCAACCACCGTCTCCCAAAGCAGTTGCTCTACTCCGAAATCAAGAACAGAAAACGGAATGTTGGTGGACAGGAAAAGAGATTTAAAGATGGGCTCAAAGCCAACCTTAAAAACTCTGGCATAGACACTGAGAAGCGGGAAGCCCAGGCACTTGAGCGCTTCAGCTGGAGGTCAGCTGTGACCAGCAGTGCTGCAGAATTTGAAGAGGCACGAATGGAAGGTGAAAGAGAGAAACATGGCTAGAAGAAGGCGTGTCAAGCCAACCCTGACTGAGACTGCCTTCCATCTGGAAACTAATGCCCTCATTGTGGGAGAAGATGCAGGTCAAGAATAGGGCTCCACAGTACCTACGGACCCACAAGAATACTGATCCTGGAAGACTATCCTACTCGGCCAACAAGGGATCTCCTAAGTAAGTAGTACATTAGATCATTGATGATGATGATATTTATTTATTTATATATTTACTGTATTTTTATCCCGCCCTATCTCACCCCCAAGGGGGGACTCAGCATGGCTTACAGCTTGGCACAATTCGAAGCCACATCAAAACATAAACATAACAAATTATGAGTACACTGAACATTAAATCATTGCACATAAAACAAACACATATAAATACAATTTAAAGGATTTAAAACAGCAATTAAAACAACCACATAGTCCATAATCACAGTCCATGAGACGCTCCAGTTACAGTCACATTGATTGCCAACTGTCTGTTGCATTGCAGCTAGTCTTCAAATGCCTGGTTCCAAAGCCAGGATTTTACTTGTTTTCTAAATACCAGGAGATAGAAGGCTGATCTCACATCACTAGGAGGGGAATTCCACAGTTGAGGGACCACCACTGAGAAAGCCCTGTCTCTTGTTCCCACCAGCTGCACCTGCAAAGTAAGTGGGACCAAGAGCAGGGCCTCCCCAGAAGATCTTAACCACCATCCTGGCTCATAGGGGGAGATGTGCTCAGACAGGTAAGCTGGGCTGGAACCATTCAGGGCTTTATAGGCTAAAACCAGCACTTTGAATTGTGCTCGGTAGCAAATTGGCAGCCAGTGGAGCTGGGGTCATGTGCTCCCTATATGCCACTCTAGTTAGCAATCTAGCTGCCACCTGTCATTCCAAACCGTCTTCAAAGGCAACCCCATGTTATACCCTGCTTTATCTCCCCAAAGAAGACTCAAAGCGGATACTTTGATTGCTTGGTCCTCATGTCTGCTCAATGCTGAAGATTGCATATTTGTGGAATGAAACAAGACTTGAAGGATATTATCATAATACACTGTCAAAGCATTTTTATTCTACTTTAACTGCTATGGCTGTGTAATTCTGGGCTTTGCAGTTTCGTAAGGTCCAAGACCTCCCTGGCTGAGAATGTTAAAGGCCCTTTCCTAAACAATAAATCCCAGGATTCCTCAGGAAGCATCCTTAGCCATTAACATGGAATAAGGACATCTTCACCTGCAAACCCAGAAGCTGGGTAACAGTGGGGGGAAATTGGGGGGCAATGTACTGCTTCGAATCCTACTGAAATACTGGGACTGGGAGTCTATGGCAAAGCACCATAGCTCTCTGGCTCATGAGTCTAAATACCCACAAAATCTCACATAATGGAGCCAAGGCAGCGGAAGTGGTCCCATGGTGTTAGATGTGCAATGCAAAGGTGGCCATGGCTGAAGGATCTGGCTCCAATTCCTTCCTGTAGCTGTTGAGGAACCTTGCTAACATTGTGATAATTAAATATTTGGAGTTATGCTCCACCATCCATCAGGAGCAACTGGGAGGCTGTGCAGAAGGAAATGCCTACCAGTGTGTCAATGCTGCACATTTTTCTTCTCAGTTTGGAACTCTCTGGTCTCCTCCCCACTGCATTTCCAGTGAAAAGTTTTCATCTGCAGATTTGTAGAACCCATTATTTATAAAACCACATGGGTCGCTTTGCAATTTGCTTCCTCCTTGCCCTCTCATCTAATACTCACCAGCCTTTTCCAGCACTCAAATTTTAGCACTTCCTCCTCCTGCTACACCTCATTAGGTTTCTTTGAAAACTTCACCCAAATGCCTTTTCTGGAATATATATATATATATATATATATATATAGAGAGAGAGAGAGAGAGAGAGAGAGAGAGAGAGAGAGAGAGAGCTCAAAGAGGCAAAAAGACGGGGGGGGGGTGTGGGCTCAAGAAGAGATCTACTTTATAATGGATCCTCCAAGTGGGATATTCTAACTGGAAAAGCCATGGGATCTTATTGATTATTATTGGTTGAGGTGCACTTTCTTATCGCACACCTGCAGAAATAAACCCTATTGCATTGCTGTAGGTTTGTATGTTTTGGTAATAGGGAGAAATGTCTTTATTCAAATAGGAGAGCAGTAAGACAATGCACTGGACCTAGAGAAACATCTCTCTTTTCCCTTTGCAGAGGTTTCAAAATGTGTTTTCTCTGTTTTCATGTTATTCCAAATTTACAAAACCACCTCTTCAAATTTACAAAACCACCTCTTCAAATTTACAAAACCACCTCTTTTTAATCCGAGGCTGGATCTATATTGCCATATTTCACAATCCAATTTCTGAATCCAGATTATATAGGTTGTTGTAGATTTTTTCGGGCTATATGGCCATGGTCTAGAGGCATTCTCTCCTGACGTTTTGCCTGCATCTATGGCAAGCATCCTCAGAGGTAGTGAGGTAGTGATGCTCTGAGGATGCTTGCCATAGATTTAGGCGGAACGTCAGGAGATAATGCTTCTAGACCATGGCCATATAGCCCGAAAAAACGTACAACAACCCAGTGATTCCGGCCATGAAAGCCTTCGACATACCAGATTATATACTTTGAACTGGATTATATGAGTCTATACTGCCATATAATCCAGTTCAAAGAAGGTAATCTAGATTCAGGAACTGGATTATATGGCAGCGTAGATGAGGCCTAAGAAAACTCTATGAAATTCATGAGGTCACCATAAATCAACAGGCAAGTGAATATATATACACAAGACTTGCCTATCATGAGGTTTTCTTGAAAATATTTGTTCAGTGAGGTTTTCCCTTTGCTTTCCTTTGAGGCTGAAAGAATGGCACTTGCCCAAGCTTACTTATCATCACACTAGAGAATGAATTCATTTTAATCTGGTTTCTGTCTCCAGCAGAATTCTGGGGTTTGTAGTTTAGTGAGGTTGTTAAAGCCTCCTCCCTAAACAACAAACCCCAGAATTCTGCAGGAGGCAGCAACTGGATTCATCATCATCATCATCATCATCATCATATTTAATTACTTATTAATCGTCCTCCATCCAAGATGCTCTAGGCGATTTAAGCTGAATTGTAAAAGATAAAAATACATACAAAAATTAATAATTAACATAGATCAAATGCTCTAGTGAAAAGCCAGGTCTTAAGTGCTAGAGTAAAAGGCCCCATTCATTCTTTAGTCTAGTGTGATGAGGTCCTCAGTTGATTTCCATAGCAGAGTAAAGATTCAAATCTTCCTGTATCCTAGTTCCATACTCAGAGCTCTACATCACAATCCCTTTCACACCACTGCGCTAAAGGTATTCCCGTCCACCTACCTTCTTTTTCCTTAGGGAAAGGGAGTGCCATTGTAGCTAGCAACTCTTACAGAAAATGCCAAATATCTCCTTGGCTAGGCTAGTATTTGAATTTAGAATGGCCTGGAGTGTCAGTCAGCATCTAGACTACTTACTTGCTAAATTTGTTGATAGCCAATAGTGAAAGGACCAAGGCAGAGACATCTCCAGCTCATCCCCTGTTTGGGTATCAGCCAGCACGTCAATGACTTAAATCCAGACATAGTTTTCGAAGATCTACAGAGACACTTGCTGGAACGCCTCCGCAAGCGAGAGTCCAAAAGTGGCAGGCTCAAACCCAGAACCTCAACCAATGGCTGATACCAAATGAGAGACTCCCCCCTGGGTACACAGAGGACTGGGCAACTTGGAAGGCGCTGAACAGACTGCGCTCTGGCACCACGAGATGCAGAGCCAACCTTAAGAAATGGGGCCACAAAGTGGAATCCTCGACATGCGAGTGCGGAGAAGAGCAAACCACTGACCACCTGCTGCAATGCAACCTGAGCCCCGCCACATGCACAATGGAGGACCTTCTTGCGGCAACACCAGAAGGACTCCAAGTGGCCAGATACTGGTCAAAGGACATTTAATCAACCACCAAACTCACACATTTTGTATTTTCTCTGTTTGTTTGCTTTGTTCTGTTAGAAATGTAATATAATTGACTGGCTGCCCTGACACGAGAAATAACTAAATTTGTTGATTCAGCAAATGTTTTGAAAAAAAAGTTTCATGTCGGCATGATTTGGTTAAAGTACAAGAAATGTGGCTTGCGGGTTTCATTACACACTTCTCCATAATGCAAGCACCAGATTTGTATGGGAAGTGAAACTATGTTTGCTCAATCAACAAATTTAGGTATAATAGGCAGTAGATTAGAGGCAGATAAACTGAGTTCTTTGCTGTGTTTCCTCTGGCCCAGTCGGTGTATATGTGTTTTGTGTGTGTATATATGTGTATATTTGTATATATTTGGTTTTGTGCATGCATTGTAATGGGGTTTTTTTTGCTTTTGAAGTCTCTTCTGATGTTTTTCAGTGTTTTATGAGTGACGGTCACTCGTTGGCCTGATAAGTGTATTGTGTCCAAATTTGGTGTCAATTCATCCAGTGGTTTTTGAGTTATGTTAATCCCACCAAATGAACATTACAATTTTATTTATATAGATTGGAAGAGACCACATGAGCCATCATGTGCAAGTCCTTGTCATGCAGGAATTCATGGACAATCTATGTCTATGGACTGTGCAGTTGTGGCAAAATATTAAAAAAAATAGAGGGAAACAATGTGCTTGTTCTAGGTTGGGCAAACACGGATAGGAAGCAAGGCTGTGTGGAAGACATATCTTGGTAATTGGCATTGACACAGTGGCAGCATTGCACAATTGTGCTGAGGTGTGAAAGAGATGGTGCCAATAACTGTATGTTTCCATTTGTTTATTGTGACAAGACAACAGGCATCTGGCTTACAAAGAAAGCCTACTACAGCATGATGGATTAAGCTAAAGCATTTAATTCTCAGAGTACAGCAAGACACCCCTTTTTCTATGATGTATAGACACTATAGGAAAGCATCTAAGGTATTGTGTATGTGGCAGTTTAGACTTAAATCTTCATTGTAGTCCAAGAAGGTTAGACTCATAGAATCCATAGGACTTATGGGTTGATTCATGTTTAGCATTGACTTATCAAGTGCCAGCATGATGTAGTGCAAGGGTCCCTAGACTAAGGGCCCTTGCATCCAGGCAGTACCCTTATCTCAGGAGCCTCCGCAGAAAACAGGAGGGTGGCCACATGCTGTTCCCTGTAATTGCAGAAGCAATCACTCCAAAAGGCAAAAAGCACAAGATTTCCAGGTGCAGGAATATTGCAGTTTTGAGCCAAATATGTGGATCTTCGCATATCTGTATGTCCATGCATTTGGAAATCACTGGATTTTTTTCCTCTGGGTTTGTTCCCAGGTTTTAGATGTTTGTTCCTGATTGGTCGGTTCCTTAAAAGAAGATGATACTTGAGTAGAAGCCAAAAACTTTATTTGTGTGCCAGAAACTTCATGAAATGTATGGAGGGCACATTTTCTCTGGCCAGGAAAAAGTTGTGCCCTCCTAGCCAATGTTGTACATCTTTTCACAAGAAGAGCAATCAGGAACAGCCATGTATAAACCAGGAACAGCACCCTGTTGTTTGATGCCACAAGTAAACAAATTAATCTGTCTGGACAGGTGACCAGGCAGCCAGGCTGTAAAAAGTGTCAATAGTGACAAAGTTCTGTTCCTGGCTTGAAAGTGTGTGTTCCTGTTTGATTAACTTGGGCAGAAGTGGTCCTACCCCATAAACTTGGTTTGAGTGGCAGATACTTCACAAAACATCTCGAGGGCACAGTTTCTCTGGCCAGGACAAGAAAGGAATTTTTGCAGATATTCGCTGCAGTGAATCTCCACATATCCACATCTTGACGTTTTTTGTTTTTTGTTTTTTTGTTTTGTTTTTTTAAAAACCTTGCTGAAGTTTCAAGCAGAAGTCCCACAGCGTCCATTTTGGGAGCCTCTAAATCTTGCAACAATGCATCAAGCCTGGATAATGGAGGCAGAAATCCCAGGACCAACTGGTCTGTATGTGGACCTCTTCTGAAATCCCTGGACTTTTTGCCTCTGTTTAAAACCTGTGATTTAGTGCTGTCTGGAAGTGCCCTAATGTCCATGGGCCGGATGTGACTCTCCAGGTTCATTTATCCATCTCCTACTATAAACTTGGGGCACATAATAACAATAGCAACCCTAATTAACATGACTCATCAGCCGAAAGGCGGCCCGCATTTCACATTGAAATACTGGTAATTCTAGGTTGGTTAAAATTCTTCATTTTCAATATTGTATTATTCTTTCATGGTTTTTTTGCACTACAAATTAGATATGTGCAGTGTGCATAGGAATTTGTTAATATCTTTTTCGAAGTATAGTCTGGCCCTCCATCAGTCTGAGGGATCAAGAACCAGCCCTCTGTTTAAAAGATTTGAGGACCCCTGATGTAGTGTTTTGAGCATTGGACTACACCTCTGGAGATCAGGGGTTGAATCCACACTGAACCATGGAAACCCACTGGGTGGTCTTGGGCAAGTCACACTCTCTTAGCTACAGAGGAAGACAAACTCTCATTAGAAATGAATCTTGCCAAGAAAATACCTTGATACAAACTCTCATTAGAAATGAATCTTGCCCAGAAAATACCTTGATACAAACTCTCCTTAGAAACGAATCTTGCCAAGAAAATACCTGGATAAGTTTGCCATAAACTGGAAACAACTTGAGGGTAGACAACCCAAACAAATGGGAATTAGGACTACAATATGATTGAAGTCAAATATATTAATAGTATGATCCTATACTTGGTCTGATTAGAGAAACCTCCCACAAAACTCAATGGATCTTGTTCCCAGTGTAGGATCTGAGTTTCAACCTATAGAAGGAAAAGCTCTGCCTTGTAATGACAGCTCTTTGGTCCTATTAAAACTAATGGAAGTCTAGCCATTGTAAGAGGGATTTCAGTATTTGCTGTTCTTTTTTTTTTAAAGAGAATTTTATTAGATCTTCCATAATACAACGAAAGAGTGAGAACAATAACAATATAGAAAGAGAGAAAAAGAAGTATATAAGGGGAAAAAAGTGAAAAATGAAAAAATAAAAAAATGGGGAAAAAAGTTACAAAAAGAGAAAAAAATAAAATTGACTTCCATTCCATCTTCTTGGTTAATGTCTTTTTATTATTAAAAAATATTCCCTAAAAACATAAATGTCTATCGTGTCTTTTATTTTCGGAATTTCTCCAGGTAGCTGTGGAAAGGGTCCCAATTTGTTCTTTTTAACGTATTGCCCATATATTTTTTCAACAAAAAGTCAATTCATCCATGGCCATAATTTCCCTAATTTTTCCTATCCACTCTTCTATAGGTGGATTTAATTCTTGCTTCCATTCTCTTGCAAAGACAATTCTGGCGGCAGTTGTCATAAATGTAAAAAGCTTATCTTCTTGTTCATTTAGTTGTAGATCTAGATCTGTAAACCCAAGTAAATAGTACTCTGGTTTTTTTGTGAACTTTATTTTTTAAAATCTTCTGTACTTGAGGAAGCCACAGGGAGGAGGGAGCAAGCTTGTTTTCTGCTTCCTTGGAGACTAGGACGCGGAACAATGGCTTCAAACTACAAGAGAGGAGATTCCATCTGAACATGAGGAAGAACTTCCTGACTGTGAGAGCCGTTCAGCAGTGGAACTCTCTGCCCCGGAGTGTGGTGGAGGCTCCTTCTTTGGAAGCTTTTAAGCAGAGGCTGGATGGCCATCTGTCAGGGGTGATTTGAATGCAATATTCCTGCTTCTTGGCAGGGGGTTGGACTGGATGGCCCATGAGGTCTCTTCCAACTCTTTGATTCTATGATTCTATGATTCTTCATGTATTTCTATCCAAAACTTGGATGCTACTTTACATGTCCATCACATATGGAAAAAAGATCCAAGTTGCTCATGGCATTTCCAACACTTATCTGAAACTGTTTTATACATTTTGGCTAATTGTTTAGGTGTGGTATACCATCTGTAGTATCTGCTGTTCTTGAATGTGTTATCTGCTATCAAGTCAACTTCACCTTGTGATTGTCCTATGAATGAGAGACCTCCAAGATCCTTGGACATCAATATGTCCCCAAGGGCCATGGCTTCCTTGATTGAATCCATACATCTATATCTTCCCTCCTTTCCTTACATTTTCCATTTTACTGGGCATTCTTGGTATTTTCCCCAATAAGACATATCATCTTAGGCTGTCTCCAAAGTACAATAGCTTCAATTGACTTCTTAGGAGAATTCAGGCTTGAGTTTCTCCAAGACCCATTCTTTTGTCATTTTGGCAGTCCACACTATCCATAGACCTCCCTTCCAGCCTCGCATTTCAAATGTGTTGATTCCCCCTCCTTTGTGGCCTTTCTTCACTGCCCAGATTTCCCATCCATGCATAGAGATTTATCTATTAAAGCATTACTTCCTCCTTCCTCCAAGGAGCCTTTCCTTTTACATGTTGACAGTCTAAGGGGTGGGTGAGTAAGTGGGTTTAAGGTGAGCATGTTTCTTTTCTCATTCTGTTCTTCTCATTGCAAGTGCCGTGGGACTGCAGGGCTAAAGGAAATCCATGTTTTTACTCCATCCATTGGCAAAAAAGATGAAGGATCGCAGGAGACTGAGTAGTATGGCTCATATGTGTGTTTGCAAGGGTAGGTGGGATTGCATTAATGCAACCTGTTGTAAGGTGTCTTGAGAATCATTCTGATTGAAAGTCAAGATATGAATTCTGCAAAATAAATAAATATCCTTTCAGAAAAACCTCTGTCTGACTTCTCAGAGAGCCAAAGCCTGCCCATTCTCAGTAGATGGACTAATTTTACACACATCAAAAACACACACTTTCTGGCATTTTTCTTCTTCTTTCAAGATTACAATTTTGAGGTCAATTTTTTTCCTTAGAAAGTTTTATTTTATTTTTGCAGTGTTTTTGTTTTCTGTTTATATTGGATAATATGATCTCTTTTTAGATTTGGGAATTCAGTTCTAGACATCAAACAGTTATTATGACTGCTTTTCTAACATGTGGTTTTCTTTAAGAGAAGTGTAACTTAAGTAACTTAACCTCACATCATGAATCACCACTTCTACCACCAAGCAACCAAGACCAAAGGACTTATAGGATGGGATGAGACAACCCATATCACTCCAGGGATGGGCGACTCTTTCCTTTTGGTTTATGCTTTTCTCTTCATTATGTTTTTTTATAGCAAGAGCTCACCAAATTTTTCACATTTGCTCATAATTTGATGGAAAAGAACATGGGCTCAATGTTATTCCTATGTAAAAGTTCTTTTATACCAATGAGATGATCTTTCTGATCCATTGCAACTTGTCTAAAAAACAAGAATCATGTGAGCATCCAAATATAGTTGGATGTCAAACCCTAGGATTCACCAGACAATGGGGCTGTTGGGATGAAATCCTGGTAGGCTTGTGCATCTTGGCTGAACCTTCATCCATTTCTGCTAACCGAATACCAGGAGAGCCGCAAATTCATTTTCATGCACCTCCCAAAAACGAGCAGGTAGCTGATAGCTGTTTGAAGTCTGCAGCCGAAAAATGTGGCTAGATCCGATTCATTGGCAGCAATGTGAGAGGGCTTCCCATTGCCATTGGGCTATCAGGATAAAAATGACCACACCTGGAGGACACATCAACCACTGTTAGCCCACCAAGGTTCATAATGTTTGGGTCCCCTGATTTTAGGAATTTATTTTCTTTTTAGAAATATAATTGCCTTTAAAAATTCCCCAAAAGTTATCCCCATCACCCCACTGGGCACAATTCCTTCCTGCTGAATGTCAAAAGGAGAGGAGGGGAGACAATGGGTTCTTGCAAAGTTTCTCCACAGATTGAGGCCCAAAACTAAGTTTTGTAGTTGTTCTTGGTACTACTGGCAAGCAACAACCAATACTTCTTCATATTATTATTATTTCTTGAAATTCAGAAGGCGGAGCACAGAGAGAAATATAAACAGAGAGAACTTGTTTGCAAAGGAACAAAATTATAGGTAGGTAACTAGGTAGTAGTTTTTCTGAGAATGCTTTTCTTTATGTTTGCTGGGATTATTAATTATTATTATTAATAATTATTAGCACCATTTAAAAGTGTTTTCTGAAGGGGAGGAGGGGAGGAGAAAAAAAAGCTAAAGAGTGATCTAAGGCTCTCAAATATTTCTAAAGAAAAGCACATCAAGAGCAAAGAAAGATTCTCTTTCTTTCTCCTGAGTTCCCAAACACGTGTGTGCATCCACCCACCCACACCACATATTCCCAACTCCCAGTCAGTCCCACGAAATAAAAAGAATAAATAAAATAAAGGAAAATCAAAAAGATTCGATGCTAGAGAGAAGCCAAGTCAAAACAAAACAAAAAAATAAAGCTGAGAGTGAACAGCAAGGCAACCGGACTGAAGCACCTCTCTAGAGCCAGGATGCAACTGAGAACAATGGAGGACTTGCCCCATAAAATAGACACAGCTTGAGTAAGGCACATCACAGCGTTCTTCTATTCTGATTGGCCCAACAGGCAGAGCTTACATGGAAACCTCATGCAAGCAGCACGCGGCAGGATCTCCATGTGCTGTGCGGTGCCGAACAGGGGAGGAGGAGCCATGACTGGTTGCCACATGGCTTGTTCTGGATGGGAAAAAAATGTGGCAGCTGAGCCTTTGCCATTATGGCCAACCAAACAAGTTGAACTGGCCAAAGGGAACCGACCCAAACAAATCCATGCACAAGCCTAGTATCTAGAGAACCTCATGATTCAGTTTCTGTAAATAATCGAAAAGAAATGTTAATATGAGGGAAGGGAAACATACAAGCAAAGACCTTGGATGTGTGGCTCTCACAAGTCTGACATTGAAGCCTGTGTATTCAGACCCATTTGTGGTATTGGATTTTCACCACCTCTTTTCTTCTTGAAAGACTATCATAAATAGCAGCATGACCAACAGGTATAGTGTGGTATTGGGGGAAAATAGTGTAGCTATTGAACTGGACCCATGTAGACAGCTGGGGATTTAGTTTAGTTCTAGTTGACAGAACAGACTGACTGTTGCACATCTTTTTATTCACTTAATGGGAAGAATTCGAGGTGATTTTTGAATGCAAATATGGGAGAAAGTTGACCAGCAGACCTATCCATCCCAGTATCAGTTTCCCTGAGCTGTGCCAAGAAAACAGTGCATTCCTTATGCCAGTCCCTGCGGCTCTTGCAGCTTGGTGTTTTGCCACTATCATTACCCTTTGCATATGGCATTTCCAGCCAACTCTCCATCCATTCATTCTGAATTAATTTTTCAATTACGATTTAGTGAGGTGCTTTGCTGGAGCCCAAATGCGCAGCATCTGCTGCATTGCCCTTTCAGCATTGATGTTTCATTGTATTTACTTACTAAAGAAAGGGGAGGGGAAGCGATGCCTAACCAAACAGAATGGGAAAAAGCATCTCCTTTACGTAGGGAAGTCAATCCTTGATTATTTTGTCCTTAAGACCAAGGACAAGGAATTACTAAAATGTTCTTCCTGCTGTGAGAAAAAACAAATATTTTGCACACACTTCAGGCATCACAAAATCATAAAACTAACAGCAAAAGCAAAACAAACCCAGCAGCAAAAGCAGTACAAACAAAAGTCCATCAACACAACCAAAAGTATGTTAAAACCAAGCGTTCATCACTAAGACCGAAAAACTTGGAGAAACAAGTTGCAATTTGGTAGTGAACTGAAACATATATGTTTGCAACTAGTCAAGTCTCCTAGAAGGGGATATTCCATTCCCAGGATGCCACAAGCAAGAAGGCCCTCTCTTTCATCTCACGAGTTTCAAGAATAAGACTTTCTGAATTTATTTGAACTCCAATACACACTGTTTAAAATATAGTCTATCCTAAAACACATTTTCCTACACATTCCTCCCACAATACATGTTTTTTTGGTATCTCTCAATCTAAAACAGACATTTTTGTATATACTTCTGGACTTTCTTTCCCCCTGACAACTCAATTGGAGAAGTCCGAAAAGCCACAGGATAAATACATTCCGGTCCGTGGCTTAGTCTGGACAAGTCAAGTTAGTTCAGTTTGCTTAAAAATTGCAGACCTCAGGAAATCCCCAAGCATCCCTAATACAAGCATGAGTGAATAATCTCAATATTGACCTCTGCCTCCGCTATTTATACCATCAGTCATAAAATTGCAAGGGCAAAATTATTTATTGGAAGAGGATGGTTGCAGAAGGGATGGAAGACATGCTGGGAGGATTTGTTTCTCCTACTTGAGATCTCAAGGCATTCTAATCCAGAGATCTGGGAATTACTTGAATTAACAAATAGATCTAGGGGCATCTGGAGATTCGCAGTTCTCTATAGGAGAGACCAGAGCAGGTTTTTCAGCCTTCTGTTTTGCAGGAGGGTGCAAAGGAAATGTATAATACATAGCAGTGAGGAAAAAACCGCATGCCTTAAGGGAGTGGTTCTCAACCTTCCTAATCCTGTGATCCCTTAATGCAGTTGCTCATGTTGTGGTGAGGATGCCTGCCATAGATAATAATAATAAACTTTATTTGTACCCCGCTCCATCTCCCCGATGGGGACTCGGTACTGCTTACATGAGGCCAAGCCCAAAACAAAATGGTATCAAAAGCCGCTGAGATATCCAAGAGAACCAGCAGGGTCACACTCCCCCTGTCAAGCTCTCTTTGGAGGTCATCCACCAAGGTGACCAAAGCCATCTCGGTACTGTGTTCAGGTCTAAAGCCAGACTGCGAGCGATCCAGAAAATTGGTGTTATCGAGGAATCCCTGAAGCTGCAAGGCAACCACCCGCTCCAGAAACTTGCTCAAAAATGCGAGGTTGGACATTGGTCTGACTCTGTAGTTGTTGCATACCGTTGGGTATGCAGGTGAATCATAGAATCATAGAATCAAAGAGTTGGAAAAGACCTCCTGGGCCATCCAGTCCAACCCCCTGCCAAGAAGCAGGAATATTGCATTCAAATCACCCCTGACAGATGGCCATCCAGCCTCTGTTTAAAAGCTTCCAAAGAAGGAGCCTCCACCACACTCCGGGGCAGAGAGTTCCACTGCTGAATGGCTCTCACAGTCAGGAAGTTCTTCCTCGTGTTCAGATGGAATCTCCTCTCTTGTAGTTTGAAGCTATTGTTCCGTGTCCTAGTCTCCAAGGAAGCAGAAAACAAGCTTGCTCCCTCCTCCCTGTGGCTTCCTCTCACATATTTATACATGGCTATCACATCTCCTCTCAGCCTTCTCTTCTTCAGGCTAAACATGCCCAGCTCCCTAAGCCACTCCTCATAGGGCTTGTTCTCCAGATCCTTGATCCTCTGAACACATTCCAGCTTGTCAATATCTCTCTTTAATTTGATGCCCAGAATTGGACACAATATTCCAGGTGTGGTCTAACCAAAGCAGAATAGAGGGGTAGCATGACTTCCCTAGATCTAGACACTATGCTCCTATTGATGCGGGCCAAAATCCCATTGGCTTTTTTTGCCGCCACATCACATTGTTGGCTCATGTTTAACTTGTTGTCCACGAGGACTCCAAGATCTTTTTCACACGTACTGCTCTCAAGCCAGGCGTCCCCCATTTTTTATCTTTGCAACGTCAGGAGAGAATGCTTCTGGGACATGGCCATACAACCCAAAAAAGTACAACAACCCAGTGATTCCAGCCATGAAAGCCTTTGACAATGTATGACAAGTGTTTAGAAATGGAAGAGGTGGGGCTGTGTGGGATAATGTCCCAGGTTTCTTCTTGAAGGAAGCAATGGATAATCTTCACAATTTGATTCATTCTATGAGAAAGGACAGTATACGACCAGTCCTTCACAACTGCTAGGGTTAGGGGCACAGGACCTCCATGAATGCGGAAAGCCATGACTCAAAAGAATGTTCTCAAGTCCTGCTTCGGACCATCAATGTTAAAAGGTTTAGTCCCTTTTTCACTGCCTCTTAAAATAACCAAGCCTGCCATTCTTCACTCCCAAGTCTTTGTCCTCTTCCTGGTTTTCCCCTTTTCCTGTTAGTAATGGATTATAAATTGTTTGTTTTGATTTCAGCAGCATTCACAAAATTAAGCCCTTTATTCAATAACCATTTCGACTGCCTTTTACAAGGTGAGGTGTGGGTAATAACATATTGCTAATGCATTCTGCGTGTGATGCAGGCAAAGTCTGCTTTGTGCTTTGTTCCCTGTGGCCTGATGTAGGTAGGGATCACAGCTTGGAAATGTTGTTTTGCTCAGATTGCAATCCTCAATGCGCATTCTGGCTGGGGGAATTCCAGCCCCAAAATGAACTTTTCTAAGCTCAGGTAGAGAGATGAAGGAAAGATTTCATTTGGCTGGCATTCTGATGCAAACTCAGATAATTCACACCCTCCGATTTTATATTCCAGAATGTGGCTGTGCTTTAAAATCAAATTTAGCACTGGAAAAAAAGAAAGAAAATAAACATGTTATATCCCAGTTAATGCAATGCAACGGGCCTTTGGTATCCGCTGGGGTTTGGCTCCAGGAGCCTCCATGGATGACAAAATCAGCCGATGCTCAAATCTCATTATATACAATGACATAATAAATTGGTACCCCTTATATAAAATGGCAAAATGCTTTTGGGATTTTGTGTGTAAAGAGGGTACAATATTTCCAATTTGTAGATTGAATGCATGGATACAGAATCTGTGGATATAGAGGGTCAACCATAGATGTGTTCCTAGGTCTTAACATTTTCAACAGAAATGTTGGTTCCAGAGGCAGGAATAATCTCAAAAAAATAGGATTATGTTCCTGCTCCACAAAAAGGAAGAGCAGCTCAACAGGTTTCAGCAAACCTTTTATCCCAAACTAACAATATACACATATGAAATGAAAGAGCCAGGTCAGGTAAGCCTTGCTATAAGTACAAAATGGATTGAATCTTCTAGGGACTACCAAAAAGATATGATGGGGTGATTTTTTTTCTTTCAATAGCCCTTACTTTTTTATAATTTCCATTTTGATGGAAAACATTATAGATTTTTTTTCCAATATGGCAAGTATAAATGAAAAATTAAATGTAAAGTTCTGCTCTCCTCAGTACAAGATATGAAATTGCGAAAGCTTGGAAGAATCTGGTGCACCATTCATTTTGTTTACAGATTTGGACATTAGCCCTGATGGAAAAACTGAGTTTTAAAACTTGAGAGAAAAAGCGAAGAGGATAGAACATAATTTTGAAATGACATTTTATCTCCTTATCTGTTATAGAACTCCAATATGCTGATGGCAACGTTGTCTGTGCACATTCAGGAGAAGATCTACAAGCTACTCTAAAAACCTTCGCAGAAGCATATGAGAAGCTTGGCCTCTCTTTGAACATTGAGAAGACCAAAGTGCTCTTCCAGCAGTCACCAGCCAATCCCTCTGCAGTGCCAGAAATACAGCTTAATGGTGTAACATTAGAAAATGTTGACCATTTCCGCTCCCTTGGCAGCCACCTCTCCACAAAAGTCAATATTGACACTGAAACACAACATCGCCTGAGCTCTGCGAGTGCAGCAAATGAAGCACAGTGTCTGAGGACTGGGACATCCGTAGGGATCCCAAGGTAATTGTTTATAAAGCTATTCTCCTCCCAACCCTGCTATATCCCTGCGAAACGTGGACTGTCTACAGACATCACATGCAACTCCTTGAACGATTCCATCAGTATTACCTCTGAAAAATCCTGCAAGCAAATCTCTTGGGAAGACAGGCGGACAAATGTCAGCGTGATGGAAGAAGCAAAGACCACCAGCATTGAAGTGATGCTCCTCCGCCATCAACTCCACTGGACCAGCCACGTTGTCTGAATGCCAGATCACCATCTCCCAAAGCAGTTACTCTACTTCAAACTCAAGAACAGACAACAGAATGTTGGAGGACAAGAAAAAGAGATTTAAAGATGGGCTCAAAGCCACCTTAAAAACTGTGGCATAGACACCGAGAACGGGGAAGCCCTGTCCCTTGAGTACTTTAGCTGGAGGTCAGCTGTGACCAGCAGTGCTGTAGAATTTGAAGAGGCACAAATAAGGGTGAAAGAGGGCAACATCCCAAGAGGAAGGCACATCAAACCAAACACGACCAGGACTGCCTTCCACCTGGAAACAAATGCCCTCAGTGCAGGTGAATATGCCGGTCAAGAATAGAGCTCCACAGTCACCTACGTACCCACCGCCAAGACACTGCAATTGGAGAACAATCTTACTCGGACAATGAGGGTTTGCCTAAGTAAGTAAGAATAATTTTGAAATGACATTTTATCTCCTTTTGTTCCTTTTGCTTCAGAAACAAGCTTTGCCTTTGGGCATCTAGAATCAGAGTTGGAAGAGACCTCGTGGACCATCCAGGCCAACTCCCTGCCAAGAAGCAGGAAAATCGCATTCAAAGCACCCCATCTATCAATAGAGGAGCCCCCGGTGGCTCAGTGGGTTAAACCCCTGTGCCGGCAGGACTGAAGACCGACAGGTCACAGGTTCGAATCTGGGTAGAGGCGGATGAGTTCCCTCTATCAGCTCCAGCTCCTCATGCGGGAACATGAGAGAAGCCTCCCACAAGGATGATAAAACATCAAATTATCCAGGCGTCCCCTGGGCAACATCCTTGCAGATGGCCAATTCTCTCACACCAGGAGCGAGTTGCAGTTTCTCAGGTCGCTCCTGACACGACAAAAAAAAACCTATCAATACAGATACATCATTTTGGACTGACATGTTGTAGAGTCTTGTTTTTTGGAAGTTACATTGCACTAAATTAGTTTTGAACTGTATTGATAATGATACCTGATTTTGATATTAATTTTTGAAAACTATTAAGGGGGAAATAGTACCTGCAAGATCCCATGCTTGAGGAAAGCACAAGCACAAGCCAAACCATGCATACATTTCAAAACCTCTTGGATAAAAATGAATACCTTAGGAGAAACATATACCGTATACTTGAATTTTCGTTTGGACAGTAAAATACAAAATTCATGCAGAAATGAGAAAGAATGAATTTAATGATGGAAACCCAGCAAACTGAGTAAAAGCAAATTTGACAGATTGATCCACCCTTAGCAAATAAGCTCCAATAAACACCAGGAATAGCTATCTTCATGCCATTCTAATTAGGAGACCGGTATCTCTGTGCCACGGAACAACACACATGTATGCAAGCTGCAAATGAACTGGGAGTTATGCCCAGTCTTTGCAATGGACAGTAAGGCCAATCACATTAGGAAATCTGTGGCTAGCATCCCACAGATGCATGTAGGGTTATGCATCTATTGCGGTACTCAATCCTTATATAATGTTCCCTGATGGGATGCACCTTCAAATGTATAACTGAACACTCAACTGAATGTTCATCCAGATGTCCAACTGTACAATTGAATGCACAATGCTCTGAGCTCCTCTACTGGGTGTGCAACCAAATGTCCAACTCATGTACAATTGAACGTTCTACTCAATGAAATCCTCAACAAGATATACAATCAAATGTATTGTTGAAGGCTTTCATGGCCAGGATCACTGGGCTGTTGTGAGTTTTCCAGGCTGCATGGCCATGTTCCAGAAGCATTCTCTCCTGACGTTTTGCAGGTATCCTCAGAGGTTGTGAGGTTTGTTGGAAACTAGGAAAATTGGGTTTATATATCTGTGGAATGACTATGGTGGGAGAAAGAACTCTTATCTGTCTGAGGTAGGAGTGAATGTTGCAATTGACCACCTTGATTAGTGTTTAATGGCCTAGCAGTTTCAAAGTTTTGCTTCTTACTGTCTGGAGGAATCTTTTGCTGGGAGATGATTAGCTGGCCCTACAATCAAATGTCCAACTGAACGTACAAAGGGGTGCAATGAGAGCCTCAGATGGGTATGAAACCAAATGTCCAAATGAATGTCCAAATTAATGCACCCCACAGCCATACATTTACTGCATGTGTAATTCTGTTTATGCAAATTGAGCTGAATGCTGTAGTCCTCCACATCTGGTGCATCTCATTTTTGTGGTAAGAAATGAAAAATCACCAATTTTCTTTTCTCAGAAGTGGGTGGGAAACAAAAAGGATTTGCTCATGTTTGAAGAAATCTTCCCGTTGGTGAAGAGAACGTAGGCACAGCTTGTACAGCTTATTTTTACACAAGCTACAAGTCTTGCTCCCATGTTCTGAGCACTTTTAAAAAGTGGAAGCACTGCGTGTGTTGTTTGTGTCCTTTGGATCGATAATCCTGTCCGTCTGGGTTTGCTGTGTGTGCATCCTTTGCTTATCAAAGGGGAAAGACACTAGTAAAATCAGCAATAAATCTCCCTCGCTTGCCATACTACATTTCAAACATGCCAGGGGTTTTGTTATCTGGATATGCAGATGTTGCAGATCAGAAAAAAATATGTTCAGTTCTGTCGGGGAACTTACTCATACGCTAGACACCCAACAGGATTTTGACCTTCTTGCACTGTTTACAAAAGCCTTTGCAGCCTGTGTGTACAGATATATTATTTTATATTGTATCGTGTTAACATATGAAATTACGCACTCTTCCATGTTTTAAGAATGCTTACATTATTTGATTGTTGTATCATTTTATTGTCTGACATTTCAAACCAGTTTAGTTGATTTTATGCTAAGCCTCCCAGAGATCTTATGATGTGAGACAGACTGCAAAGACTCTAAATAAGTAAATAAATTGATAAATAAATAAGAGCATGAAATGACTCCACTAAAATATGTTTTTCTCTCCTGATTTTGCATCTTTCCAGTCTGGCGAGTAGCCAAGGGGATAAAGCCAGGCCTGTAAAAAACCCTTCTGAAATAGAGATGGTATGTTTTTGCCTTGGAAGGAATGGTTAACCCCCAGAAATCCCCCTGGATCTTGATGCACCAAGCCATTGTCGCTTCTTGAAATACCTCCAATTCATATCCCTCTCCTTAACCTAGCAGCCGGGATAGCCATAAAAGGCAAAATGGAGTTTATTTTGTCAGGAAACAATAAAGATTTGAGTAGGGGAAAGTGCAAAGCAGCTAAACAAACCCGTTGTAAGGAAATTATAGCATAATATGCTGTTCTGAACATATGCTGAACAAATATGTATCTCTATAAAAATCTCTCATCCAGATGCCCAGTTCATTTGGAGAGGCAATCTGTTCAGGGAAATGGGCTGCAAGTTTACAAGGCAGAACCAAGCATTTTATATTTTCTTTCTGTACAGGAAAAACAACAAGGGCTACGTGATGAAGCCCCACAATTTCAGGCTGAGTCAAGGACAATAGGGCCCTTTCATACTTCACAATTCTACGCTACACATACTACACAATTCATACTACACTTTGATCCCACTTTAAGGGCCATTGCTGTATTCTATGGAATCTATGAGTTTGCAGTTTTAAAATGATGGGTACATCTATGCTGTAGAATTGATGCAGTTTAATACCACTTGAACTGTCATGGCTCAATGCTATGGAACCATGGGAGTTGTAATTTTACCAAATCTTTAGCCTTCTCTGTCAAAGATTCCCAACATCTTGCCAAATTGCAACTCTCATAGTTCTATGGCATTGAACACTGGCAGTTAAAGTGGTGTCAAACTGCATCAATTCTACAGTGTAGATGCATCCTACACTGGTCCAAACAGCTAAGGCCAGAGTATTGTTAACTGAGACTGACAAGAGAGAGCACTTAACTCCCTCCTTGCAACAGGGCCACTCGCTGCTAGTCTCTTTCTTGATTATGAGTTATAAAGTCTAAGGATTTGGCTTCCAGACCTTTTACCAGTTTGGTTGTCCTCTTCTTAAAATAGTCTGGAGAAGAGGTTAATAGGGGACATGATGTTGTTCATTCGTTCAGTCATCTCCGACTCTTCGTGACCTCATGGACCAGTCCACACCAGAGCTCCCAGTTGGCCGTCACCACCCCCAGCTCCTTCAGGGTCAGTCCAGTCACTTAAAGGATGCCATCCATCCATCTTGCCCTTGGTCGGCCCCTCGTCCTTTTGCCTTCCACTTTCCCCAGCATAATTGTCTTCTCTAGGCTTGCTGTCTCCTCATGATGTGGCCAAAGTACTTCAACTTTGTCTCTAGTATCCTTCCCTCCAGTGAGCAGCCTGGCTTTATTTCCTGGAGGATGGACTGGTTGGATCTTCTCGCACATGCTATGTTCAAAAGATGCTCTATTGAAGATGAAGCTGGCTTGTTTTCAGCTGCTCCAAAGACTAGGACACTGTTGGAAAGGAGATTCCAGCTGTATATTAGGAAGAACCTTCTGACTGCAAGAGCTGTTCGACAGTAGACTTAGCTACCTAAGAATGTGATGGGATGTCCTCCTCTGGCTGCATGGACATCTGTTGGAATAATTTGATTGTATATTTCTCCATGGTAAGATGAGATCAACCTGGATGTCCCTTGAGGTTTCTTCCAACTCTATGATTCTATGTGTATGGCAACATATATCTTGTTGGATGGTACAGAGACAATCATCTAGACTTACTACAGAGTTACTGCCACCTCCTAAACCAGTGGTTCCCAACCTGTAGTCCGTTGACTACCAGGGGTCTGCAAGAACGAAAATGTGGTCCAAGACCTCACCATTACTACACCGTTGTCTTGAAACCATGTGGCAATGAGAACAACTGGTCTTGTGAAACCCTCTTATAGTCCCAAGGCAACAGAGATATCGGGAAGGGAGAGGCTGACAAAACACGAAAGATGACTACTACCACATCAGCGCTAGATTATTAAATATGGTTTTCTGTGGGCAAACAGATGGCAACTACTGGGTGGCATATGTTCTGTATCAGAAACTAGACCTCATGTGGTCTATCCAATGCAATTTTCTGAATCAGCACCCCAAATAACCAAACCGAATCTAAAGTTGACCAAAAACTGATTCATAACCCTTTTGGTAATAATGTTGGAGAGGGGTCCTTGGTCAAAGTGGTCCCTGGTTAAGTGGTCTCTGATCAAAAAAAAAAAAAGGTTGGGAAACACTGTCCTAAACTTACAGCCATTCTGTATTGGATAAAGATGTTCTCCATCTCTGTTCAGGAGAAGCTGGTATCTTCCATGCCACAAATCCACTCCAGGTTTCATCTGAACTTTAAAGAACTAGCCAGGGTGCTGAGCCCTTTCCTACTGCACCTTGGATAGATCCTTTCAAGTTGGGACTAAAAAGCCAGAGTTGATGGAGTGTCTCTAGCCAGCCCCTTCCCCTGCCTTATACCATTCTTGAAAAATAAATCCCACTGAGTCCAATAGGGCTGACTTGCAGGAAACTGGGTATAGGATTGCAGACTAAATGAATCTATAAATCATATGTTCAGAGGAAATAATTCACATGCTGTCAGATTTAGCGTTTTGGCTTGCCAGACCCTGTTGGAACTTATCCCAACTCATTGTTAGTCGCTGTACCCTTTCCCTCCACCCTCCTGAGCTAATTCTACCTTGACCTGAAAGTGTAAATGAGATACAAACTCTGAGAGGGGCCAGAATGCAGCAGTATCCTGAGCCACGGGCAATGAGATGTTGATGATAGATGCTCTGCTGCAATTTGGCCCATCATCAAAAATACAGAGGGAGCCGAGAACAGAGGAAGGCTAGAAATGACTGTGATGCAAAATATTGAGAAACTCTTGCAAGATCAAACCAAAGGCCTCTAGTCCAACATTCTTCTTAAACAGGGCTATCCAGAGGCCTAAAAATATCCATAAATACAGCATATCCTCCAAATGTTCCAAATTGGCAGGGACACTCGTAATTACTTCTTTGTCATCCTAATTTTTCACCTGCTTGCAAAATATCCCAATTTTTTTGCCTTCAAGAGGTTGGTGCTCATCTCCATTTCTAAGCCGAAGAGCCGGTGTTGTCTGTAGACACCTCCAAGGTCATGTGGCCAGCATGACTGTACGGAGTGCCATTACCTTCCCGCTGGAGCGGTACCTTTTGATCTACTCACATTTACATGTTTTCGAACTGCTAGGTTGACAGAAGCTGGGGCTGACAGTGGAAGCTCACACCGCTCCCCAGATTCAAACCTGTGACCTTTCGGTCAACAAGTTTAGCAGCCCAGTGGTTTAACCCACTGCACCCAGTAGATTCATGCAAAAAATCTTTGGCAGAGTTTGTGCTCTTCCTCACAAATCATTTTTGCCATCCAACCCAACTTGCTGTTACTTGGCCATACACGCTCCAAGTTTTGTGTGTAAAATATTGGAAGATACAGTCATCTTCCCTACCAAACTGGGGAAAGGATTGAAGGAAAGGCAAAATTAAGCCCTGTCCAGAATATTAATATTTTGTCATTATTTGCTGTGGAGTGTTGTGTGGTTATCGGGTTTACTTGGCCACAGTGGTCCAAATTGTGGTTACATCCTGAATAGACTACTGCAATGCGCTCTCTGTGGGGTTGCCTTTGAAGACTGTTTGGAAGCTTAAAGTGATTCAATGGGCAGCAGCCAGATTGCTCACTGGAGCGACATACAGGGAGCAGACAAGCCCCTTGTTACGCCAGCTCCACTGGCTGCCAGTCTGCTACTGAGCACAATTCAAAGTGCTGGCTTTAGCCTATAAAGCCCTAAATGGTTCCAGCCCAGCTTACCTGTCTGAATTTATCTTGCTCTATGAACCATCTTGGAGGTTAAGATCATCCGGAGAGGCCCTGCTCTCAGTCCCAACTCCTTCTCGGGTGCAACTGGTGGGGACGAGAGACAGGTCCTTTTCAGTGGTGGCCCCTCGGCTTTGGAACTCCCTCCCCAACAAAATCAGATCAGCCCCTTTTCTCCTGACCTTCAGGAAAAAAGCTTAAAACATGGCTTTGGGACCAAGCTTATGACAAGTAATTGGATAAGTGCAGTAAGTGACCACAAATCAATGTGATTGACAAATGGAACAGCCCTGGATTGGATGGTGTGATTGTAATTGATGTTTTAATAATTCATGTTTTAATTAGTTGGTTTTACTTGTAATTGTTTATTGATAAATGTAGGTATGGCATCAAAATGCTTCCTGTTGTAAGACCACCTTGAGTCCCCTCAAATAAATAAATAAATATGGCCATGTTCTAGCAGCATTTTCTCCTGATGTTTTGCCTGCATCTGTGGCTGGCATCTTCAGAAGATCTGATGGTGGCAAAGTCTTGCCAACCTGTAATAGGGTCACCTTAGATTGGAAACAACTTGAACGCACACAAGAACAACACATTCCATAATAGGTCACAGAACAATCCAAGCTTGAAGTCTCCTAAAAACCAAGATGACTAAACGGAGGTTATCATACTTTGAGATGATGTGACTCACAAGAAAAGATGATAATGGTTGTCAATGTATGGGGCGGTAGAAAAAGAGGAAACCCCATTTTAAAGTAATGAAAGCCCTGAGTCTTGAGGATAGAGTGACTTGGGGTACACCTATCCTGTAGAATGAATGCAGTTTGAAACCACATTGACTAGCATAGCTCAATGCTATGGAATCATGGGAGCCATAGTTTAATGAACCACAAGCACTCTTTAGCAGAAAAGGTGAAAGGTCTTGTAAAACTGCAACTCCCAGGATTCCATAGCATTGTGTAGCCCCTTCACATCATTCAACTATGATGTCACTTTAACTACCATGGTCCCATCCTATGGAATACAGGGATTTGCAGTTTCAGGAAGAGCCTTTAGGATCTTTTGCCTGTTTCAGACCGAACTACGAACCTCCAGATTCTGCAAGTTGGAACCACAGCACTTAAAGTGGAATCCTAGTGCTATAATTGTGCAGTGAGAAATGGTCCTTAGAGGTCTCTCATTCATAAGTAGCAAATCTACTTGAAGGCAGTTAACAACAATAAGATTATCCACCACCATCCCATAGACACTCAGCCCAGATCCTTTTATAGCCTCTCCATTTATGACCCTTAAATGTTCATCATCTTGGCCCCCTCCTTGGAGGCTTTGGCTAATGGATCGGACAGATCCTCTAAGTAATGAACTTCGTCTCCCCTTCCCAGCCTTTCCCATCTCTCCAGAGTCGGTGGGATTTTCAGTCAGGCCTCTTGATTCCTTCCCCAGCCTCTTGCTGCAGTTCTCTGCTCCAGTTCTTCGCTCCAGTTGCCAACTGGCTGTTTGGAAAACGTAGTCTCCCGCATCCACCCCAGGCCGGGAGACTCCGGGACGCCTGGTTTGTAACTTCCCAGCATCCAGGGCCTATAAAGACAAGAGAGAAAAGGAGAAAGGCCTTTGGAAGTTCTGTTGGCGCACTCAGCCACAGTTGCGCAGCGGAAATCGGGTAACTGGAATCAGATTATAAACTAAGTCAATAACATTACAAGAGTCAATGCCTGTCGGGTTTTGTCCTCCGGGGCCATTTCAACCCACGAAAGCTACAATTAATTTCACAAAGTAAATCACTTGGCTTTGGAACCTCCCTCCGGGTAAACGCTGTAACCATGTGCGGTCAAAGAAAGCGTAAGAGCGCATGGGGTCTTATTTTCTAATTTCAAACCAATTGCATCTGGGGGTTGGAGTGACTTTGGGAGATCAGAGCTGCTCTCAGTTGGGGGAAAGGGAGGGCCGGATAGAAGAAAAGTGGGTTTAGTCTTGGGAAGTGAGGCTGGCTGCATTTGGGATGGGAGAGAGAGAGACAGAGAGAGAGAAAAGGGAGACGCTTTGGTAGGAGAAGTAGCTGAAATTAACTTTGGAAGGCATTCAAATGAGGCTGTGTAATATAAGACCCACTTCTCCGGGCAAATTTGTTAGGATTAGGTCTAACCGAGCTGTTGCAGAGAATTCAGGGTGGCTCCCAGCCAAGGCGAA
Organism: Anolis sagrei; assembly: GCF_037176765.1. Lineage (NCBI taxonomy): Eukaryota > Metazoa > Chordata > Lepidosauria > Squamata > Anolidae > Anolis > Anolis sagrei. The sequence goes on along the minus strand of NC_090023.1, from coordinate 260,830,124 downwards.
ATGAGCCTCCTGGCTTTGTCTACTGCCGTGGAGTTGGGGCTAATGGCTTCGGTTCAACCTCTGATAGGAAAAAAAGAGAGAGAGAAATCTATCCAGGAACAAAGACACTAATTCTTCCCAAAGCCCCCCAAATCTCAGTTTATACATTTCTGTTTATGTTCATTCATAATGGATACACACAGCTGTTCTTATCATTCATATTCAAATTCCATATGCATTTTTATTATTTATTACCTTGTCTTCAAACACACACTCCAGAGAGAGGGGGGGGGGGGTGAAGCCAGGATTTTTTATTTATTTTTTGTTGTGGGGAGGAGGAAAGAAAGATAGGATGGGAAATTTCTTACCCAACTAGGAACCTTAGGAAGGCCACCTCATTGCCTGGAATGGTATGGGTCACTCCCACTGCCTTGGCTTTACTCCCATATTCTCCCTGAGTGAATCTATACTATTAACGCAGTTAACATGCCACATTATCACGGGGTGTCTGCGCCCTACACCACTGGAGAAATTACACTTTCTAGCCGGTATTGCACCACCTGGCATCCACCGGGAAGTAGCAGCCAATAGTAAAAGGACCAAGACAGTGACATCTCCAGCTCATCCCTTGTTTGGGTATCAGCCAGCACATCAACGACTTAAATCTAGAAATAGTTTTCTAAGATCTACAGAGACACTCGCTGGAACACCCCAGCAAGCAAGAGTCCAAAAGTGGCAGGCTCAAACCCAGAACCTCAACCAATGGCTGATACCAAATGAGAGACTCCCCCCTGGGCACACAGAAGACTGGGCAACTTGGAAGGCGCTGAACAGACTGCACTCTGGCACCACGAGATGCAGAGCCAACCTTAAGAAATGGGGCTACAAAGTGAAATCCACAACATGCGAGTGTGGAAAAGAGCAAACCACTGACCACCTGCTGCAATGCAACCTGAGCCCTGCCACATGCACCATGGAGGACCTTCTTGTGGCAACACCAGAGGCACTCCAAGTGGCCAGATAATGGTCAAAGGACGTTTAATCAACTACCAAGCTTGCAAACTTTGTGGTTTGTTTGTTTGTTTGTTTGTTTGTTTTGTTAAAAATGTAATATAAATATCTGGTTGCTGATGACACGACAAATAAATAAATAAATAAATTAACGCAGTTCAACATTATTTTAACTGCCATGGTTCAATGCTAAGGGATTCTGGGAGATGTAGTTTTACAAGGTCTTTAGCCTTCTATGTGAAAGAATAATGGTGCCTCACCACATTGCAACTCCCATGATTCCATAGCATTGTGTCCTAGCAACTGAAGTGGTATCAAACTGCATTTATTTCGTAGTGTGGAAGCACCCCAGCCACATCTGCCAGAATGGGATGGTGCTGGCAGACTGAACTCTGGAAGGAACTTGAGGATCTTTGATGGTTGTGGAGGAGAGGGACATTTCAGCAAGTTGAACAGCCAGGTATAAAGCAACAACTCATTAAACTCTGGGTGCATCTACACTGTAAAATTAATGTAGCTTGACAGCATGTTAACTGCCACAGCTTGATGCTATGGAATCATGGGAGCTGTAGTTTTACAAGGTCTTTAGCCTTCTATCAAAGAGTGCTGGTGCCCAACATGGCTAAACCGAAACTCCAAATAGTTTATTTGGATCACATGTGCACAATAGTAGTCTTGGAGCAACAGGCACCAAAGATGCTAAACAGGAACCATGATCATGCTCCCACAAAGAGCAAAAACAATGCACGTTAACAATACTTAAAATACATTTTGGGAGAGGGTCCAGTTAACCCTTAGTGTCTCCTCAGTGGTTGATGGCAATTTTATCTAACCGTGTCTTTCTGATCATTTTTGCAGAAAGAGCAAAAAGGGCTACTTTGTAAGTTACATAGTCATTTGTGTCGCTCAGCAGAAACTGCACTTTATCTTGTGTCAGCAAGGGGTTCAGGTGTCTTTCTCTTGGGTCACTATACAATGGGCAGACTATCAGATAATGCACAATGTCTTCTACCTGACATTGACTACAAATACATAGTCTGTTTCCCATGGGACATTATGATAGCAATCATCTAACACTGTGGTTGGCATCACTTCAAATCGCAGCTCAGTGAAGGCAATTCTTAAGGAAGGTGGCTTGAGCTTAATCAGATATCTGGGTCTGAAGTGTTCAGTTTTCAAAAAGGGGAACCATGGGGAAATGTGAAGTTCCTGGTTGATTGCAGGGTCCTTCTTGAGTCAATCCAAAATATCCAGTCTATTAGTTGCCTTTTATTCACGTCCAGTGTGGAATTAAATTCAGGAAGATTGTAGTTGAGTAGGAGGTTTTCTAGGCTGGATTTCCATTAGGTTTTTGTGGGGTTTTTTGGGCTATAGAGCCATGTTCTAGAGGCATTTCTCCTGACATTTCGCCTGCATCTATGGCAAGCATCCTCAGAGGTAGTGAGGTCTGTTGGAATTAGGACAATGGGTTTATATATCTGTGGAATGACCCTTTTTCCTAATTCCAACAGACCTCACTACCTCTGAGGATGCTTGCCATAGATACAGGCGAAACGTCAGGAGAAATGCCTCTAGAACATGGCTCTATAACCCGAAAAAACCCACAAGAACCTAGTGATTCCAGCCATGAAAGCCTTCGACAATACATTGGTTTTCCATTGTTGATGGTTACTCATTTCCTCATAGCACAACACTGGAAGATGGTCGTTTTGAAGAGTAGCAATTTGTTTGATGTATCTTAATTGGGCACAATCTACTCTTGATTTTACTGATGGCCATCCAGATTCAGTGGACAGCAGTGCTGCAGGAGTTCCAGCTGGAAGAGAATAAAATTTTCATAAGAACTTATTCTACAAAATTTCCAAGGTTTTAAATGTTGTTATCTGAACCCCAGATTTTTGCACCATAAAGCATTTGCACCAGCACTTAACTACTGCATTTTTTTTAGAATGGGTTCTATCAACTAGCCACCCTGTGTATAGAAGAATTTCATTAAGGCACCTATTGTTTTCTCGGCTTACAGCTTTACTGCTTCCCTGTGATGTTTCCAGGGAAAAGATTAACTGAAAACAATTCCCAAAAATTTAAATAAGTAGGCTTTTCATGGAATGTTGGTCTAACATCCATTTGTACCTGACTGCAAAAGATAATATTTGATAAAGAGGCTAGCAGTGACTTGGAGGGTGATGGTGGTCTAGTATTCATGAGGTCACCATAAGTGGAAGTCGACTTGAAGGCAGCTAAAACTAACACAGTCATTTATTTATTGAGTATATACTACTTCTTTCTCCCAGGAGGGGATCCAAGCTGGCTTCCAGACACTTATAACAGTATTCAATTAAAACCTCTGTTTTTCAAAAGTTAAGAATTAAATAGTAATATATTAAAACCATGATTAAAATGGTTGAAGCACATTTAAAGCATAACTACAATCAACAGATGAAAAATAAAATAAAATACAGTATCTTTTGGATTATAAATCCCAGAATCCTCTATCCAACATGGCCACTGATTAAAACTCAATGGATTCTTTTTCTCACTGACAAGGAAGTTAGCAACTATCACTGGAGAAAAGCAGAGCTTGGGAAAACTCATTGGTTTCTGCTCCAGCATCCAAAAACCCCTAACCAGCATGGCCATTGACCATGCTGCTTGGGAATTTGGAGAGTTCCAGTGAATCATTTGAGTCACAGAGTTGTGCCTCTGTTTGTAATCCATTCATGCAATTATCATCATCATCATCTCACCAAATTAAAATGATGGATGTGGCTCTTAATGAGACATGCCACATTATCACAGGATGTCTATGCCCAACACTACTGTTTAGCTAGTATTGCACCTCCTGGAAGTAGCAGCCAATAATGAAAGGACCAAGACAGTGACATCTCTGACCCATCCCCTGTTCACATATCACCCAGCACCCCAATGCCTTAAATCAAGAAATAGTTTTCTAAGATCTACAGAGATGCTTGCAGGAACACCTTAGCAAGCGAGAGTCCAAAAGTGGCAGGCGAAAACCTGGAATCTCAATCAATGGCTGATACTGAATGAGAGTCTCCCTCCTGGGCACACAGAACACAGGGCAGCTTGGAAGGTGCTGAACAGACTGGCACCATGAGATGCAGAGCCAGTCTTATGAAATGGGGCTACAAAGTGGAGTCCACAACATGCGAGTGTGGAGAAGAGCAAATCAAAGACCACCTGTTACAATGCAGTCTGAGCCCTGCTACATGCATAATGGAGGATATTCTTATAGCAACACTAGAGGCACTCCAAGTGGCCAGCTTTATACTATGTCAAAGGACATTTAGTATAATGCCAAAATTTAAAATTTGTTTATGTTTTTAAATATCGGATTTCCCTCTGTTCACTTCTGATACAATAAATATATTATTATTATTATGATCCTTCCATCCCTTTTCAGCAGCTCCTCAATCAAGCCACCAGCACTTGTGATAGAAATCAAACTTAGCACATGAGATAGAAATTTGGTTTTACCCCTCACCTCTGTGTCGTACTATGGGACTCAATTGGGGTTGCTATCTGAAATAATGGCTAACATCACATCTTTACAGGCCTATAGCAGGAGTAAAATGTTTTGGCTTCAATAGCTCTACAAACTAGATCCTTATCAGTGGCATTACTAGAGGGGTGTGGCAGATGCAAACAGCACCAGGTGACACCATCCAAGGGGAGTGACACCAACATGTCTTGTCTATTTATTTTGGGGGGGGGGGGGGGGAGGTGTTTCAGCAGAAATTTTATATTTTATTTTTTTTACTTATAACCACAAAAATGTTTTTGCAAGCCCAATTTACTGCATCCATATACCTGTAAGGGTAAAATCTCTCTGTTAATTTCCTTTTTAAAAAAGACCTTATAATAATGTGCATGCCCTCAGGTCAGAGCTGTCATTATTACCCAATTACAATGATGCTTTGCATCAAGTTGTTTCGTCGGCACATGCTACAAGCACACACTGTTGTTTTAGTTGCTGCTGGCTTTTTATAGTTGCTGACATTTTCTGTTATTTTAGCTACAGTAATATAGCTTGGTATGAGGGGAGGTCTATGTTACCGCAGTGAGTGACATGAAACTGAACAATCCCATTGATTCTAACCACCAAATCAGAGGATTCTGAGAAGAGTGGCCCAAAATACATTGGGTTCCATTGACACCTTGTGTTGGGATTTGCACAGAAGGTTAACCATCACCTGCAGGAAATCTTTCCGAACAAAAGGTTGACAGTTCGATGTCTGGGTCGTGGTGAGCTCATGGCCTTTAGCCCAGCTTCTGCCTACCAAGCAGTTCAAAAGCAAATGTGCTTGAGGGGCTTCAGCCCCCCACCAAAATTCACAGGGTGGTCTGCAAAAAGGCCTTACTGGTACATTATTGAAACTGCTATGTTTATTAATATCATGATCTGATCACCATGCTCAATATATCCCATATACAAGGGGGTATTGGGATAATGATACAAAAGGTTTGCCAGGGTAGATCCTTAGACCCCCCCCGAATCAAACTCAGCCCCCCCAAATCAAACTCAGCCCCCCTGAATCAAACTCACCCCCCGCAAATCAAACTCGCCCCCCGAATCAAACTCAGCCCCCCTGAACCAAACAACCCCCCCGAATCAAACTCAGCCCCTGAATCGAACTCAGCCCCCCCCAATCAAGCTCACCCCCCCCTAATCAAATTCAGGCCCCTGAATCAAACTCAGTCCCCTGAACCAAACTCAGCCCCCCCGAACCAAACTCAGTCCCCTGAACCAAACTCAGCCCCCCCCGAACCAAACTCAGCCCCCTGAACCAAACTCAGCCCCCCCGAACCAAACTCAGCCCCCCAAAATCAAATTCAGCCCCCCTCAACCAAACTCAGCCCCCCCGAATCAAACTCACTCCCCCTGAATCACTCTCCCCCCCAATTCACTCTGCCCCCCTGAATCAAACTCAGCCCCCGAATCAAACTCAGCCCTTCTGAACCAAACTCACCCCCCGAATCAAACTCACCCCCCCGAATCACTCCCCCCCCAATTCAAACTCAGCCCCCCCCGAACCAAACTCAGCCCCCCCCGAATCAAACTCAGCCCCCCCCCGAATCAAACTCAAGCCCCCCCCCCCAATCAAAATCCTGGCTGCAGGCCTGGGAAAGCCTATGTGTATATACACAGAGAGAGAGAGTTGTCTGTCTTGTCAGTGTATAATGGCATTGAATGTTTGCTGCATATGTGGTCCGTGGTCCGCCCTGAGTCCCCTTTGGGGTGAGAAGGGAGGAATATAAATACTGCAAATTAATTAATTAATTAATTAATTAATTAATAGGGATTAGGAGATATAATTCTCCCTGTATTGCCAGTTTTCAAGAGGTAGCATTTCTCCAAATCCTTCTAAAATCGGCTTTTGTGAAACAAAATGAATGTTGAATTACATTTTGATGTTTCAAGAACAGAATATGGTTGTCTTCTCCACTTCTTCCCGTGGATGATGGTGTCTCCATGTCAACGAATCTACTTTGGATTTCAGTCTGCACCTTAAAAGATGTACCAAAGATCCTAAACCTTATCCTCTAAACAAGCTCAGCTACTTGGGAGCTCCTTTAAAGATTGGACTAAAACCCAGAATGGATTCACTAACACAGGATGCCATATTCTTGAAATTGCCTTTTTAATATTTGTGGATTGTTCCTTTTTAAATCTCGGTTTAAAATGTTTCCCAACATATGGTACATTGGTCCGTTTGTTTTATATTATACTGCATTGCATTTTATCTGGATAATTTGTTTTACAATTGTATAGCATTACATTTTATTACTCATTCCTTCCCTCTTTGTGTGTAAGTGTATACACATATACAGTATTTCAGATTATATGTCTTTGGCAGGAGCCACTTTTTATTGTTCTACTTGTATAGTACCATGTATGTTGAAAGTACTATAATAATAATAATAATAAGAGGAGGAGGAGGAGGAGACGGAAAGCAACAGCATCAATGGGAGTCATCATCAACCATTACCTCTTTTTATCCTGCAGCTATATGGTTTCTGACCATCAATGAAATTTTCTATCAGTCCTCAAATTTCCAGTAAAGGGATATTGAAAAGCATTGTCACTTCAAATGGATGGATGGCCATCTGTTGGGGGTGCTTTGAGTGCGGTTTTCCTGCTTCTTGGCAGGGGGCTGGACTGAATGGTCCAAGAGGTCTCTTCCAACTCAATGATTCAATGATTCTATGATTCAAACTCTTATATTTGCATTTCCTTGGTCACTTTCCAACTTCCCTCAACTCTTGCAAGCATGTTGAAGAAAGATAGAATCTGCAACTTCCAGATGTTCTGGACTACACTTTCCCTCATTCCGCAACATTGCTTATGCTTGCATGCTGGTTGCTTCTGGATTGAGAGAATCAGCCATCTACAAAGATGTTGCCCAGCAGATGCCCGGATGTCTTGCAATCCTGCGAGGAGGCTCGCAGCCCCCCCAAATCTCAACACATCTCACCACACTAAAACAGTGGATGTGGCTTTTAATGAGACATGCCGCATTATCACGGGGCATCTGCGCCCTACACCACTGGAGAAATTACACTGTCTAGCCGGTATTGCACCACCTGACATCCGCCGGGAAGTGGCAGCCAATAGTGAAAGGACCAAGGCAGAGACATCTCCAGCTCATCCCTTGTTTGGGTATCAGCCAGCACGTCAACAACTTAAATCAAGAAATAGTTTTCTTAGATCTACAGAGACACTCGCTGGAACACCTCAGCAAGCGAGAGTCCAAAAGTGGCAGGCTCAAACCCAGCACCTCAACCAATGGCTGATACCAAATGAGAGACTCCCCCCTGGGCACACAGAGGACTGGGCGACTTGGAAGGCGCTGAACAGACTGCGCTCTGGCACCACGAGATGCAGAGCCAACCTTCAGAAATGGGGCTCCAAAGTGGAATCCATGACATGCGAGTGTGGAGAGGAGCAAACCACTGACCACCTGCTGCAATGCAACCTGAGCCCTGCCACATGCACAATGGAGGTCCTTCTTGCAGCAACACCAGAAGCACTCCAAGTGGCCAGATACTGGTCAAAGGACATTTAATCAACTACCAAACTCACAAATCTTGTATTTTCTCTGTTTGTTTGCTTTGTTCTGTTAGAAATGTAATATAACTGACTGGCTGCCCTGACACGAGAAATAAATAAATTGCTTATGCTAGTAAGGGCAGATGGGAGTTACAATACAACAACACCTTGAAGATTTTCTTATCTGTTTGAGAAATCTAGTCTAGAGGGTGGACAAAATGGCCCTCCCTTCCACTTTTTCCAGCGTACACACTAACAAATGTCATGAGCAAGGAACCAAGTTGCTTAGCCAAGATGTTATACCTCCTATATTTAAGTCATTGCACCTTGCACTGAATATCAACCTTGTGTGGCTAATGCACATCTCCAAATTTGCTTGCTTCATGTCCCATTGGGAAACAGAGGATGCATGGAGGGGGGCTGTTTTTTTCAATACCCACAAAGCGAAGACATCGACAAATAGTTACGCCACTCACTTTGTTCTTGGCAGTTGGTGCAAACTTAAGTTAAACTTTGAAAACTATGGCGCACCCATTGGCACAGTGGGTTAAACCACTGAGCTGCTGGACTTGCTGGCCAAAAGGTCACTGGTTCGAATCTGGGGAGCAGGATGAGCTCCCGCTGTTAGCCCCAGCTTCTGCCAGTCTAGCAGTTCAAAAATATGCAAATGTGAGTAGGTCAATAGGTACCACTTCTGCGGTAAGGTAACAGCACTTAATGCCGTCATGGCCTTAGAGGTGTGCAGACAACATTGGCTCTTCGGCTTAGAATCATAGAGTTGGAAGAAACCTCATGGGCCTTCCAGTCCAACCCCCTGCCAAGAAGCAAAAATATTGCATTCAAATCACCCCTGACAGATGGCCATCCAGCCTCTGTTTAAAAACTTCCAAAGAAGAAGCCTCCATCACACTCCAGGGCAGAGAGTTCCACTGTCAAATGGCTCTCACAGTCAGGAAGTTCTTCCTCATGTTCAGATGGAATCTCCTCTCTTGTAGTCTGAAGCCATTGTTCCGTGTCCTAGTCTCCAGGGAAGCAGAAAACAAGCTTGCTCCCTCCTCTCTGTGACTTCCTCTCACATATTTATACATGGCTATCGTGTCTCCTCTCAGCCTTGTCTTCTTCAGGCTAAACATGCTCAGCTCCTTAAGCCGCTCCTCATAGGGCTTGTTCTCCAGACCCCTGATCATTTTAGTCACCCTCCTCTGGACACATTTCAGCTTGTCAATATCTCTCTTCAATTGTGGTGCCCAGAATTGGACACAATATTCCAGGTGTGGCCTAACCAAAGCAGAATAGAGCATGGGTAGCAGACTTCCCTGGACCTAGACACTATACTCCTATTAGAAATGGCTTAGAAATGGAGATGAGCACCAACCCCCAGAGTTGAATACGACTGGACTTAATGTCAGGGGAAAACCTTTACCTTTATCTATGGGCCCTTCCACACAGCCCTATATCCTAGAATATCAAGGCAGAAAATGCCACAATATCTGTTTTGAACTGAGTTATCTGAGTCCACACTCAAATAATGTGGGATTTTCTGCCTTGATATTCTGGGATAGAGGGCTGTGTGGAACAGCCCTAAGTGCAAAAACAGTTCAAAAGCAATCAACTCAAGAGGGAAAATGGAAGAGAAGTCTATAAAGTCTTTGTCCTTTCCAGGTGCTGGTGCATTCTTCTTCGTTAAAATCCTTTCCCATCTTCGCCACATTATTAATATTAGTTGACCACCTGCACCCTAGGTTGGAGTTAAAAGTCCCCAAGAGGAGCCCTGAATGAAAACAAGAAGTGCAGAGACTCAGGTGAGTTTTGATGAAGAAGCAAACTTGCCCTGCCTGCTTCCCAACTTCCTCTTCCTGCCAAGTTTCGATGGAGGCCTTGGAGACCGTCTCCATCTCCGTCCTCCTTTCAGATGCCTCACACTCCTCTTTGAACACACTTCCCTTTGTGAGCCTCGTGGCGGGTTCAGCGTTATTCAATAGCGAGGGCCTCACCCAGCAAATGCATTTTCTGCACTGGGAGCCTGTAAGGCGATTCTTTATTGTGTCTTTGCCAGTCCCTGTGTCCCAAGATATGGGGGGGGGGGGGGAGGCATATCCTAGGCTTCCTCCCACTGATCAGAAAAGAGTCTGCCTTCCATGTAGGGGTTGCCTCGGTCCTCCCCCCAACTTGTAAAACATCCCCATTCTTCATACCTGTCATTACTTTATAGCTTAATGCAGCACATAAGTGCTTTAAAAGGGCAGGGAACGGAGGACAGAAGGAAGGAGGGGGAAAGAGAGCAGCTGCAATTGGCACGGCACAGAATCTGGTGTTTGCTTTTGCTCAAGTTCTTCCACCGGACGTTTCTGCTTCTGCTCTTGACAGACAATATATTCTTCCCCAGAGCTCTGAGCCACACAGTTTGTTCTTAATCCTCAAGAGATTTAATTGTAGTGTGTAGAGAAGAAGGTATTATAAGAGATGGTATCAGGACATGGCGCTACTACTTGGCAAATGCTCAGATTGTAGACAAACCAAAAGGTGTATGTTAGCTGAAGGCCATGTGCAGTCATGGGCATTTGACCCTCTGTATCCACAGATTCAGTAGCCACAGATTTAACCATCAAGCTAAAATGTTCCTCCACCACACTGCAAAAAAGCCAAAAAACAAACTGTGATTTTGACATTTTATATATGGAATGCCTACAGGTGGGCCAAAGGGAGATTTGGTCCCTGATCCCTATGTAGTTGCTCACCTTGCTTCAATTCACAAGTTCTTAGCTTCACCTGTGGCAATGTACTTGCTTTATTATGGTACTACTCAAAGAGAAAGGCAGCATATAAATGCAACAAATAAACAAATAATAGAGAGTTCTTTAAATAATTGTGCTGGTACGGCTGTACCAGGAGCTCCAACTTTATTTGCTTTGTATTAAATGTTTGCTTGCAGTCCAAGGTTTCAGGGACTCTGCAGATAGGTGGCTTCCTTTAGTTGCAGTCATAGGGCAAGTCACCTGTCCATCATCGTTAAGTTTTGGTCCCGCTCCTTGCTCAGGGCAATTGGGAATGGAAGGGAGCCATTTTCAGTTACTCTCAGCAAGGAAAGCTAATGTACAGGACGTGTGCAAGCTTCCCCTGTACAAAAGCTTCAACTCTTAAGACTTTCCGGGGGAGAACAGTCTTAAGAGCATCCAAAGATCTCCAAAGTTTCCCAGAGAAACAGCCCTAAAGTTTTGAGGAATTTCGGAGGGGGGACAGTTTGGAAGACCAAAGAACTCCAGCTGGGGTATATCCAAGCCCTTACTGGTAGGTCCACTTGGTGCTTCGAGATGCAGTTCGACCTGGTAGTGGAGCCCACATCAGTAAGGATTAGAATACAGTCAGCCTGGGAGAAGTTAAAAAGGGATTTTCTTTAAAGTAAAGAATCAGTTTTTGAAGACAATTGCCTGTCCTTCGTGGACAAGATTAGGAAGCCACCAGTTGCATAAAAGCCTGGAATCATTTGTTTAACTTTACTGAAGACAAGAGAAGTTTCTGCTTGATTTTTCATTAATAAAGGACTTTGTTATACTTCACAAGCCATCTAAAGATCATTTGTGGTGGAAAATCTCTGAGAACTCCTCTTCGGGGGGCCCTGGCTTCCCGCTGGGCTCAAGTCGCAAGTCCTATTTAAAAGCAATTATTTACAGGCCCAGCACATGACAGAACAGAAATGCTGGATCACTCTAACAGCTACCATGTCAGACTACACAGAGAAGCCATTGAAATACACAAGCATGTGGACAACAGTAAGGAGGAAACTGAACAAAATCTGGCTACTAGCATTAAAAAAATGATAAAATCAGGACAGTAAATAAAGAGCAGCACTAGAAAAGCAGGAAAATTCCAGACAAGAATCAGTCACGGCCAGCGAACACCTCGCAACAAAGGGTTCCCCCAGGCAGGAAGCAGCCAGGCTTTGTAGCTGTAAGGCCATTAAATGCTAATCAAGGTGGCCAATTGCAACATTCACACCTGCCCCAAACAGACAAGAGTTCTTTCTCCCACCTGGACATTTCACAGATGCATAAACCTCACTTGTCCAGCTTCCAACAGACCCTCAACCTATGAGGATGTCTGCCATAGATGTGGGCACAATGTCAGGAAGAAATGCTTCTGGACAATGGCTGTGCAGCCCAGAAAACTCACAGCAACCCTGTTATTAAAAGGTTTCCTTAATATTATTTTAAAGAAGAAAAACAAAAGGTAGAGACAAGGGACACTTCTCCAGGGACTCAGTAGAAGGCTGTTTTTAAAGCACTGAGCTGCTGAGCTTGTTGATCGAAAGGTTGCAGGTTCGATTCCGGGGAGCGGCGTGAGCTTCCGCTGTCAGCCCTAGCTTCTGCCAACCTAGCAGTTCGAAAACATGCAAATGTGAGTAGATCAATAGGTACCGCTCCGGCGGGAAGGTAACGGCGCTCCATGCAGCCATGCTGGCCACATGACCTTGGAGGTGTCTACGGACAACGCTGGCTCTTCAGCTTAGAAATGGAGATGAGCACCACACCCCAGAGTCAGATATGACTGGACTTAATGTCAGGGGACTACCTTTACCTTTACCTACTTTTTTCAAAACTATAACAGTCACCCACACTGAGCCCTTGGAGATGTTTCTCCCTTTCACTCCTGTGGCTTAATATTTTTAGCATGAAGGGCTCTTCCTAAAAGTTTGATAACCGTGGCCCATTCATGAGTGGAAAATGGAAAACTGCTCTCTGATCTTATTGTGAGAATCCTTAAAGTTTTGAAGACACTTGTTATATCCACTTTACTCTATTGTCCTGATTCTTCTTTTCCCTTGGCTAAACGTTCCCTGGTTCCTTCAAACTTCTCCCCATTTGTCACCCACACAAATACCTTTCATCGTCTTATCTCCCTCTGTGCATTCAGCTCCATTTTGTCAACACATTTTTAATAGGTGGTCTCCTGGCTTGAAATCCCAGGCTTCATCTCTTATTTACAAAGGCACTCTTTGGAAATTTTAGCAAACCACCAGAAATGTTATTACCGACAATAATATTCACAACAGAGAGCTGCTTCATACATAAAACTGTTTTTGTGCTCCACAAAAGTGCTGGCATTAATAATTTATTTACCATAGGTATGGTAGGAAAAAATTGTAATGAAACATTTGGAGTATCATACATGTGGCATTGAATGTTGCCATAATTTGTAAGCCTCTAGGAGTCCCCTTCAGAGTTGAGAAGAGCAGGGTATAAATACAGTAAATAACAAATAAATAAAATGTGTGAGCCTAAAGTTCAAGATGATCCCAAACTTGGTGTAATGATATGAAAAAATTAACTGGGTTGTTGTAGGTTTTTTCAGGCTATATGGCCATGTTCTAGAGGCATTTCTCCTGACGTTTCGCCTGCATCTATGGCAAGCATCCTCAGAGGTAGTGAGGTCTGTTGGAACTAGGAAAAAGGGTTAATATATCTGTGGAATGACCAGGGTGAGAGAAAGGACTCTTGTCTGCTGGAGCTAGGTGTGAATGTTTCAACAGACCACCTTGATTAGCATTTGATTGCCTGACAGTGCCTGGAGCAATCTTTTGTTGAGAGGTGATTAGATGTCCATGTTTGTTTCCTCTCTGTTGTTGTGCTGTTCTAATTTTAGAGTTTTTTAAATACTGGTATTAAAAGAATTAACCATTTTGATTCAAATAAGGAGTTAAAGCTATACTAATGACAGAGGTACATCTTCTGACTTTGGCAGAGCAATGCCAACAAACTTCTTTTTGTCGTGTCAGGAGTGACTTGAGAAACTGCAAGTCATTTCTGGTGTGAGAGAATTGGCTGTCTGAAAAGATGTTGCCCAGGGGACGCCTGGATGTTTTTGATGTTTTTACCATCCTTGTGGGAGGCTTCTCTCATGTCTCCGTATGAGGAGCTGGAGCTGATAGAGGGAGCTCATCCACGCTCTCTCCGGATTTGAACCTGCAACCTGTCGGTGTTCAGTCCTGCCAGCACAGGGGTTTAACCCATTGTGCCACTGGGGGCTCCAGGCCAACAAACTGAAAGCCCATAAATGATCTCCTGGAAGATCAGAAGATTACAAGAGTATTTTGATCTCTTAGAGGACAACCCTGATTGATCCTCTGCATTTCCATTTTCAGCTATTTTTTTCAACTATCTCAGTTTCTCTCTTCTCCTCCCACTTTCCCCTTTTGTCCTCCCCTTTCTATAGTTGATGCAAACTGAATTCAGTGTGCAAAAGTATTCAGTTAACTCAGCAAGACAAGAGAGCAGATTCTTGTTCTTCCCTGCAAAAAGCAGTCTCCTGAACCTCTCCTAGTTTGCGTGTTCTTCTCCATTAATAACTTTTGCCATTTTGAATACACTGTCATTGCTTGACCCCATTTGTCTGAGTTTTCATCTGTGACATTTTGAAGTTACACAAATGTAGCTATTTCATATAAACCTAATCAATTTGTTAGTTCTGACTAGAGCCGTAGGCTTGTGCACAGATTCGTTATGGACATTTGCCTTCGGATTTTTCAGTTGGTTCGATTGGTCCAATTGGTTTGGAAGCCCATAACAACATGGTCTCCACTGCCATTTTTAACTGGCTGCAACAGAACAGTGGCTGCTGAAAACTGGCTGTTTTTGGTTACACTTCAAGTGTGTGGAGGGGGAGGCAGCTGCTAGTAGGAAAAGCACAAAGGGGAAAAAGGCACCACTCCAGTGCTTCCAAATCAAGAGAGAAGAGAGGGCTTTTTAAAGGAAACCTAGGGTAGGATACTTCCAGATCCATCCCTCTTTCTTCCCTGGAAAGTGAGAGCCTCCTTAAAATGCCTTAGAAGACTGCCTACTGCAGGGAGAGAGACCCTACAGTTCCTGTCTCCTCTAGAGTAGAAACAGTTTTAACAATGCTTTAAACCTGCTCTTCTCTACAGACAGAAGGGAAAGGAATATAAAAAGAGTGGTATCTTAACTTTGATGCTTTTAATCCAGGTCCTAATGAAGAATATAAGGGCAGACAATGCCTAAAATGATGGGAAGGGGGGGGGGGCTGTGAGAAGTCCTCCCCATTGCCACCAATGAGCCAGATAGAAATCTTTTGACTTCCTGGATTGAAAATGGATTTCTGTTCTCCCAAATTCAGAAGGCTCCCAAAAAAGAATTAGGACTTCACCAAAATTTGGGACATCAAAACTGGTTGTGGTTTACCCAAATTGCAAAAGCCTATAGAACAGATCCACCAAATCGACTGATGTAACCTACATATTAACCTA
Organism: Anolis sagrei; assembly: GCF_037176765.1. Taxonomy (NCBI): domain Eukaryota; kingdom Metazoa; phylum Chordata; class Lepidosauria; order Squamata; family Anolidae; genus Anolis; species Anolis sagrei. Next base: position 260,814,804 of record NC_090023.1, on the reverse strand, counting down.
CATTGGCCTTCCTCTGTCGGTGATCCGGAAGCTCAAGTTGGTACAAAATGCAGCTGCTTGGCTTCTTGCGGGAATTCCGATGAGATGCCACATAACACCAATCTTACTACAGCTGCATTGGTTACCAATTGAGCACCGGATCACTTTCAAAGTGATGGTACTCACCTTTAAGGCCTTGCATGGTCTGGGGCCAATGTACCTGAGAGACCGCCTCACCCCCTACCAACCCCAGAGATCCCTCCGATCTGAGGACCAAGATCTATCGGAAATTCCCAGTGTCAAGACCTTGCGTCTAACAGCAACCAGATGCAGAGCCAGATGCATCTGGTAGTGAGGTCCTCACTACCTCTGAGGATGCTTGCCATAGATGCAGGCGAAACGTCAGGAGAAAAATTGCCTCCAGAACATGGCCATATAGCCCAGAAAAACCTACAACAACCCTATGATAGTTGTGTTTTTACAACAAGATTGCAGCCTTTCTGCCCTGTCTGTCTCAGGGACAATAAGAAGGTATATTGGCACATAATCAATTCCATTAAACTATATGACTGTCATTCTATACTACCACAGGCATAATGTAGGATCAACATAACTGGTTCTGGCAGTCTCAACTTATCTCGGCATTAATGTTACCACTTTGCACCATTCACACAACAATGAGGAAGGCAAAAACAATCTGCTCATTCCTTTCTCCACTCTCCAGAGCTTGGAAAAGTTACAGCTCACAGACACTCCCAAAAAGCATGTTCTGCATGTTTGTCTTCAGCTTTACTCCAAGAATATAAGCTGCTGCTGTTTATTTGTTCAGTCACTTCTGACTCTTCAGGACCTCATGGACCATCCCATGCCACAGCGCCCTTTCGGCCATCACTAGTTACCTGAAACTTGGCATGGACAAGAAGGGGGGATTCTGCAGTACCAACTTTAATCACAAGGTGGCAGCTTTCCATAACTTGCCCTTGACAAAACTGATAATTGGCTTAGGAAATTCATTTCTCAAGAAGGCCTTCAGACAATGCCATATGCAGCTTCTTATTGCAAGAAGAGGGGGGGGGGGGGAGGGAGAGAGAGATTCCAAACTGTAGAATTTATGCAGCTTGACACATCTTTAACTATCATGGCTAAATGCTATGGAATCTTTGGATTTATAATTTGGTTAGGAATCAGCACTGTTTGGCAGAGAAGGCTAAAAAGATTTCTAATCCATGCAAAGCTGGTACTTCTGCTAATGGTGGTAATATTGAAGATGGTGGTGGTGGTGGTGGTGATGATGATGATTATAAAAGAGATGATAGTGGTGGACACATCACTCCACATGTACAGAAGGGTCATTCACTGAGATTGCTGGGCAAACCACCACATGAAATCCTTTTTGAGAACCATAGTTTTTTTCCAAACATCGGACTTCACAAACTTGTTTCCCAAGATTCTGTGGGTTTCAATCAATGGCATTATTTTCTGGTATTCTCGCAGTTCTTCTTTTCTTTTTGTGTCCTATCCCCGTAACTTCAATGAAAAAAAATCCTGCCCATCACATCTCAAAACTTGCAATTCAGAGTGTTTCTCAGCTTTGTCCCACATTCCCTTGCAAAGAAGCAAAATAGAGCCACATTAAAACCACAATTGGGCATTTGATTGAATATTTGCATCTTTTAGCATTTGCAGCCATATCTTCAGGGGAATGTCCTTTCAGATTACTCCATTCTCATTAAGCAGTCCTCATAAATTGGGCCATCTCTGCTTAAGATGATCCGTAATAGTATTGTAATGTTCCTTGGCCCACAGAGACAACAACACACAGCAGTGACTTGCACACATGCACTCAGCTCAACAGAATCCCAGCAGTGAGACACTAACCCAGCCACAACCAGTTTGCATTGAACCAGCAGAGCCAGGAGGACTTCCATATAGAGCTTCAAGTCACTGACTCTCACATCTTCCCTTCCTAAAATCAAAGAGGAATATAAAGATATGAATCACTCGAAGTGATGACATTAGTTAACAGGTTTTCCACAAAATGGAAGGCAAGATGCTACATTTTATGGTAGTATAGGTTGAGTGGCCAGGAAATCAGGAGACGCTTCCTTCTTGGGAGGAGAGCAATGTCCGATCTCGATAAAATAGTAAAGAGTAGAGACATCACACTGGCAACAAAGATCCGCCTAGTAAAAGCCATGGTATTCTCTGTAGTAACCTACGGATGTGAGAGCTGGACCTTAGGGAAGGCTGAGCGAAGGAAGAGAGATGCTTTTGAGCTGTGGTGTTGGAGGAAAGTTCTGAGAGTGCCTTGGACTGTGAGAAGATCCAACCAGTCCATCCTCCAGGAAATAAAGCCCGACTGTTCACTGGAAGGAAGGATACTAGAGACAAAGTTGAAGTATTTGGCCACATCATGAGGAGACAGCAAAGCCTAGAGAAGACAATTATGCTGGGGAAAGTGGAAGGTAAAAGGAAGAGGGGCCAACCAAGGGCAAGATGGATGGATGGCATTCTTGAAGTGACTGGACTGACCTTGAAGGAGCTGGGGGTGGTGACAGCCGACAGGGAGCTCTGGCGTGGGCTGGTCCATGAGGTCACGAAGAATCGGAGACGACTGAACGAATGAACAGCAACATAGGTTGAGTATCACTTTTCCATAATGCTTGGGAATGTTTTAGAACCCCCCCCCCCCCCAAATGCATACATAACAAAATATTTTGGAGATGGGACTCAAGTCTAAGCACGGAACTCATTTATGTTTCATATCTATCTTCTACACATAGCCTGAAGGTAATTTCATACAATAGTTTTAATAATGTTTTTCATGAAACCAAGTTTGCATACACTGAATCTCAAGAAGCAAACTGTTCATTATCTCAGTCAGCCATGTGGACAATTTCAGATTTTGGAATTCCAGGTAAGGAATGCTCAACCTGTAATATGAAATCAATTAAAAGCAATAAGATGCTGTGCAGTTCTTTTGGTTAGTTCCTAGTAAGTTTGTCCACTGAATCAATAATTGAATGGTGAGTCAATATATTGATAAATTCAATTAATTGAATGGGTCTACTCCATTTGGGGCTGACAATATACTGAAAGAGGGAATTGCTTGTCAACATTACCATACTTGTGCATTTTTGAAAACATTGTGCATGAAACAAAGTTTGTGCACATTGAACGATTAGAAGCAAAGATGTAACTTCTTCCACAGCCAGTCTGGATAATTTTGGATTATGGAATATTTCAGATTTTTGAAATCTGGATCAGGAATGCTCAACTAGTAATGGTGATGTTACTTTCTTAATCTCCAAATACTCTTTTTTTTTTCATTTAATTCAGACACAATCTCTCCACACCATGGTCATATCTTGAGAACTTTCCATGCAAAATCTTGGGGTAAAGAGTCAAGGGAGATTCTAGTCAGAAGCCTTAGTGCCCACTTTACTTGAAGTGTATATAAAATGCATATGTTGCTTCATAGTAGCACACATAGTAGGAAAATGCACATTATTTTGCACATGATTTCCTCCCCCGAATCCACTAGCCTGAGAAAGCAATCTGGAAAGAGGGCTCTGCAGATGATGGAGGGGACAAGAGCACCTGACCTGCCGAAGCACATGCGGGGCGAATTATGTTGGATTCGTACATCACTAACTGTCATCTCCTGAAAGGGGCCCAAGAGCCATCCACGCAAGATATACAGCAGGTCTTTAATGGACATTTGCAAACGCTCCAATGGTTATGATCCCTTGGCTGGAAGGAAGGGGGTGCACATTTTGTTCCTGAGTGGAGGGGATTCTGCTCAGGGCCATGATCCGGAAGCCTTGATGGACTGTTGCCCTTCCTCCCCTGTAGGCCCCCTTGCATGTTCGGTCCTTCGGTTTCCCTTTGTTGCTTGACAAATATCGCAGGCAAGTGGGAGAGGTTTATGTTTAAATCTCCCATCCGTTGCTCAGGGGCACGAGTGAGGTAATTAGAAACAGACTGGATCATAAATACATTCAAAATACTATAAGTAATAATAAATTAGGCCAAACCATTCATCACTGACACCAGATACTTGCTCCCATTCTGACTCAACTCCTCTGGCAATTCCAAGAAAGGAAGAAAGGAAAGAAGAAGCAATAATCCACAGCCAGGGTCCAAAAGGAATCTGAGTGCAGCAGCTACGGCAGCCTGGATCGAAAATGAAGCCTTCCCTTCCCTGCCTTCCCCCCATATTTTCCATCACAGAGCGTGTCTGTATGACCATTCTTCCTAGTGTCAGCCTGTTTATTCTCTACTAGCTGTCCCCTGCTATGTGTTGCTGTGGGTCAATCTGGTGTTGGTTTCTAATATATGTAATACCTTTATGCTTGTGAGTAAACAGTACTTCTTGTTTCTTTGTCAGTGTTGATGTGGAGAGTGTCTGGTTTGCCTACTCTGGAATATGCAACAAATCATTGTCCTTCTTTAAGGGTCTCTTTCAAATCTATGATACTATATCTGTGTGTGAGAGAGAGAATCATATGTATCTATCTCTATTTATGACTGGATGGCTCTTTGTCAGGAGGGCTTTGATTACATTTTCTTGCCCTGGTGAAGGGAGTTGGACTGCATGGCCTTAAGTATTTTCTGTTGGTCATGGGGGTTCTGTGTGGGAAGTTTGCCCCAATTCTGTTGTTTGTGGGATTCAGAATGCTCTTTGATTGTAGGTGAACTATAAATCACAGTAACTACAAATCCCAAATGTCAAGTTCTATTTCCCCAAAACTCCATCTGTGTTCATATTTGGGCATATGGAATATTTGTGCCAAGTTTGGTCCAGATCCATCATTGTTTGAGTCCACAGTGCTCTCTGGATGTAGGTGAACTACAACTCCCAAACTCAAGTGTTTTCTGTTGGTCATGGAAGTCCTGTATGCCATGTTTGGTTCAATTCCATCATTGGTGGAGTTCAGAATGCTTTTTAATTCTAGGTGAACTATAAATCCCAGCAACTACAACTCCCAAATGACAAAATCAATTTTTTTGAGTGAAGGGCATACATTGGGTTGTTAGGTGTCTTGTGTCCAAATTTGGTGTCAATTCGTCCAGTGGTTTTTGAGTTCTGTTAATCCCACAAACGAACATTACATTTTTATTTATATAGATGGGATGTAACAAGATGCTGGCTTAATCATGGAAATGCACTGGGGAACCTTGGGCAAGTCATACCCTTTGAAGCTTAGTGAAAGGCAATGCTCTTTCTGCAAAGGAAATAATATTTCTGCACCCAGATATTTCTGCACAGCTCTTAGTTTGTTATGGAAGAATGCAAAAGGATGGATTAAATATATTACTGAGAAATGAATAAACAACCCCCGGGCAAGTCATGCTCTCTCATCCTCAGAGGAAGGCAATGGCAAACTTCTCCTGAAAAAGTCTTGCTAACTGGGCTCACCTTAGAGGTCTGAAATGACTGGAAAGCACACATTACTTTCTTGGGCTTCTGACATTTTATCAGCCCATTGCTTTGGAATGACTTCACCTTCCCAGAAACCAAACATAGGGAATTTGCTGAACTAACTGGAAACACCAGGAGCCTCGCTTATGGATGGGACTTCTTTCTTTTGGCTTGGAATGACTCAGGTTGGAAAAAACTGGGCAACCACATTTTCTGTTGAAGTCTGTGTTTACATACCGATGCCAGCAGAATTCTCTGCTTGACTCCCGCTGTGCATTCCGGCAGCAGCCCCATATGGTTGGAATATTCCTTAATCGCCAACAAATGTCGGTGACATGTCACCCGGAGAAAGTATCCAACCAGAGAGGAAGACATCACTTTGGGGCACAAGAGAAGATGAGCTATTATCCAGCCAAGGGGACTGACATTTAGCCTGTCACTTTGTCAACACCTTGGTCTTTCCATTTTCCATCTTGCTCATGGTTGAAGCCAGCCGGACCAAATAATCAAAGAACTATAGAATCAGAAAATCATAAGAGTTAGAAGAGACTCCAAGGGCCATCCAGTCTAACCCATTCTGTCATGCAGGGGCACACAATCAAAACACTTCTGACAGATGACCATAAGGCCTATGTTTAAAATCCTCCAGAGAAATAGACTCCACTACCCTGCAAGACAGCATATCCTACTGTTGAAGAGCTTTTACCACCAAACACAGCATTGCCCAAACACGAATCAAGGAACATGAAAGGCACTGCAGACTACTTCAACCAGAGAAGTCAGTCATAGCAGAGCACCTGATGAACCAACCTGGACACAACATATTATTTGAGAACACAGAAATGCTGGACCACTCTCACAACCACCATGTCAGACTACACAGAGAAGCCATTGAAATACACAAGCATGTGGACATTTTCAACAGAAAGGAAGAAACCATGAAAATGAACAAAATCTGGCTACCAGTATTTAAAAAACTCAAAAATTACAACAGCAAAACAACAGAGAGGAAACAATCAGGCACATCAAATCACCTCTCAACAAAAGATCCCCCACCCGGGCACTTCCAAGCCATTAAATGCTAATCAAGGTGGTCAGTTGAAACATTGACACCTAGCTCCAACAGACAAGAGTCCTTTGCCCCACCCTGGTCATTCCACAGATATATAAACCCATTTTCCTACTTCCAACAGACCTCACTACCTCTGAGGATGCTTGCCATAGATGCAGGCGAAACATCAGGAGAAAATGCCTCTAGAACATGGCCATATAGCCCAGAAAAAAACCTACAATGACCCAGTGATTCCGGCCATGAAAGCCTTCGACAATACATATGGACATTCTTCTTCATGGATTCTTTTTTCCTGTAGCTTGCATCCATCGCCCCCGTCCTTGTCTCTAAAGTAGCAGAAAACAAGCTCTATCTTCAAGATGACATCCTTTCAAATATTTAAGTATGGCTATTCTGTCACCTCTTAAACGTGTCTTCTCCATAGAATCATAGAGTCATAGAATCATAGAGTTGGAAGTGACCTCATGGGCCATCCAGTCCAACCCCCTGCCAAGAAGCAGGAATATTGCATTCAAATCACCCCTGACAGATGGCCATCCAGCCTCTGTTTAAAAGCTTCCAAAGAAGGAACCTCCACCACACTCCGGGGCAGAGAGTTCCACTGCTGAACACAGCTCCTACAGTCAGGAAGTTCTTCCTCATGTTCAGATGGGATCTCCTTTCTTGTAGTTTGAAGCCATTGTTCCGTGTCCTAGTCTCCAGGGAAGCAGAAAACAAGCTTGCTCCCTTATCCCTGTGACTTCCTCTCACATATTTATACATGGCTATCATGTCTCCTCTCAGCCTTCTCTTCTTCAGGCTAAACATGCCCAGCTCCTTAAGCCACTCCTCATAGGGCTTGTTCTCCAGACCCTGGATCATTTTAGTCACCCTCCTCTGGACACATTCCAGCTTGGTAATATCTCTCTTCAATTGTAGTACCCAGAATTGGACAGAATATTCCAGGTGTGGTCTAACCAAGGCAGAATAGAGATTAAACATACCCAACTCCACAAGCTACTTTTCATTGGCATTCAGGGTTTCCATATCTTGGATCACATGTCACTTAGACATGCCTGCCCTAGCGATCCTTTTGTTATAAGGGGCCCAGATTGTCTTTGGTTCCTTAGTGTTCCATTCTATTGTTTGCATATGTTTGCATATGTCCCTTTATTGTTGGAGGCCCATAGTTTGAACCTGGGGAAATTCAGTAGTGATCAAATTTTCACTATTGGGGGGGGGGGGGGGAGAGAAGGTAACAAACAATTTAGCAATTTCCTTCTGCTTGCAATAAAACTTTTTGAAGACTGTTTGCAATTCAGAATTGATTTCCTGCAGAAACTGAAAATCCTTACTCATCCTCATTCCTGCCTTTTTCTGAGCAGGAAACCACCTTTTCTGTATGAAAACTATTATCTGTACACAAATCAACTTTTTATTTTATTTTCTGCACAGAATATAATTTTTCTGTACAGATTTTTTTTTGCACTGGAAATCTTGTGTAGAAAATGTTTTTTTTTTCCTACACAGAACAATTACTTGCAAACTTTGTGCAGAATATGTAACCGGGTTGTTGTAGGTTTTTTCGGGCTGTATGGCCATGGTCTAGAGGCATTCTTTCCTGACGTTTCACCTGCATCTATAGCAAGCATCGTCAGAGGTGGTGAGGTCTGTTGTAACTAGGAAAAAGGGTTTATATATCTGTGGAATGACCAGGGTGAGACAAAGGACTCTTGTCTGCTGGAGCCAGGTGTGAATGTTTCAACTGACCACCTTGATTAGCATATAATGGCCTGACAGTGCCTAGAGCAAACTTTTATTGAGAGGTGATTAGATGTCCTTGTTTGTTTCCTCTCTGTTGTTTTAGAGTTTTTAAGTACTCATAGCCAGAGTTCATTTTCATGGTTTCCTCCTTTCTGTTGAAATTGTCCACATGCTTGTGGATTTCAATGGCTTCTCTGTGTAGTCTGACCAATACGTGACCAATTGTAGAATTTTGGTTACACAAAAAGCTTTTTTTGGCTGAAAATTATGTTTCTGCATATATTTCTGTGTATAAAATAACATCCATGTGCAAAAATATTATTTTCTCCATAGAAAGTGATTTTTTCTGTACAGAAAGCAACATCTATATTTTTGCACAAAACAACTAATACATTTTTGCACGAACAGATTTTGTGCAGAATAAGTGTTTATTTATTTTTCAGATATTCTCAAATATTCTTTCTTTCACAACATTTTAATGAACACATACAACTCTACCCACAAATGTTGGGGTTAGGTATAAAGAGGGAAACAATATTTGAAACATAACACAAGAATGAAATAACCTGCAGTTATCCTTCCATTAGTTTAGGTTTTGGGACTGTTGACTCTTCTGTAGGTCTAGATTAGTTTTCTCAAGATGCACAATATTTACACACAGATGTGTAAAAGAAAAGAAGAGGGACTTTGAGATATCTCTGTGCGACAGCAAAGTAAACACAGCTCAGTGAGCCTCTAAATCCAGGAGGGAGGAAAAGGGAGAAAAATCAGGGTTGGCAGGTTTCTCAAACTTTTTTAAAAATGCAAGTAAATATAATAAAAATAAATATGACAAAGCTGCAAGAGTAAGTGGATTGGTTCTGATAGCAGGGGAATGTGGAAATGGTCAAAATGAGATGTTTGTGAAAGAAATCCAGAGGGACGTAATACAAAGGCCAGGGCCTGTTTCGTAAGGTACTAACTTCCCTACAAAGAAACCCAGATTTGGGAATACTTGTGGGAACAGAATGCTGAGTAAGATGTTAAGTATGCTTTAGGAATTCTTTCTTTCCCCCATTTTGATATGCGACAAAACTAAGGGAGGAGAAAAATCAGAAAGGAACCATAAACTCGTAATGAAGTGGAGTTGAAGTTGGTGTGAGACTCTATTGATTTCAAGTTAAATTAAACAGCAATGTTCCAAAAAATCTTGACATGACCTGTTGATAGGATAAGAAGAAGGATGCTGAAATAAGATGCAAAAAATAAATGGGACATACAAATTTGGAAAGAGTGCTTGCTCTTTATTGGAGAGTATATATTGATGCCATAGGGTGCATCTACACTGCAGAATTAAACCAGTTTGACACCACTTTAGCTGCCATGGCTCAATGCTATGGAATCCTGGGAGTTGAATTTTTTCCAAGGCCTTTAGCCTTCTCTATCAGTGCTGGGCTACAAAGTGGAATCCACGACATGCAAGTGTGGAGAAGAGCAAACTACAGACCACCTGCTGCAATGCAACCTGAGCCCTGCTACATGCACAATGGAGGACCTTCTTGCGACAATCTGGAAAGCGCTGAACAGACTGCGCTCTGGCACCACGAGATGCAGAACCAACCTTAAGAAATGGGGCTACAAAATGGAATATGCGAGTGTGGAGAAGAGCAAACCACTGACCACCTGCTGCAATGCAACCTGAACCCTGCCACATGCACAATGGAGGACCTCCTTGTGGCAACACCAGAGGCACTCCAAGTGGCCAGATACTGGTCAAAGGACATTTAATCAACTACCAAGCTTGCAAACTTTGTGTTTTTTTATCTGTTTGTTTGTTTTGTTCTGTTAGAAATGTAATACATTGGTCTGGCTGCCCCTGACACGATAAATAAATAAATAAATAAACAAATAAATAAAATCAGTGTTGGTGCCTCACCAAACTATCTCCCAGGATTCTGTAGTGCTGAGTCTTTGCTGTTAACATTGTACCAAACTGAATTAATCTGCATTTAGTAAAGGTAAAGCTTTATTTATTTATTTATTTACTACATTTATATACCGCCCCTCTCAGCTCGCAGGCGACTCGGCGGTTTACAGTCGGTAACAAAAACATAAAATGCAATCAATGAAAAACAAGCAATTTAAGTATAAAACCAAGTAAAACAATCAATATCAATAAAAACATATATCAATTTGTTTCCCCTGACATTAAGTCTAGTTGTGTCCAACTCTGGGAGGTGGTGCTCATCTCCATTTCTAAGCTGAAGAGCCGGCGTTGTCTATAGACACTTCCAAGGTCATGTGGCCAGCATGACTGCATGGAGTGTCGTTACCTTCCAGCAGAAGCGGTACCAATTGATCTACTCATGTTTTCCAACCACAGGGTTGGCAGAAGCTGGGCCTAACAGTGGGAGCTCACCCCGCTTCCCAGATCAGAACCTCTAAACTTTCAGTCAGTAAGTTCAGCAGCTCAGCGGTTTAACCTACTGCACCACCCTTTACATTGGGTACATTTACACGGTTGAAATAATGCAGTTTCACCCCATTCTAATGCCTATTGTTCAATGCGATGGAATAGTGGGAGTTGTACTTTTACAGGGTCTCTAGCCTTCTCTACGAGAGTTGTGCTCCCTCAAAAAACTATGGATCCCAGGATTTTATATGCAGTTTCACCCCATTCGAATGCCTATTGCTCAATGTGATGCAGTAGTGAGAATTGTACTTTTACAGGGTCTCTAGCCTTATCTGCCAGAGAGTTCTGGTCCCTCAAAAAACTATGGATCTGCATTGAGCAGTTTGAGAGGTGTCAAACTGGATTATTTTACAGTATTATAGATGCATCCATAATCTTTTGTTGATCAGTAATTGCCACTGCATATTTTTGCATTCTGCATAAAGTCAGTTTAATTGCGTATTCGGGGTGGAACTTTGGCCACAGTTCAGAGTCCCAGTCCCTAAATGACATTTACCTTCAGTGCCCAAATGAGTGGCATTGTTGTAATTTAATTGTTGTAATTTGGGATACCAGCCACAGTTCACAAATAAATTGCTGAGTTCAATCTACTATAATTTATGAACTTTAGATATTTTCTTATTTTAAAAAATCTTCGCTGTGTTCCTTCTGGACTAATGGATGAATCATCATGCATTTATCCTTTTAGGATTTACATATTTTAGATGAACTATATCTAGAAATGCATATGCTGAGAGAAAATACTGCAGATTATTTAGTTCAATGCATATCTACATGTCGTATTTTTTTTTACAAAAGAAAAATCACAGATGAAAGCAGGAAACAGGATGTGACAGATTTATGGAAGTACAAAGAAAAAAGTAATATATTCCGGAACTAGATTGACCTTTTCCTCCTAAGAAGAAACCTCTTGACAGGTTTTTGGTTGCTAATATGTATGGATCTCTATACAACTTTACTGTGTAGGTAGAAATCTTCTAAAATCCTAATTCCCTATAGGTGAATCTATACTGATTAATTAATGCAGCTTCACTCATACAACTGCCATTGCTCAATGCCATGACAGGAGTTGTACTTTTAACCTTCTCTATCCAAGAGTGCCAGTGCCTCACCAACCTATGAGGGGTGTTAATTAAAGATTTTCTGTGACCCAGTTCTATTTGTTACAGGATGCTGAAACTATATATGTGTAATGATATGTCTCTACAGGTTACATGCCAATTTTCAACTCAGAACTGATAAAAGTCTTGATTTTACAGGTGCTGAAGTGGTCTGAGGTTTGATAATGGACCCAGTGGAATACAGAGCAGTCCTCAAGTTCCTTTACTTGAAAGGCTGCACACCAAAGGAGACATTTGTAGATGAAAGAGGTTTATGAATTTTTTTATCATGTCAGAAGCTACCTGAGAAACTGCAAGTCGCTTCTAGTGTGAGAGAATTGGCCGTCTGCAAGGATGTTGCCTAGGGGACGCCTGGGTGATTTGATGTTTTTATCATCCTTGTGGGAGGCTTCTCTCATGTCCCTGCATGAGGAGCTGGAGCTGATAGAAGGAGCTCCTCCGCTCTCCCCAGATTCGAACCTGCGACCTGTCGGTCTTCAGTCCTGCCGGCACGGGGGTTTAACCCACTGCACCACCGGGGGCTCCTAGGTTTATGTTGATGATTCCCCATCATATGATGTAGTCAAGACCTGGCATCATTGATTCAAATGTGGTTGGACTTTCCACAAATATATAAGTGCAATCAGCTCCAATTCCAGGGTCATCCCACTCTGCTATTGATGAACACACCATCCAGCAAGTGGAGGTTGCCATTTTGGAAAATTGCTGCTTAACCATTCACTACGTAGTCCAAAATGTCAAGATTAGTGTGGGGTCCATGGAAGAAAAAATCATCTAAGACCATATTCACATGCATAAGGTATCTGCTCGCTGGGTCCCTCGGCTGCTCACACTTTTCCAGAAGCAGAAATGAGTCAAATGCTCTCAGGCTCTATTGATTATATGCCATGGAAACCAGGAGGACTTTTTCAACAGACTGATCACACAGGATGAAAGCTGGGTCCATCTCTATGAACCTGAGGCAAAAGTCCAGTCAATGCAATGGAAGCATCATGACTCACCACCTCCAAAGAAGGCATATGACCAACTCTCAGCAGGCAAGGTCATGTTCACAGTATATTGGGACCAGCATGGAGTAGTATTGATGGATTTCCTAACAAAGGGTACCATAATCTCTGGGGCATACAATGCTTCACCGCTGCAGAAATTGCAGGAGGCCATCAAAACCAAGAAATGTGGCATGCTCACCAAAGGTGTCTACCTTCTGCAAGACAATGCACCAGTTCACAACTCACATGTTGCCCAAATGGAAGCGTGCTCCTGTGGCTTTGAAATTCTACCACATCTTCCTTATTCACCTGACCTCGCACCGTTGGACTTCCAAATCTTTGCAATAATGAAATTACTTTTGAAGGGCAAGCATTTATCAGATGATGAGACTCTGATTTTCAAAGTCACAATGTGGCTTTTGGAGCAACCTGTCGACTTCTACAAGCGTTTACTGTTTACAGTTGGTTAAAAATATGGGAGAAGTGTGTGTCCTTAGGTGGCACCTATGGAAAGAAGGACTCAGAACTGTGCCAAGGTTCGTTGCTCTCAGTCCACGGGAAGTGAGTTAGGGGAAATCTTTAATGAACGTCCTTCTACAAACTCCAGGATTCCATAGCCACTAAAGTGGTTGCAAACTGGATTAATTTGACAATATAAATGCACTCTATTCGTAAGTGACCTGAATCTTTTCAAAGCTGAGCTAACATTTGGCAATACCTACGCACAAACAAACAGTTACCCTAAAAATCAATCGACTAAAAAGAAGAAGAAGAAAACAAAGCCCTGATTGATACTTTGCCACAGATGAGAGTGGCTTGCTTGTGTGCCAAATTACTCATAGCTAAGGATAGGAAAGCAAGATTTAGTTACCTATCCAAAGACATTTGTTTAATAAGATCTGAGAGTCACGAACAGCAGAGAAAGTTACCCATCATTTGAGAGCATTGTAAGAAAAAGGCAAGGCAGGGAGACCTTCTATTCCTATTCAGGTGTCCCATTTCAGTGGTTAGTAAACATGAGATGGAAAGGAGCAAATACAACATACCAGCTTCACCTCCTTTCATTACTTCGATAGTCTTATATACGGACTGGATGTCCTTTTGGATCCATGCATTTGCTCAGGTAGAAATTGATCTCTTTGCTTGTGCAACTTCTGCATGCAAGAGTGAAGCACTTCAAAAGTTTTCTATTAGGGGAGCAAAGTTAGAAATCTTTATGCATTTTTTTTCATATAGGGTACATCTTTATTGTAGAACAGATGCAGTTTAACCTCATTTTAACTACCAAGGGTCAATGCTGTGGAATCCTGGGATTTTAGTTTTACAAATACTTTAGCTTTCTCTGTGAAATAATGCTGGTGCCTCACCAAACTACATATCCCAGGATCTCAATTAAAGTAATGTTAAACTGCATTCACTCTACACCAGACATGGGCAAACTTCAGCCCTCCAGGTGTTTTGGACTTCAGCTCCCACAATTCCTGGCCTCAGGGAGAAATTGAAAGGGCCTGAGGCCAGGAATTGTGGGAGTTGAAGTCTAAAACACCTGGAGGGCTGAAGTTTGCCCATGCCTGCTCTACAATGTAGCTGCACCTTTGATCTTTCAAAAATTCTTAATTAAAAGTGAATACCATCCTATTGAGGGTTTGCTAACCCCCAAGCCCAGCATGAGAATGAGATGTGTAACATTTTACTCTTTATTGAAAATCTCTGAATTCCATGCTAAATGATATTTTTGGGGGACAATGTTGGTAAAGCAAGGCTCACTCAAAAACAGGAGAATTCCAAAAATCCCAATCAGGGCCAGCTAATCACCTCCCAACAAAGGATTCCCCCAGGCAGTAAGAAGTCAGACCTTAAAACTGCTAGGCCATTAAATGCTGATTAATGTGGCCAGTTGCAGCATTCACATCTACATCAAACAGACAAGAGTTGTTTCTCCCACCCTGGACATTCCACAAATATATAAATCCCATTTTCCTAGTTTCCAACTGATCTCACAACCTCTAGGGATGCCTGCCGTAGATGCAGGTGAGACATCAGGAGAGAATGCTTCTGGAACATGGCCATACAGCCCGGAAAACTCACAGCAACTCAGTGATTCTGGCCATGAAAGCCTTTGACAATACATTGTGCCATGGTAGTTAAAGTGGTGCCAAACTGCAGTAATACAACAGTGCAGCTATACCATCGGATGCCTAAATAATACTTCCAAATGCTCAAATGATGTTTTACATTATGGCAATGGAAAACAATGAAACTGAAATAAGCTTTCATGGAATTATTATTTTGGGAGAGGGGATTGAGGAATTTTACTTCCCTCCAGTCATTACCATCCTATGCAAGGCTCAAACGATCTATGGGTTTCATCATTCAATGTGTATGTCTTGCAGTCTCATAGGAAAGGTGAATGAGTGCATCTTCCTTTTGGTGAATGATCAGGAAAGCTGAGTAAGAGGAAACGAGGTGAAGAATTTTGTCCTTGCGTGCTCTCACACAGGAGAGCGAATGAAGCTAGGACTCGTATCTATTAAATTAGACCAAATTGCACAGAAAGCTTGCACAAAGGTTCTTCGCTGCAGCTGTTTAACATATGGAGGGTGACGAGATTGGCATCTCAAAGGAGTGCCACTAGCTCATCCTGGTTTCTTCCCCATTAACTGCTTCCACAGAAATGACATCAGCATGGGACTTCTGACACTGAGGAATGCTGTTTTTAAAGTAGGCAGATGGCAACAGTCCCCCCAGAAAGGAAACCATTCAGATATAAAACAATATGCTCAGAAAGATGTCATGGAACACCTGCAATGTATATCTTGAGTCTGGTAAAGATTTCTCATCCTGTAATTTTTTCCATTGCTGCTTGAACCTCTGTTCCACATCGTCACACCATTTCTCCTCCATATGCTCTTGATGCATATCAGGGGCTACAAAATTTTTGATCCCCTCCCCCCAAAAAAACATTAATTTTTCATTTAGTCTTCAAGTTTGTAGCATTGCCCTAATGGAAAATTTAGATTTCCACATTTGGAAATAGCAGTATAGTGTCTAGATGGAGGGAAGGCATAATCCTACTCTATTCAGCTTTGGTTAGGCCTCACTTGAAAGAATCCTATGTCCAGTTCTGGGCAAGACAATTCAAGAAGGACATGGGCAAGATGGAATGTGTCCAAGGAAGGGCTACAAAAATGGTCAAAGTTTGGATACCAAACCCTACAAAGAGCAGTTTAAGGAGTTGGGGTGGGTGAGCCCAGCTCTCTCATCTGCTAAGGTTGTCTTGGATTCTGATGCTCTCCTCAGGGGTATTATATATCCTTACTAGGCTTGTGCATTTTGGATGAACTTCAAGCCATTTCTGCAGCTGGATACTGGTAGATGCCCATATGCGTTTTCAACTAACTCCCATAAC
The DNA here is from genome assembly GCF_037176765.1 of Anolis sagrei. Taxonomy (NCBI): domain Eukaryota; kingdom Metazoa; phylum Chordata; class Lepidosauria; order Squamata; family Anolidae; genus Anolis; species Anolis sagrei. The sequence continues at coordinate 260,798,614 of NC_090023.1, read as the reverse complement.
TGGATGGGTAGCCGGGAAGCTATTTTCGGCCAATAGCTGAAACATGCGGCTAGATCTGGCCCTTTGCTAGCAATGGGGAAGTTACGAGGCTCCCCTTTCCATTCCTGGGACCCTTTCCTTTTTTCCTTCAAGGGAACTGGGTGTCAGCAACAGGATTAAGAAAGCCCATTATGGGGGATTTCCCACAGGCTCCCCTTCCATATCTTTCATTAAAACCTGGATTAAAAGCATCAGAGTTACGTTTTTTCTCTTTATGTGATCCTTTCTCATCTCTTTGTTAGGAATTGTGGGAACTGAAGTCCAAAACACCTGGAGGGCCAAAGTTTGCCCATTCCTGGTCTAGTACCTTACATAGCTTCTTTAAAGTTTAGATTAAAACCAGGGGTGTATCTACATTGAGGATTAAACAGTTTGGCACTACTTTAACTACCATGGCACAATGCTATGGAATTTTAGGTGTTTTAATTGACTGTGGCACTAGCACTATTTGGCAGAGAAGGCTAAAAACCTTATAAAACTATAGCTCCCATGACACAATTGCATTGAGGCTGGCTAGCCCTTGTGCTCTTTTCCAATTCCATGATCCCATATCTTTTTGGGAACAAGTATTGTGCTGCTACATGCTAGGCCTGTGAAAGAGTCTGTAGACAGGACGTGTTTTCTGAATGTCCAACGGGGCGCTGGGGGTGCCTCAGCTGAGAGGCCTTTCGGATTTCCCCACACAAAGTTCTTTTAAAGACTTAGAAAGTTCAACAAAGTTTTTATTGTTGCTTAAATCTTCAATAAATCAAACAAATACTTCAAGGCTTTGAATCAACTGGTGGCTTGCTTAAATCTTGTCCACAAGGGACAGGCAACTTTCTTCATAAACTGTTTCTTCCTTCTACATGGGAAATCCCTGACCCCTCCCTGGGCAATCTGGCTTAAGCTTTGCTGGTGTGGGCCCCTACACACGGTCCAAATTGCTTTATGGCTGCACGAGTGGTCCTTACCAAACAGAGTCCTTTAGTAGATTTCCAAGAGGAAAGAAGACTTTCAATTCCCAGTGAAGGCTGGCTGTAAAACTGTGGAGCTGTATTTCTCCAGCAAAGAGCTGGCTGTAGAGTTGTGGAACTAAATTCCCCAACAATGGCTATGCTGTAGTTATCTGTAGAGCTGTGGAACTGGATCCCCCAGAAAAGCTGTAAAAGACAAAGCTTTCTACAAGTGGAACTGATTCATGTCCTGTACGAAAGGCTTCTCTGTGTGAACTGAACTAGACGTCCCCCTTTTCTCTCCTTATCCCAGAAAAAGGGGCGGAACTAAAGAACATAATGATAATTGATGGGTCATTGGCCCTATGATTGCAAACCAAGGGAAGCCACCTTATTGCAATATGCATGGAAATTTGGAATACATGAAAACACTCAATAGAAAGGAAAAGAAGTTGGAGCTCCTGGTACAGCCTTACCAGCACAAGTATAGTTATGTTGACTGGGCTTTGGGGGATTATACAGATTCCTTTGGGGAGAAGTATAATTTTGTTCACTGAACTTTGTGGAGATGTGCGACAAAATGGAGGCTGTAACCCAAATGAACTCCTGCTCTCTGTTCAAGTGTATTTGTGTGCGGAGGTGTAGCAGGCAGAGAGACTTCTGAATAGTGGAGTTTGTATCTCAGTGTTCCTGTTTCCGAGTCTGAGGTCCCCGGAGTCATGTATCTGAAGTACAAAACATGCCAGAGGGCATGCTGTATTGTTGATCAGGCAAGAGCAGAAGCCACGCTCCTTGTATTTATATGAGACGGGCCACGAATTCTCAGAAGACATTCTTCTGAGAATGCTTTTTCGATTTTTCTTCTTATTCCACTAGAAAAAGAAGTTTATTTTGTAGATTTTCTACCATTTCACCAATTTGGTGTCATTGTATGTGGTGAACATACTCCTGTCAGTCATCACCCACTGCAACCCTTATCCTTTGGAGTGACATCTGTTGAGGGCATTGTGGAAGATACAAGATGGTAACCAGCTACTAACACAGTTGCTATTGCTAATATTTGCAGGAGCCATCAGAAATTTGGAAGCAAAAGGGATGCCACTGCTAACAGTGAGACTCATCTCTGAGAAACAACAAAACCCATCTTGTGGTTATGCTGTTTCAGTACCAACCCAAAAGTACAAAATAAATCATACTAGCTCATGAAGCCTCTTCATCAGGCAATGCTAGAATAAGGTAAAGGCAAAGGTTTTCCCCTGATATTAAGTCCATCGTGTCCAACCCTGAGGGTTAGTACTCATCTCAACTTCTAAGCCAAAGAGCCAGCATTGTCTGTAGACACCTCCAAAGTCATGTGGCCAGCACGACTGTATGGAGCGCTGTTACCTTCCTGCCAGATCAGTACCTATTGATCTACCCACATTTGCATGTTTTTGAACTGCTAGGTTGACAGAAACAGGGGCTGACAATGGGAGCTCTTGCCTCTCCCCGGATTCAAACCTGTGACCTTTCAGTCAACAAGTTCAGCAGCTCAGCGGTTTAACCTGTTGCGCCACCGGGGGCTTCGGTTACAGTACCAACCCAAAAGCACAAAATAGATCATACTAGCTCATGAAGCCTCTTGATCAGGCAAAGGTGGTAAAATGGTATAGAAATGAAAGAAATTGTCTTGTGGGAGCAGCAAGGGTTACAAGTCTGGAGGAGCAAGGTAATCCCTCCAAATACAAAATCTCCTCTTCCTCCATGAAATTCCCTGCATTTTTATCACTGCAGCAAGTCAACTTTGACTTATGACCCCATGAATGGGAGATCTCAGAGCCACCTTCTCACCAACAGCTCTGGTCTTACAGATTTAGGACATTTGTTCCTTTCTTGGTTGAATCTCTCTGTCTGGGGTGTGGGCTTCCCCTCTTCCTACTGCTCTCCACCTTTCTAAGCATTAGTGCACTGTTTTATTGTGGGTCAGTCCTTCTCATGATATGCCCAAAGTACAACCTCAGCTTAGTCACATTGACTTTTAGGGAGACTTCAGGCTGGATTTGCCCTAGAACCCATTTATTTGTCTTTTTAGGAGATTGTGGTATCTGCAGAACTCTTTTCCACCATTACATCTCAAATGATTGGATTCTTTTCCTATTCATTTTGTTCACTGTTGAGTTTTCACAACCATACATAGAAAAAGGGAATGCATTGGCATGGGCCATCTTAACTTTAGTATTCATATATATATATATATATATATATATATTCTTTACACTTCACTGTAACCTAGCATATTCCCATTCCTTTGGCTATTTTGGTTGCCCTTTTTCTTTGGATGTCTTAATTATATTTCTAAACTAGCCATCCCCTGCCACACATTGCTGTGGCCCACATGAGAGTTCTGTGTTCTTCATTGGTGGGGATCAGAATGCTCTTTGACAGCAGGTGAATTACAAATCCCAGCAACTACAACTCCCAAATATTAAGATTCTATTTCCCTCAAACTCCACCAGTGTTCACATTTGGGCATATTGAGTATTCTTGTAGAGCTATTTCCAGATCCATCATTGTTTGAGTCCACAGTGATCTTTGGATGTAGGTGAACTACAACTCTAAAACCAAAGGAGACTGCAAACCAAATCCTTCCACTATTTTCTGTTGGTCATGGAGAACTGTGTGCCAAGTTTGGTTCAATTCCATCATTAGTGGGGTTCAGAATGCTCTTTGACTGTAGGTGAACTATAAATCCCAGAAACGACAACTCCCAAATGACAAAATCAATTTTTTTGAGTGAAGGACATACATTGGGTTGTTAGCTGTCTTGTGTCCAAATTTGGTGTCAATTCGTCCAGTGGTTTTTGAGTTCTGTTAATCCCACAAACGAACACTACATTTTTATTTATATAGATGCTCAACAAAAGTTTTAAGTTACTCCAATACTGGAATTTGGGGGGACTGAAGGAGAATTTCATCATGAGACAGAACTCTTATTTGGGGGGAATGCCCTTATTAAGCCCTCCACACATTTTGGATGATCCAAGAAGTGTATATACAGACAGACAAAAAGGCAGGATCCAAATAAACAAAATAAACAATTATAATAATACTTTGGCTGATTTGTTTGTCTCTGTTTGTGCACTGGGAACAGACTTGCTGAAACAGCCATTATAATTGCCTCCCTCTGAAAATGCCCTCAACTGCTCAGTTTTTGTCAGTCCAAAGCAAAAACCATTCTCTGCCCAATCGACAAATAATGAATGCCTTCCCTGAGTCAAGTTGGCGAAGCTGCTGAGCGTGCCTTGTGCTGGAACTCTGTGAGAGCAGTGAAAATGTGGACAAAATCCACTTTGCTGAGTGTAGAAGGCAAGGCATTAGTAATGCAAAGGGTGAGGGGCACTTTGGCCAGAGAAAATGCTGCTTCAGCGCGTGTGCACAGACACACACACACACACACCAGTCCTGCTTATTCATCTCCCTCCAATTGTGGCACAGGAAACAATTTCTGTGCATCAAACAGAAAAGCAGAGAATTGTTCAGGAAGCTTCTGGGAAGGCTTTGCACTCGCTAGGGAGTATGTGCCCTGACAGCAGAATCGCATGGCGGATGCCGAGAGAGAGAGAAAGAGAGAGAGGGAAGCAGTCCTTTGCCTCTTGCCCTGCGGCTGCTGTCAAGATCAGAGCCGGCTCTCCTGCCGAGTCTTGCTCATATCCCAGAAGGAAGCTGTTTACCTGCAACCTGGGCCTGTTGCTTGAGCAACTGTTTCGCTGAGCACAATGTTTGCAAACAGATCTCAGACAGAACTGACTTTGTTGTTCCTCTAAACTGCCTCCAAGTCAACTTCAACTTCTGGCAGCCCCATGAATGAGAGACCTCCAAGTCATCTGATCCTCAACAGACCTCAGGTCTTGCAAACTCCGGGCATCCTTGTCTTCCTTCGTGGAGTCTGCCATCTCGAATGTGACTGCCCTCTTTTCCTACTGCTTTCTACCTTTCCAAGCATCATTACCATTTATTTATTTACAGTATTTATATTCTACCCTTCTCACCCCACAGGGGACTCAGGGCAGATTACAATGTACATGGCAAACATTCAATGCCATAGACATACAACATATATAGACAGACACACAGAGGCTATTTAACTTTCCAGCTTTCATGAGGGTATTCTGGCCACCAGGGGAGCTGTCGCTCCACTGTCCATTTGAGACACTGGTGGAGTACTTCCTCATTCTTTCCTTGCTTGCTTGCTTGCTGGATATTTTATGGTGTAATACATTAGTTAAATTAGCCTCCCCACATAAGCAGTACCTAAATTTCCTACTTGACAGATGCAACTGTCTTTCGGGCTGCAAAGGTCAACACAGAATCATAGAATCATAGAGTTGGAAGAGACCTCATGGGCCATCCAGTCCAACCCCCTGCCAAGTAGCAGGAATACTGCATTCAAATCACCCCTGACAGATGGCCATCCAGCCTCTGTTTAAAAGCTTCCAAAGAAGGAGCCTCCACCACACTCTGCGGCAGGGAGTTCCTCTGCTGAATGGCTATCACAGTCAGGAAGTTCTTCTTCATGTTCAGATGGAATCTCCTTTCTTGTAGTTTGAAGCCATTGTTCCGCGTCCTAGTCTCCAAGGAAGCAGAAAACAAGCTTGCTCGCTCCTCCCTGTGGCTTCCCTCACATACTTATACATGGCTATCATATCTCCTCTCAGCCTTCTCTTCTTTAGGCTTAACATGCCCAGCTCCTTTAGCCGCTCCTCATAGGGCTTGTTCTCCAGACCCTTGATAATTTTAGTGGCCCTTCTCTTGACACATTCCAGCTTGTCAATATCTCTCTTGAATTGTGGTGCCCAGAATTGGACACAATATTCCAGATGTGGTCTAACCAAGGCGGAATAGAGAGGTAGCATTACTTTCCTATATCTAGATCAAGCTACACACAATTGTCAGAAGCTCACTCTGACCCGGGCTGGCTTCAAACTCATGACCTTTTGGTCAGTAGAGATCATAATGCAGCTGACTCCCAGCTAACTGCACCACAGTCTCTATGCTATTTTTATAGTGAGTCATATTTTTCTACGAAATGGCCAAAGTATGACAGCCTCTTCCAGTGAGAGTTGAGCCATGATTTATTCTAGGATCCATTTATTTCTCTTTTCAGCTGTCTGCACTATCCTCAGCACTCCTTTCAAACATCACATGTTAAAGGAGTTGATTTTCTTTCTATCAGCTTTCTTCACTGTCCAGCTTTCAGAACCATACTTTGACATGGAGAGGGAAAATGTTTCCAAGGTCTGCTCTTGAAGCATTTGGGGCCAGGCTTTTTTGTGTTTTTATGTCTTCCACCAAACTGATGCGCTGACGAAATAGGTTTCTAACCAGAAAGAAAGCATTTACTTCAAAGACAAAGTGGACTCTCAATTGGCCAATTCCAAACAGCCATATTTAGCTCAAGGTTGCAGAACAAGAATTGTGTCTCTGGTGCCCTTGCACATGAATGTCACCATTTTAAGAAGGACTTTAAAGTATAGCCATTTGGGCTTGCTATGTGTAACTTGCTTAGGAATCTATGCAGTTACCCACCCTATTCTACAGCTTTACTTCAGATTCGATTACTGAAGATATGATCATTTTTTTTAAAGTTTCAAAGATGTTCCTTTCCTTCTCCACTTCTGAAGTTTGGAAAATTGTGATCGAGGTCCATTTATAATGTAGTGAGCCTTAGGATAGTTTCAGCTGCTCACTCAGTTCCTCATGGTATCTGTTTCTTTTCTCCTTTAGTTGATTCTTCTGATGCTGATTTAATCAATTCATTCCCATTGCTTTCTGCCTCATTAAATCTCACTTATTAAAACTTCCCAAAGTAGAAAACATCACATTTGGCATGTCTGTGCATCTCCATTACTGAAGCACTGGATAATTACCTGCCTGCCAGAAAAGCTGTGACGTTCTGGGGTCCGTTCTCTCTCTAGAAACATGGGTAGGACCCCCAACAGCTGCAAGACAACAAGCAAGGAAAGTGCAAAAGTGGCGCGACAGGACAAACGCCATCTGTCCTTGGTCTCCTAGTGTGAACCCCATCGTCTCCAGATCTTCCTTCTCCACAAGCCACAGTCAAGCAGTAATATGTTTATCCTGCCTGTTGAACAGCCGTGTTGATGGGTGGTGTTTAGAGTGAAGTGGCAACATTCATCACTGTCTCATTTAGCAGATTCAAATGGCACAGATCCAGATCTGAAGCCTCCCCTCTGATGGGGATGAAGAAGAAATCCACATGAAGGTTTTCAATCAAGCAATCATATTTGTGTTCTGCAAAAAAACTATTCTTGAAAGCATGTGTATATATAGAATCATAGAGTTGGAAGAGACCTTATGGGCTATCCAGTCCAACCCCTTGCCAAGAAGCAGGAAAATTGCATTCAAAGCACCCCCAACAGATGGCCATCTACCCTCTGCTTAAAAGCCTCCAAAGAAGGAGCCTCCACCACACTCTGGGGCAGAGAGTTCCACTGCTGAACAGCTCTCACAATCATGAAGTTTTTCTTAATGTTGAGATGGAATCTTTTGTGGTTTCAGTCCTAGGGTGTAAGATTCTGATTCGAATCCCATTAGAAGCATTGACCTAGTGTCTACAGGCCAAAGTTCTCTTTCCTTGAACTGCTGTGATCAGTCCAGTCAATGTCGGGCCAGTTCTGTAGCAGAAGTGATTCTTCCAGCCTTTAATCCAGAAGAGAAGAAGCCCCTGGTGCTGCAATGGGTTAAATCTTTGTGCCAGCAGGACTAAAGACCAACAGGTTGGAGGTTCAAATCTGGTGAGAGTGGGTTGAGCTCCCTCTGTCAGCTCCAGCTGACATGAGAGAAGCCTCCCACAAGGATGGTAAAACAACAAAACATCAGGTTGTCCCCTGGCAACATCCTTACAGATGGCCAATTCTCTCACACCAGAAGCAACTTGCAGTTTCTCAAGGCATTCCTGACCTGAAAAAAAATCCAGAAGAGGAGGAGGAGGAGAACTGCTTGTTTCTCCAGAGCTTCAGCTCTGGAGTGACACCCCATGTTTTTGAGGTTTGGGCAGCTGGATCCTGAGTGATCCAATATCTACCTATCAAAAAGACCCATTGTCTCCGACAAGCTCCTTTTCATAACCTTTTTGACAATGTAATTTTTTGGTGATCATATGGCTGGGCTCCTTGGGGCCCCCTTGTCCACACTCTAAAATTACATAGCCAGTGGCCACACATATCCTGTTTTTTCATCAGTGTTGGGGCCCTTCTATACAGCCCTATAACCCAGAATATCAACACAGAAAATCCTACAATATCTACTTTGAACTGGGGGTCCTTCCACACAGCCTTATATCCCAGAATATCAAGGAAGAAAATCACACATTATCTGAAAGTGGACTCGGATAACCCAGTTCAAAGCAGATATTGTGATATTTTCTGCCTTGATATTCATAGAATCATAGAATCAAAGAGTTGGAAGAGACTTCATGGGCCATCCAGTCCAACCCCCTGCCAAGAAGCAGGATTTGGACTGGATGGCCCATGAGGTCTCTTCCAACTCTTTGATTCGATGATTCTATGAATATCAAGGCATATATTCTGGGTTATATGGCTGTGTGGAAGGGCCCTGGGTTATCTGAATCCAAACTCAGATATCGTGGGATTTCCTGCCTTGATATTCTGGGATATAGGGCTGTGCAGAAGAGCGCTTGGATGAGATGTTGGAGGATATGCTTAGGTCTGACAAGCTGCATTTTCTTCTATTCCTATCCCAGTGTCAAAGCTTCTGTAATGCTCACAAATCCATCTCCTTTGTTAACCTGTAAATAAATACAGAAAATAACTTTGAGCATGAATATATATCACCTCTCAGCCTTCTTTTCTCAAGGCTAAATGTACTTAACTCCTTCAAGCATAAGAGTTTTCAGATACATCAAATTAAAAGTTAAATAGTTGACTCACTCCATCAATCTCATTTGTCTTAATGTATTGATAAACATCCCTTAATGGACATTTATTCTAGAAAGAGTTCTCTATTGATCTCCCTTTTCCTGATGCAAATAAAATAGGTTAATTTTAACCTTCTTTTGTAACCATCTCCAGGTCTTGCTAACAATCTTTCAATTGCAGGAGGTTTATTGCTTCGTAAAACACTTAGCTATTGATATGCTGGCTGGATACTAATTATCTCAGCTTCCGTCTTCCCTTTGACCAAAAAGAAAAAAAAAAGGTATATATAATTGGCCGGTGAAGTTGGAGCTGAAGTTTCAATGCTAGAGGCACTGGAAGTTACAACCTCAGCCTCTTGGAAGGAGATCCCATGGGATGGTTTGCATATCAAATAATGGGTCTGACCTGGTTTGGAACACGAGAAGAGCTCTGCTAGACCAGACCAAAGGCCAGAGCTTGGAAAAGTTACTTTTTAGGGCTATAACCCACAACCGGAAAGGAAAGTTATGCAGTCTGGGAGTTGCAATGTAAAAGAAAAAGGCTTTCAAGTTTTACCAGAGATCCATTTTTAAATCACAGTTCTCCGGATGTTCCAAAACAGGGCATGGAGGAAATGATTTCCTCAATGATCTTCATCTTCTGTTATCTTTAATCCAAAGTAAACAGTCTGTAAAAGCGCAGGATCAGTGAATTATCCCTGGATAGATTGCTTCTGGATTAACATTTATATCTGGATATTTTTGCCCCACACTTCAACCAAAGATATTTTTTGGTGGAACCAACATATCTGCAGGAAAAAAAACCAGACAGTCATGCCCCCAAACTTGTGTGTTTGTGCCTTTCCAATAGGACTGTGCAAAATTATTGTTAGTCCTTGTAAGTCAGATCAAATGCATTAAATTCATACTTATGTTGTGATATCCAACATGTGGGCATGGCCTGTGCCAAAAACTTTTGAATTGAAACTTTTTTATTGATTATTTTTTATTTAAAACAAACAAACAAAAAAAAGTTAAAAAAATTAACAGCGAAAGTGGGAGAACATGATCTTTGTATATGGAAAAGGAGTTGAAAGAGAGATTTGGGAAGAGAGGGGAGGGGAGAAGGGGGGAAAAAGGAGTACTAGTGGGATAAAAAATTGAAACTTACCCAATACTTTTTTGTTTGAATTTTGTAAACATTGGAAGCCTACCAAAGTTAGTTTCATTGTCAGCACAAGCAAGCAAAACAAACCCAAAAAGGGTGTCATTCCTCTTTGCATTGATGGCCTCTCGCCATTAGGAAAGGGAAGCAGCAGGGAGAAAGTAGAGTTTGCTGGGAAAGAGACTAAGAAAGCACAGAATTCTGGGAAATGTAGTTTGGGAAGTTGAGGAACCCTATGCCAAAGAATTCAAAAGGCCCTGCCCTAAACTACATTTCCCAGAATTCTGCTCAGCATCAGAAAGCCCCAACCAGGATAGGGGAGAGATTTGTCCCTCCATCACAGCAAAAAGGAGGACTGACTGATACTTCTAGAAAGTAAATCTCTGTGCCGGGCTGGGAAGAAATGGAACTAAATGGAAGTTCTATTGGTTAATATGAACTTCAATGAAATAGCTGTTGTGGCTTTAAAAAACCATTTTTGTCAAAACTTTAAAAACTTCCCTAAAATCAGATGTATGAATATTTCTGAAAGTTGGGTTGAATGATCCCCTGTTATCTTGTGTTATTGTATATAAAATTCAAGAAGATAGCTCTTGTAGTTCTTTTTAAAATGCTGTTTATAAAAACTTTGAAAATTCCCCAAAAATCCATGGAAGCGTTCTTAAACTTGATGGGCTAGCAGTGGTAAATGTGTTCTACTAGTGTAGCAAGTTTCACTCCCAATATCTGTAAAAATGAGGGAGATAGGAGCCCCTGAAGTTTCCCCACTTATGCAATTATAGCGAAAAAGTATCAAAATTTCATTACTCTTGTTATAGAAACAAAATTTTCACTAATGATACTTTAGAGACACTTTAGAAAGGAATTTTGTAATGAGTTTTGAAACTTTTGTTCATTTGCACAGACCTACTCTCTAATCTTGTATTGTAGTTTGGTAAGACACAAACATTATTTGCCAGAGAAGACTAAAGAGCTTGTAAAACAACAACTCCCATGATGTCATAGGACTGAGCTATGTAAGTTAATTTTAAAAAATCTGCCATTTTATCTTTTGATTGTTCTCAGAAATTTATTGTGATTTTTTTTTATTGTGACGGAAGTCCACTATGGGAGAAAGACAGCATACAAATGCAATAAATAAATTGCCAGTCAACAAGAGAGCATCAACTGCAAACACACACACATACACATGAAGCCTTTCTGCACTGTTTTTATTGCAATCCATTACTGTTTTGAAAGTTTCTATCATTGGCACTTGAAACCTCAGTTAATACTTTCAGATCATGGCTCCAATTTTCTCTCTTTGAAGCTGGCCTCTCTATACACTTCAGACTGCTTTTGTGTCCTTATCATAGCTGTTTCCTATACTACAGAGACCCCAGTAGCCTCCAATAGACCAGAAACCTTATTGCTCTCAGCCCCCTAATACCTGAAGCCTCAGATACAGGCTGCTTAAGTCAGAATACCTGCAGTTCTCTACAAGCTATAGTATATGGGATGGTCCCAACATCACTTTTAAACCCCAACATTTCTAAAAGATTGAAACTGAAAAATACCACCTTGTTTCCCAGAGACCCTGCTTGCTTGCTGCCTCTCTCCAACCACTTTCTGAATATCTCAGAAAACCTATCAATCAAATATATAGAATCATAGAATTATTGACTTGGAAGAGAGCACAAGGCCTATGCTGTCCAACCCTCTGCTATGGAGGAATACACAATCAAAGCACCCGCAACATGTTAAGTAATTGAAGTTCCACTAAAACCATGGGTTTGAGGGTCCTGTCATGTCTAGCTCTCCAGAAGGCCAAATCAGATACAGATGGAAAAAGGAGAGCTATTTATTTTCAATGGCAAAAGAAGATGACAACGGAAAAAGCACTCCAAAGTTCTGACATGCCACAATTGCAAATACAGAAAAAAATTTATTTCATTTGATAGCTATTCAAGATACTCCTTCCAGCTCCTGATTGGTTCAGAAACTGTCCAGCTATGATCTGTAGCCTGAGTGGCTCAGGGCTCCATCCAAGGTCATCATTGGTTGGCTATGGAAAAGACTAAAGAGTTTGTAAAATGACAGCTGCAATGATTCCATAGCATTGAGCCATGGCAGTTAAAGTGGTATCGAATTGCATCAATTCTACAGTGTAGATGCACACCCTCAGTTTCCAAGCAGCTCCACAATTGTCCCCATATTGTGAAAATTAACCCCTTGAGATCTCCAGGTCCTTGACTGGAGCAGCAAACAGCCTCATCACACTAGAGCATGGATCCATTTCTGCCTCCTGCAGAATTCTGGGGTTTGTAGTTTAGTGAGGACCAGGACCTGTCTGGATTAGCAGTGAAAATGCCCCTCCTTAAACTGCAAGCCCCAGAATTCTGCAGGAGGCAGAAACTGGATTTAAAGTGGATCCATGCTGTAGTCAGGGGTGGTTCAAGGCGGTACGCAAATTATGCTTTTGCGTAGAGCGCGCGTCGGGGGGGGCGCCCTTGAGTTGCCCCTGCCACAAGGCAGCTCGCTCTCCCTCCCTCCTTGTGTAAAGCCCTCGACATGGCAATGGCCATAGAGGGGGCCTTCCCCGCCCGCCGCCTGTGCCCTCCAGCCTCGGAGGACACGAGAGACGAGTGTAAGGCCCTTGCCATGGCCGTGGCTATGGAGGAGACCTTTCCCGCTCGCCTCTCGTGCCCTCCGACACACACACACACACACATATATGTATCTCAGTTATTGGTTGGGGGGGGGGCGCCAAAATACTATTTGCTTACCATTGAAAATTACCTAGGGCCGCCTCTGGCTGTAGTGCAATGAGCTCCAAAAAGAATAGGGAAGAAAGCCATGTCAGGAAGCATTGTGATATCAATGACCACCCTCACCCCCTTCCAAGCTAGCCACAGATCTGTCTGCCTTCCTTGCTCTTGCCTCCAGCCACCATAGGTTATTCTTCAAAGAAAGTGCTTGTGTTCCTTTTCAACCAGATGGCTTTAGAATTCCCCCATAAGAAATTTGGAAGCACTGCTATCTGTTGCACCCTTTTTTACCAGTCATCATCCCAGCAGCTGCAGGACCTTCTGTGTTGTGTTTCAGCTGTGCATTGGTGCAGAGCTGTAAAGAGGCAGCTTTCCATGAACAGTAATATTACTCAAGTGGTGATGCTCAAGGGGCACTTTGTTTCCCAGAGCTGATAAGCCTTACAATTGAGATCTGGGAGAGGGAGAGAGAAGTGTGCCAGTTCCCTACACAGATAGCTACTCCCTTGAACTGTAGGTTTTAGAAGACAACCTGTTTACTGTAAATATATTTGATATATTTGCACTGACGCGATGGAAGAGTATGACTTAACTCTCTGTGACTTTTCATTGACTGTTTCCATGGTGATTAGCATTAGGATTTAAAGCGCTTTCTGGGATTATCAGATTCCGTCAGCGAGTATTCCCAGCCGTTAGCTCCAGGAATGTATGCTACTCTGCAAAAATCCCAAGGCAACTAGGCTGGCTGTTTAATGCCTCCCCTCCAAAAAGCAGAAGGGGAAAAAATGAGGGGATGCATCATTTGGTTGTGTATATACATTCTGAGCAAATTCCCCAAAATATAAGATAAGCAGCACTTTTCCAATCATGTGTTTTCTTGAAGGTGACATCCCTAAAGAACATGCTCATACTTAAGCTATAGCGGTAAGATGTTCTTGCTTGGAATTATACTTAACAGAAGTCATTTGTTGACTTATGGAGGACTACATGCCTTTCATAGGATTTTTGTTGACAAAGGAAGCTTTATTGTTGAAAATAGCAACCTTCTTCAAGTCTCCACTATTAATTTGTTTGTTTCTGTTTGCTTACTGTATTGTATATGTATATTTTGGTATGCAGCTTTCCCTTTACTCTATGTTTCATGAGGTTGTGGGAGGGGCTCCAGACCACATGATCAGATCTGGGACTGCTCAGGCTCACACTCCATTTTAGAACATAGAGACACCATGAGACTTTGCACTGTTAAGAGCAAACTCAGGTTGCTGTTGATTATAAGAAAGATGCCCTGTGTTGTCTGCACAAAGAAACTACTTCAAAACCTATATGTAAGTGGATTGATAACTTATGTACCTGTATGCTGAACACATGAAGGTTGTGGGTAAACCAAATACGTTACTTTTAACGAAGTCTACTTTATTTTTGTCTCTTTAGAGCATGATATAGAAACAAGATGTTTTATGGGAGATTAGATGTTTTTGGGCACAGAAAAAACACTTCTGAAGAACTGTTATATTGTGCATTGGCATAATCTCTGTTCCTAATAGATCAGAGACAACTAGATTATCAGTCTAACAACTGAAAGCCAAATATTCTTCGATAAGTACATGTGGATATATACCACTGAAGAAAAGATTTGACTCAAATGAGTTTTTTCAATCTTCTCTGAAATATTATATTTTTACAAAAGCTTATGATTTTCACATGGTTGTTGTTCTGTCCCCCAGGATCCGAGTTTGCCTTACCCCTCAGCTGCTTAAGATTGCTTTTTTTTTTTTTTTTTGCATTTTGTCCCATGGCTGCTGCAGTTTGCAGGGCCAGTCAGAGTATGCAAAGCCAGTCTGCAAAGCTAGTCTGCAGATCTTCTTTGCAATGATTGATCTAGGGAGCAGCCCTTTGAGCCTGCCCCTGCTCCCGGGGAAGAACCTCCATTTTGGAATCCTCCCTGCCCTATTCAGTTTGAGGAAGGACTTCAGGCGTGCAGACGGCTATGCAGCTAGCTCTGGGGAAACCATTGCAAAAACTAACCTAGACTACATTATAGATAAGTATTAAGCGATACTGAGCTAGTATAGATTGTGTATTGAGTATATAGTTATAGAGAGAGTTGGCACTCCTTAGTCTCCTGAACTAACTTTAAGTTATAGATAGGGAAAGAACCTGCTTCTTTCTAAACCACAACAGCTTGCGGTTATGGTGTTAAGATTTCAGAATCTTATCTGCCATCTGGAGAAAGGGGTTGCCTCTGTAACTAAAGAAAGGAAAGAACTTTTCTAAAGTTCCATTTATTGTCCATTTATTGACTGTTTGATTGCAACTTTATGAACTGTGCCAAGTCTTCAGGGACTTTGTGTAAATAAATATTCTTTTTTGATGTTTTAAACCAGTACTAGTCTCAGTTGCTTAGTATTTTAAGTTTTCAAGATAGACAACTGCAATTCGCTCAGCTATAGAGAGAAGCACATTGCAGTCTTTTTTTTTTTATAGCGTCTGGGCGGACAGCACAGTTGTAAATGCCATTTTTCTCCAAAAGGTTATAGAGATTCTCGTTTTCCAAAAGGTTATGAACTCTAAAAGGTCATGCCTTTCCAAAATTTGTCACTTCCTTCCTCTGAAATAGACACTACAGTATCTGCTATTTGTTATTGGCCACCCATCTTAGTACTAACCAAGGATGACTCTCCTTAGCTTCCATGATCAGACAGAATCTGACACCTTTAAGGTATTGAGGCCACAGAAGTCTTTTAGCAATAATAAAATTACACAAGATTCAAGTGCTTAGGTGTCCCTCACTTTTTTCTTTGCAATTATAAAGATAGCATCTGCTAACTTGTACATCTAGATAACAAGTCCAGAAATCACTGCTGGAGTTTAAATAATAGTGCTTAACAACTTGACACAGGAGGATGGTTTTGGTATCTCCTCAGTAAATGGAAGTGAGGCAAGCTAAGGCAGTCTCCCCCAAAGTGGGGCGGTCTCCAGCTCTGTCACAACTTGTAGATACACATACCCAAAAAAGGTAATAATGCCACAACTTGTTTAATAATTATAATGCCAATGTTTCCCAAATTCTGGTCTTCCAGGCATGGGGGATTCAGCTTGCAGAATCCCCAATAATTAGTCAAGGAGGGCTAGAGTTTGGGAAGCTGTGCCTGAAAAGCCAGCAGCCTTCAAGAGATGCAGAATGAAGCAGCTGTTGATGATGATGATAATGATAATAATACAAAGGCATTGTGAAATAAGGTATTCTACTTGTGTGTGTACGTGTGCCTTCATGTCACTGTCAACCACCTTGTGCAGAGCTGAAAGCATTAGGATAACTCTTAGTATGAACCAAGTTGTGTCAGTAAGAGGATTCTGGTCAAATAAGACATGGTTTGGTGGGAGGAAAAGAAATATAATATTACAATTGTCTACTGCACTCCTCCCTCCTTCTTTCTCACCTGTTTTGCTTTAAAGAAAATATTGAAATCTCCTGCTTCCAGTTTTGAACTAGTGTGGCTTGTCCTGAACCCAACAAACCATAGGTAATCTTCGCACTTGTTTGATTGTTTGAAAGAAACCAAATTAATAAAGATGGGTCATGAAGTAACTGGGTAACTATTTCAATGAACCATCATTATGATGTGTTGGGAATCAGGAGCTGTTAGGCTAAAAATAAACCTCACTTGGGAGTGGTTCCACAAAAATACAGCAGAGTGCCAAATGCGCAGTTCATAAGCAGCAGAAAATTACATGTAGTGAGCAAGGATTGGCTTCTACCCAACAAGATGGAAGAGGATTGCAGATCCACAACTTCATAGGATCAAAAATAATATGTTTATTAAAGATAAAAGAAATCCATTGTGGACAGGAAAGGTTCTTGGAGTAACTAGCTTCACTGAGCTATCTTCTAAGGAAAGGAAAAAGGGAAAATAATAAAAAAGCTATAACTACTACATCTTGCCTGGACAATGGCAAGAAGCCTCCTCATTCTAGAGAAGACAAAAGAAGAAAGGGTAGGCCAATATTGAAAACTCTGACCACATGGTCTCGCCAGAGCAATAAAAATACATTTAAAGAGGAAGTTACGTTTTTCCCTGAAGAGATCACATTGCTAAGTATTCAAAGGGGGAGGAGATAGTGGCATGTAAAGATGAGTAAGACAACCCCCCCCCTTCTGAGTCCCTTCTTAAGATAAGCTTGCTTGAGGAAATTGGGGAAGGAATCCCCCACTCCAATCTATCTATGCTAACTGCTCATTGAGAGCTGGAGACTTGTGCAGTTAGGGTTGAAACCCAACATGATGAACTACATAGTAGTGCTTGGACAGGATAAGTTAGGCTTTGAACTAAACTGTGGTTAATTGGAATATGTTTTGGAACAGCAAAGTGGGGAACACAGTAGCCTTAAGTACTCAAAAACAGTTGAAGAGCCTCTTGGATGTCTGATACATGCATATGCTCCTATGTGGAAATGGGTTGTACTGTTTAAAGCTGGCAAACGACTGGGTAGACTATAGTTTACAAGAACTGGCTGGGAAAATCCAGGCCATTCTCAAGATTTTCATAGAATGACAAACAGAAGTATGTCAGTCCTGAGTAAAATCCAGAGTTAAGAGGAGAATTTACCAGAGAGAGGAGTTCAGAAGTACTTACTGAAGTCAGTGAGCCAGGAAGCCAGAGAGCTCAGGCAGAAGTAACTAAAGTTTGAGAACTGTTGTTCTGCAACAATGGAATGGCTAGCAGTTAATGAGTGCCATATTAGTTTGTGTCCACTATCTAAAGTGGAGAAGGGTGCTGCCTGCCCTTTTGCTCTTTGCACTTTAATTTACATTGCTCAAGAAAATCAAGTTTTTTACCTTGTCATCTGGGGCTGGTCTTTAGGATGGACCAACTCTACTTCTGCCAGTGCTATGACAGGATTGCCAACCCTCCTAATGGAGGTCTAACCTCTCGTCATGGTTCTCCTTTTCTCCTTTGTCTGAGGAAGCCTCCTCAGACAAAAGCATACATGGATAGATATTTCTGATGGATGTGGAACACTGGCTCAAGGTTGCAGAGGTGCACATGTAGTATCATTATGCATGCAGATGTGCATTGCCCTAGAATGCACATAGATTTGTGTATGGATGCAGATGGCACATTGTGCATGCACATTTGGATGTACATTCAGTTGCACATGTGGTGTCTCGGTTCAGTAGTGCAACACTGCCACTCAGCCTAAAGGTTGCATAGCACAATCAATGCAGAGATTTATGTTATGTGGATAAATGGTCATGGTTTAAAATGATGTACAAGCTCAGCATTAGTGTCATGATTTAATGAAGGCATATATACATTGATGAAAATCTCTCCTGCCAAATGACAGATTTGTAGGGATGTCCTTATATGTCTAGAATCACAGCCACTTCTATTGTGTCGCTAGTTATTTTTGGAAATAGTTTGATCTGGCAAACCAACTTCTATGGACTGAGGACAAAGAAGCCTGTGGAGTTGGACAGGAGAAATTGTAATAGCAACCTGGCATTTCGCAGACACGGGAAAGGGAAACTAGGAATCAAAGAAATGAGTCACAGCCGGAGTTTAGAGAAGGGGAAAAAGAGGGTTCTCACCACACATGCAAAGCAGTCAATCACAAGGGAAAGTCTTTCCACCTGTCCTGGCAATCAATTTTCCCTTCAAAGGTAACTTGAAAGATACCATCAGTAGTGGCGAGATTGAGTTTTGAGCCGCTGCTCAAACAGGAATAGAGATCGCCACAGATAAATGAATATATGAACTCTCAAGGTTTGAATTAGCTAATCACTGGATGAGACTCATAGCCTGCAGGGGATGTGGAGGGTGGGTGATTGACGAGGAAAGATTAAGCAAACTAATTGGCCATCCTTCTAAACTGAGTGGTTTAGGAACTGGCAAAGCCAGGGGAACCAAGCTGGAGAATATGCAGTCATGGAAAATTCACACTCATGGTGGAAAGACAGCTGTTGCGGTTGCATCCCTGCTTTCTTTCTTTGCAGATTAGCATGGGAAATCTCATTTTTGCATGTAGGTAGAGTATGAGAAGGGTTTAAATAGGACTGGAAAAATAATTCATGCACTTAGATACATGCAAGAAACATTTTTTTCCCTTGCTGTTATCATGTGTTTTCAAGCAAACATCAACTTGTAGCTACCCTAACATAGAGTTTTCCTGATGAGTTATTCAGAGGAGTTTGGCCATTGCCTTCTTCCAAGGTTGTTTCTATGTATGATTGTGATACTCATTTAAAATCTAACACTGGAGAAGAGCTCTCCAGATATCGTGAATGGAACAAAAGACCAAGAAATGAATTCTAGAACAAATCAGGCCTGTATACCCCCTAGAAGTCAGGGTGACTAAACTGAGACTTGTGCCATGTAATGAGAAGAGGTGACTTGCTAGAAAATAGAATAATGCTTAGCAAAGTGGAAGGCAGTAAGAAAAGAGGAAGACTCCATTGCAGATGGATGGGCTCAATCAAGAAAGCCATGGATCCCTGAGGATCCAAGAGCCTGAGCAGGGCGATTGAGGATAGAGGGACTTGTAGTCTCTCATTCATAGAATCATCATAAATTGAAGTCAACATTTATGTATTTATTTACTATTTGAAACATTTATATTCCACCCTTATCACCCTGCAGGGGTCACAAGTGGAAGGGTTCAACAAACCTCTGACCATTCAAAACAGCTCAGCTGGACGGTTCCTCACAGACACAACGTTGGCTGCAATGTGAGATTTACTTGCAGCCTTCACTGCCATGCAGTATGCCCTTACATACGCGCATGCCTGTATTCGGTCTGATTCGTTGTGAGATGACCACCACATACCCTCTAGACTCCTCTTTGTTCGCTTCAACCCTGCCAGCTCCTTGTTGAACCCAGGGGGTGGTTTAGCTCTGCTACTTGAGAGGAGTTGCTCCAGACTTACTGGCAAGAAGTTCCGATTCCCAGCAGCTTGATCAATTGTCAGTGATTCTTGGAGTCAAAGTCCAAAACACTCACAGAGCCAAAGGTTGGAAACAAACACTGCTTCCAGGTTTTTGTCTTCAATGTGCTTTTATTGTCAAGATAGGCCAACTATAACAATATTCATGGTGTGATTGAGATGGCAAAAGCTATTAAAGAGGAAGAGTAAACAAGCTAGCTGGTGCTGCCACTGTTCATTTAAGCCTGACTCAACAGGGAATTGCAAGATTTTGCCTCATCCTTTCTTATGCATAGCTGGGTATTCAGCTTCTTCCCTGCCAATTAAATTACTTTTCTACAGACCTCCAGTGCTAGTATCTCTCACATTTCCCAACTGAAGTCTTTTTTTTAAGCCATATTTTAACATTTTGATTGTGCAGTTTGGGGTTTGTTTTGGTTGTTTATTCTCAATTGCCAAAGCATGAACAATCCAACTCTAATCATAAAATTATTTTTGTTGCTACTTCATAACTGTAATTTTGCTACTTTTATGAAGTAAAGGTAAAGGTTTTCACCTGACATTAAGTCCAGTCGTATCCAATTCTGGGGTTGGTGCTCATCTCCATTTCTTAGCCGAAGAGCCAGTGTTGTCCATAGACACCTCCAAGGTCATGTGGCCAGCATGACTGCATGGAGGGCCGTTACCTTCCCACCGGAGCAGTTCCTATTGATCTATTCACATTTGCATGTTTTCAAACTGCTAGGTTGGGTTGGCAGAAGCTGAGGCTGAGAGCAGAAGCTCACGCCGCTTCCTCAGATTCGAACCTGTGACCTTTCAGCCAACAAGTTTAGCAGCTCAGTGGTTTAACTCACTGCGCCACTGGGGCATAATGTAAATATCTGATATGCAACGTGTATTTTCATTCACTGGATCAAATTTGGCATAAATATCTGATACACTCAAATTTGAATACTGGTGGAGTTGGGCGGATTGATTTTGTCATTTGGGACTTGTAGTTGCTGGGATTTATAGTTAACCTATAATCAAAGAGCATTCTGAACTCCACCAACGATGGCATTGAACCAAACTTAGCACACAGAACTCCCATGACTGGAAGGGTTTGGTGAGCATTGACCTTGAGTTTTGAAGTGACTGTAATTTGACTGTACTTTGCTATTTTAATGTTTTAATGTTTTAGTGTGATTTAGAATATGATGTTTTTAATGACTGTCTGTAATATTGATGTTGGAAACCGGCCTGAGTCCCTCGATGGAGGTGAGAAGACCGGTATACAAAACTGCTAAATAAGTAAATAAATAAATAATAAGTTATAGTTCACTTACATCCAGAGAGCACTGTGGACTCAAACAATGATTGATCTGGATCAAACTTAGCATGGATATTCAATATGCCCAAATGTAAACACTGGTGGGGTTTGGGGAAAATAGACCTTAACATTTGGGGATTGTAGTTTATGGGATTTATAGTTCACCTACAATCAAAGAGCATTCTGAACTCCACCAACGATAGAATTGGGTCAAACTTCCCACACATAACCCTCATGACCAACAGAAAATACTGCGTTTTCTGATGGTCTTTGGCAACTCCTCTGACACCCCCTTGCGATCCACCCAGGGGTCCCAACCCCCAAGTTGAGAAACTGGTTTAGGCAAAAGCAAACTGCTGTAGCCCCTCCTAGCTTATCTATTCTTCCTCATTAAGGATGTTTGCCACTTCAACCACATTCGATGCTGCTCATACCCATGTGTTCCATATTCCATCTATGAAATATGGAAAGCTACTAAAATATTATTTATTTATTTATTTACAGCTTTTATATTCCGCCCTTCTCACCCCACAGGGGACTCAGGGTGGATTACAATGTGCAGATATATGGCAAACATTCAATGCCAATTTTGACATACAAACATATACAGACATACAAAGAGGCTATTTTTAACTTTTTCTGGCCACCAGGGGAGCTGTCGCTTTCATCGTCCATCTGCAACGCTGATGAAGCACTTCCGCATTCCCCACATGTTTCCCCGCTGGAATGCTTTGCTGGAGTCTTCTTTATGGCCTCATAAATCAGTTAATTTAGCCTCACCACACTTTGAGGTGGTACCTAATTTTCCGACTTGACAGATGCAACTGTCTTTCGGGTTGCAAAGGTCGACAACAGGCTACACACAATTGGTTGGAAACCCACTCCAACCTGGGCTGGCTTCGAACTCATGGCCTTTTGGTCAGAGTGATCTTAATGCAGCTGACACTCAACCAGCTGCGCCACAATCCCTGTGCAAAAGGGAAAAAAGAAGAAAAAAGGAAAGGCTATAAGGAAAGAAATCTTTCTCCCCACTTCCCCCCCCCCCCTTTTTCTTCTTTTACTTGACATGCTTCATCGTAAGGCTTCCCTTGATTTGCCGGTCTGACACTTTCTCTTTTCCGAATTCTTGATATGTCATGTTATTGCACATCTTCCCCCCTGAGAATACGCAATGCCAGTCCTTCGCCAGACAGCACACAAAACGGCCACCACCTGGAGGGCTGTGGCTTAATTAT
The DNA here is from genome assembly GCF_037176765.1 of Anolis sagrei. Classification (NCBI taxonomy): domain Eukaryota; kingdom Metazoa; phylum Chordata; class Lepidosauria; order Squamata; family Anolidae; genus Anolis; species Anolis sagrei. The sequence goes on along the minus strand of NC_090023.1, from coordinate 260,776,347 downwards.
GTGGAGTTTCCTAACATAAAAAAAGATGTCCCTTTTTGTTTCATGCTCTGGATCTCTTTGCAGGCCTCTGAAGCTCAGGACGTCTTGTCTCCTCTCTTGTCACAAGCAGAGTATGCTCACTGTTCTGAGAACAGGGGGAAAAACAGGGTGCTGTCATTTTGTTACAGCAGAATATGCTCTATCCAAGTTATGGTCTTAGAAATAAGTCCAAGAAGAGCTGAATGTAGAAAGGGCTAAAATTTTGTGTATGTGTTTTATCACACCAGCCTGTTGTCTCATCGCAATTGCATTGTTTAAGCAGATGGCCACATATAATTATTGGAATGATGTGTTTCACACCATGGCGCAATTGTACAATGCTCCCACTTTGTTGATCCAAATTACCGCAATCAATCTTCCACACTACTCGTGCATGTTTTTTTTCTTTATTTTACCCCTATTTTGCCACAACTGTACAGTTATGCACTTTCAACATTCTCACAAAACTTTCATCCACTTCCCAATACAGAGACTGCAACAGAAGGACATTATCACACAAGAAAGACTGCCAGAACAAAAGTAGTATTAAATCCATTGATGGGATTTTCCAAACAATGAAAACAGACATTCCATTTATGATTTAACCACAATGCAACTATGGGACAGCCATCATGTTGTGCAGTAAACACCATAAATAAGCACTTTTATCCTGCTGTAATTGCATTTTAGCATCCTTGTGTGATAAAGTACTGTGTCTATGTGTTTATGTCATTTTACGTGATTTTTAATGCTGACAAATGTGGATGCACAACAGATATATTGAGCTACATGCTGTGATCTATCATTGTGTGTGTGTCAGGAGCAATTCAAGCAATGAAAATCGCTTCTGGTGTGAGAGAATTGGCTGTCTGCAAGGATGTTGCCCAGGGGATGCCCAGATGTTTTACCATCCAGTGGGAGGCTTTTCTCGTGTCCCCACAATTTTCCTACTTTGAACTGCCAACCTTTTGGTCAGCAGTCCTGCTGGCACAAGGGTTTAACACATTGAGCCACTAGGGACTCCTATGATCTATCAAAGGTCTATTGTTGGAAGAGATCTCATTTTTTGCAGTTTTTCACAAATTAAGAGGAAGTGTGATTGCCATTGACAAGCAATTCCTATTCCAAAAATTCATTGTATAGTTTGAATTCCATTGATATTTCCAAATAAAGTAGACTCATTAAATTAACGCAATTTACCAATGTGTTGATTTTCCATTCAACATATTATTCAGTGAATTGATTTAATTGAGAATATTCAACAGGATACAGTGGCAGTAGTATTAGTAGTTGAATTAATATTACAGATTTATTTATTTATTTAGGACATTTATATCCCGTCCTATCTCAACCTCCACAGAGGGACTCAGGGCAGCTGACAACAAAAGCATAAATATACATCTTAGGTAAAAACAGTATAAAACATTATAAAAACAGTAAAACATTAGAACAATCATCAGAATTAAATCGTCGTCCTACACACAGTCCATTCGAGTCCATCAGAGTCCATTAAACCATAGCTCTACCATCACATTGATCTAGTCCACAAAGGTCTGATCCCACAGCCAGGATTTCACCTTTTTCTGGAAGATCAGGAAGGAAGGAGAAGGTCTGATTTCACTTGGGAGGGAATTTCATAGCCGAGGGGCCACCACAGAGCAAGCTGTTCTGTCATTCGCTGGGCCTGTAAAGAATTTCCTTTAGAACAGAACGTGCAACCTTTGCCCAAGGATAAGTTCTCAGAGGTTTTCCACCACAAATGACTTTTAGATGGCTTGTGAAGTATAACAAAGTCTTTTATTAATGAACAATCAAACAGAAACTTCTCTTGTCTTCAATAAAGCTAAACAAATGCTTTCAGGCTTTATGCAACTGGTGACTTCCTAATCTTGCCCACGAAGGACAGGCAACTGTCTTCAATAACTTCTTCTTTACTTTAAATGAAAAAAAACCCTTTTCAGCTTCTCCCAGGCTGACTGTAATCTAACACTTACTGATGTGGGCCCCGCTACCGGGTCGAACTGCGTCTCGAAGCACCGAATGGACCTACCAGCAAAGGTTTAGATATTCTCCAGCTGGAGTTCTTTGGTCTTTAGGGCTGTTCTCCCCCGGAAAGTCTTCAAAGCTTTGGGGATGCTTCCCTGGAAATTCTTAAAAGTTGAAGCTTTTGTACAGGGGAAGCTTGCACACGTCCTGTACATAGCTTTCCTTGCTGAAACTAACTAAAAAATGGCTCCCTTCCCTTCCCAATTGCCCTGAGCAAGGGGCGGAACCAAAACTTAACGATGATGGAAAGGTGACTTGCCCTATCACTGCAACCAAAGGAAGCCACCTATCTGCAGAAACCCTGACTGCAAGCAAACATTTGATACAAAACAAATAAAGTGGGAGCTTCTGGTACAGCAGTACCAGCACACAAGCCCTTTCTCTTGTCCCCATCAACCACGATTGCAATGGTGGTGGGACAGCAAGCAGGGCCTCTCTGGACGATCTTAAGGTCCTAGGTTGTTCGTAGCTGGAAATACATTTGCACAGGTAAACTGGATCAAAACTGTTAAGGGCTTTATAGGCCAACGCCAGCACTTTGAACTGTGTATTCTTTATCAAGAATTCCAAAATCCGAAACACTGGGTGGTTGAGTTAGTGATACCTTTGCTTTCTGATGGTTCAGTGTGGGCAAACTTTGTTTTATACACAGCATTATTAGGTTTAGAAGATGTATGTAAAACACAAATGAACTGGGTAATGTCTCCAAGATATCTGAATCCACACATATAGGCAAATATAGGTATTCCAAAATCTAGGGGGAAATCCAAAACACTTCTGGTTCCAAGCATTTTGAGTAAGCGATACTCAACTTGTAGTTGATTTCTCCGTTGCCCTCTCCCTCTCAATTACCGTACTCTGAATTGCCGATTATGATATCATATAGCCCAATCTGGTTGGCTGTGTAGCATTTCGAATGATTCCTAATTTGGTGAAAGAGACATCAGATAGGAAGGAAGTAGGGATTTTTCAAATTAGCAGCAGCCAGATGGGAAGATTCTATATCCATACATCCGAAGCGGAATTCTAACTCTCTGGAAATTTTCTTTAAAGTTGAAGTTAAAGAATATTTTGTATAGCATTTTCTCTTGCCTGTTAACATTTGTGGGCATTAGCGGGTGAAATAGAATCATTTCCCGTCAGTTTAACTTTGGCATACTACTTATGTTTTAATATTGGGGGGGGGGGGGGGGATGAGGTAGTGTGCCATTTATATTAGAAGAAAATGTTTTAATGTACATTTTTGTCAGAGTTTAGTCATTTTCGTTCTTTTAAGTATGGGCGTTGTTCAATAAATAGAAGTGACATGTTAAGCTAATTTTTCATCCTGCATTTTATATGTCTTCTGGATTGTCAATTGTAATGGCCTGTGGCTATAAACAATAAAATTATGGTTTCCAGGGTTTAGAAAAAAAACCTAGGTGCCTGTCTGCATGCCATATCAGTATATTCTTTGACTTTCACATTTCCTCTTTCTGAAACTCATAGCTTATTTCACAAAGAGAGAAGTGGAGCAGTGTAAACAGGTGTAATGTTAGAGGATAGGTGGCAGAGATTCAGTAATGTTGTCACTGTGCTCCCAGAAGAGAAGCTCTTTTCAGTATCTATGGCTGAAATGTGTTTCTGTGAGTGAGAAAAAGAGGGAGCAATTCCTGCAGATGCTGAGCAAAGTTCAGATTGGATCAGATGAAAACATGTCTTGCTGTGGATATACTGTAAGATACCTTACATATCTGTGGTTTCATTTACCTGTGTTCAGAGAAAAAGGTTTCCCTGTGAATTTGCAAAGTCTTCCCAGAAATTCTATGGTATGTTTTACCCCAGACGTTCACATAAAGTTGGATTGAAAAATCTATCAAATTCCTAGAAAGAATACTTTACACCTGAAACTCTATATTTTCCTTCACTTCAACTGGGGATACATCTACACCTGAACATGAAGAAAAATTTCCTAACTGTGAGAGCTGTTCAGCAGTGGAACACTCTGCCCAGGAGTGTGATGGAGGCTCCTTCTTTGGAGGTTTTCAAACAGAAACTGGATGGCCATCTGTTGGGGGTGCTTTAAATGTGATGTTCCTGCTTCTTGGCAGGGTGTTGGACTGGATGGCCCATGAGGTCTCTTCCAACTCTGTGATTCTACACCAGGGGTCTTCAAACTTTTTAAACAGAGGGCCAGGTCACAGTCCCTAAAACTGTTGGAGGGCCAGATTATAATTTGAAAAGAACATGAATGAATTCCTATGCATACTGCACATATCTTATTTGTAGTTCAAAAAACACTTAAAAACAATACAATAAATAAAATGAAGAACAATTTTAACAAATATAAAATTATTAATATATCAATGGGAAGTGTGGGCCTGCTTTTGGCTGATGAAATAGGATTGTTGTTGTTCTCTGCTTTCAAGTTGTTTCAGACTTAGGTTGACCCTGAGCAAGGGCCAGGTAAATGACCTTGGAGGGCTGTATCTGGCTCCCGGGCCTTAGTTTGAGGACCCTTGTTCTACACTATAGAATTAATACAATTTGATAATACTATAGAATTAATATAATTTGACTCCACTTTAACTGGCATGGCTCAAAGCTATGAAATCCTTGGAGTTGTAGTTTTAGCCTTCTCTGCCAAAGGGCGCTGGTGCCTCCCCAAGCTTCAGCTCCCAGGATTTCATAGCACTTAGCTGTGGCAGTTAAAGTCATGTCAAATTGCACTCATTCTACAGTGTAGATGCACTCTAGATCTGTTTAGGCAGCCAAATCAGCCATCACTTCAAGTCATATGTGGTAAATACTGCTTTGAATACACCTTTAGTTTTTTTTAACCAAAACTTCCTTGAAGTAGAAAGCTAGCATACGAGGGAAAAATGTACCTGTATATTTCACTTCTTGCCCGTGGGCTTATTAACAAAAGACTCTCCTCATAAATGTATAGCTGCAGCACAGTAACTCATTAGCAGCAGTGTGATCCAGCACCAGTAGCCAAAAGTGATAAAATGAAAAAAAAAACACAGAGACCAATGTTATCTCTTCCTTAGGAGGCTTTTCTTTGTAGTAAAATAATATGGTTACACTATTTACAAGAACAAGGTTTCTATAACAGAAATAAAGTTTTTTATACTTCCTTTGTTGCTTCCACTCTGGGCTTCTTTCTTATGCAGATAAACAGCGTCTCTCTCATAGAGCCTCCTCTCACACTGAAATTACATAGTAGCTTTACACACAGCTTCACACATGAGGCTTTCAACCTGGAGCTTTTTACACCGAAGCTTCTCACGCCAGGCCTTCTCACACTCTGAGGCCTTCTCACAGACAAAGGCCTACTTCACACAGAGGCTTCTCTCACAGACTAAGGCCTACCTCACATTGTGAGGCCTTCTCACAGAATGGGACCTTTCTCCCACTGAGGTTTACCTCAGACTGACTACTAAGCTCAGACTGACTGACATCTGCTTATATAGAACTGCAGCTTTTGCTGAGTTTTTGCATCCATTTAACCCTTGACACATTTTTGTAATTAAAAATACTTAGTTAATTTCTAATATTTCTGACACAATCAGGCATCACTTCAAGTCATATGTAGCAGATATGCTTTGAAAACCCCTTTAGTGTTTTTTTTTTAACCAAAACTTCATTGAAGTAGAAAGCTAGCATAGGAGGGAGAAATGTTTCCGCATCTTTCACTTCTCGCCAGACTATTTTTCAGCTTTGGGAAAATTAAACAAAAGTGAGCAATGAAGAACTCATTTCCCTGTCTCATCTGTCTGCATGCATGAATCAAATGCATTTAGAGATGCAAAGGAGTAATAAATTTCCTTAGCAAAAGAAGCCAATATTTCCACCATCACCACCACTGTCAGTTATTTTCCAAGATTGCTTTTATTTACATTGCTGGTTGCTCACCTGTCATTTCTGTGCCTTCCTCGCCCTTCCTAAAAACCTGCCCGGCTGCCCATCCATGCCTCTTTCTTCTGTTCAAAGGAGGGGACGAGTGACCGGCTGCCTGTTCATTATTGTGACAGTTTTATTGCAGTTGTAAATTACGAGCCGACTTTGTGCAGGCGTTTAAATGCCTCTTGTCTAGGGGGTGCTTTTCCTATTAGCAGATAATTTTTTATTGTTCCCAGACAATGGTCTTTTGTCCTTAGGATGTAAATCTGGAGAACATGCTGTGCTTTGCGCTGTCTGTCTCCCTCTTCCCATCCCATGTCCTTCTTCTGAAAGACACTGTTTTCACCATCATGGAGCACTATGGACCACAAGGAGGACAAACAATTGCACCTAGATGTGACACTCTGTTCCAGATAAAGTTGCCTGCTTCTCACACAGTCTGCACACACTCCATTCCATGTCCTTCTCTTCCAGCTCCACCTCAAGGAGTTGGATTTCCCCCCATCATTCAATATTGGTCCAAGACATTATTAGAAAATGAAAGAGGCTGGCCTGGGATGAGAAGACAAGCAAAGCAGCTGCGTGCATGCAACTTTGGCAAGTGAAAGATTCAGCTTGGGCTACAATTTGTGTAGGTGGATTTGGTTCAAGGACACTTCCAGCTCTCAGAAGCTGATCAAAGGAGAAGTCACACATTGAGAGTTACATGCAGAAAGCATAGCACATACAAGGTCTTCTGTCCTATTCTGGAGAATACATTTGCTGGCTTCTTCCATGAAAGACCTGGGAGTAAGTAGTATGGGTTTTTTTGGACCATTTCAGAGTTAGTTTCCTTTCCCCTGTTCATTCCTTTTGAGGCCTTACATACTTCTTGGAAAAGAGACTTTAATAGACTAAAGATCCCAGAATCCTTCAGCCAGCATGGACAACTGTGGTCAAAACTAACTTTTCCAAATGTTGGAGTAGATTTATTGTCGAAGGCTTTCATGGCCGGAATCACTGGGTTGTTGTAGGTTTTTTCAGGCTATGTGGCCATGTTCTAGAGGCATTCTCTCCTGACATTTCGCCTGCATCTATGGGAAGCATCCTCAGAGGTAGTGAGGCCTGTTGGAACTAGGAAAATGGGTTTATATATCTGTGGAATGACCAGGGTGAGACAAAGGACTCTTGTCTGCTGGAGCTAGGTGTGAATGTTTCAACTGACCACCTTGATTAGCATTTTCCTAGTTCCAACAAGCCTCACTACCTCTGAGGATGCTTCCCATAGATGCTGGTGAAACGTCAGGAGAGAATGCCTCTAGAACATGGCCATATAGCCCAAAAAACCCCTACAACAACCCACTTGGAGTAGATATTGCTGTTTTACATCTCCAGCTAGAAAACGCAAGAAATTTGCAAAGTGATTCTCTTCCTCCAGCTTCTGACTAAGCACCTATAGCCACTAAATGGTGGTGGTGTACCAAATAGTGCTGAAACGTTGCCTCTTCTAAAGATAACATGTTACCTTGAATAAAGATAACACCTAGCACAAAGTCCCTTCAATGAAATATTCTGGCATAATTACAAAAGATGGAAGCTCACATTACCATCAAGATTCTAGCCAGTATCCATAGCCAGCATAGCCAATATCTGTTTATGGGTGGATGAGAGATGCAATCAACAAGCATACTGAGCATCTAGTGGATAAAAGATGCAATTTCTCACATGATATACAACAGTTTCTCGGGTTCTTTATCATTCTTTCCTGGAGATCTGGATTTGGGAATTTGGGTCTCCAATAATTATCTCCATATCCTCCAATATTTCATAGAAGAGAACCACAACACAAATAATACTAGTTGTCAGAGCTCATAATATCATAGAATTGGAAGACATCCCAAGGGCCAATCAGTCTAACGTCCTACCATTCAGTAACAGACGAGCAAAGCAGGTTATTAATGAGTGTTCTGGAACGGCTGTTCCAGGGGCTCCAATTTTGTGCTTTGCACTGAGTGTTTGTTCATAGTCCTAAGTTGCAGGGACTTTGCAGATAGGTGGCTCCTTTGGCTGCATTTATAGGGCAAGCCACCTGTCAATAATAGTTAGGATCCCTGGTCCCACCCCTCTCTGGTTTTTTGGAGGGAAGGGGCCATTTTTTCAGTTAGTCTTAGAAAAGGAAGTCAATGCAGAGGATGTATACAGATGTCCTCCTGTGCAAAGGCTTCATCCCTTAAGACTTTCCAGGGGAGAACAGTCTTGAGAGCCTCTGAAGATTCCCAAAGGTTCCGGGGAAACAGCCTTACAGCCCTGAGGAATTCCAGAGGGAATAACAGCTCTAACCATCAAAGCAGCTAAGTGATTACAAGCCTTTTGATAGGTTCGCTCGGCGTTGAGACGTAGTTCAGCCCGGTAGTGAATCCACATCTATAAGGTTTAGGTTCACAACAGCCTGGGAGGAGCTAGAAAGGGGAATTTTCCTTTAAACAAGGTTTTTGAAGATAGTGCCTGTTCCCTGTGAACAAGATTGCAAGAGTCAAGAGTCTGTTAAGAAGGTTTTACAATTCCTGTTTTGTTCATCAATAAAAGACTGTTATATTTAAGCTCAAGCCTCATAAAGATTGTTTAATAAGGGAAATTTCTCTAAAGGCTTCTTTTCGGGGGGCCTGGCTTCCCGCTGGATCCAAGCCATACATCCTCTCTTAAAGGCACTTCATTTCAGGTCCAGCAGCAACAGAACAATGAGGAAGAATGCTCATGTTAGAAGAGGCTGTAACACCCTGCTTCCTCTAGACCCCATTGGTGTGGTGTCTCCACCCCAACCCATTTTCTATCCATCTAACACTTGAGTGAATTGAAGGAAAGTTACATTTGAACTCAGTTTGCAGCAACTGAAGTAAACTGAGGATAAAGAGGGGAAGTAGGAGGAAGAAAGATAGGGCAAAAATGGAAACACAGGGGGTGATTTGGGACTCTCCCTGGCAAATAGGACAGTTGGAATGTGCACAACTCATTTGAGCCCTTGGGGAACAAGCTGTTATTTTCTAATGGCCTCTCCCCAAGCTACTGCTTAGCATTCCACCTTCATGGGTGTTGAGACCCATATGATATAAGTTGTCCTTACTGGTGCTGCATACAATAAGCAGCAACAGTTGTGTGCTGGGCTGAGTTGAAAGTGAGGAGTGGGAATCTTTCATCCTGATCTGATGAGAGAATACACTGGTGGGGTCTGTCTTCTCCGGGAGCCTTCCAGTTAGCCGGCGTGTCTCTTCTTCGAAGGCTTCAAAGGGAAGACAAAGATATTTGGTGGCTCGTCGGGGGTCGAGAACAAAGCTCCATTGACGGATGACCAGCAGTTGTTGTCTCCGTCCCTTGAAGTGCGTCAGGCATTTGATTCCCCTGGTGCACAACAGGGCTGCCCAGTCTGCAGACAGGCTTGGAAGCACTTTTTCTCTCTCCTTCCATCCCTCTGCCCTCATTGTATCCCTTCTCAAAATGGGAAGGAAATGAGACCCTCCTGCTCTTTTCTCTCCAGCCTGGCACAGAGTCCTTGGTTCTTTTCTCTGCACCTGGCTTTCTCAATGATCTTGAGAGGTATCCCTTGGATGGAAGCCAGTTTTGATGGAGGCTGAGAGACAGGCAATGTAATTCCAGCCGTCCCTAGCCTTCCATAAAGTGAAGGGAATGTTGCAAACTGGGAGGAATAGCAGCCCGTTGGTCAAAGTCAAGCCAGGAGACTGCAGCACAGTAGCCTTGGCACCACTTTAAGGATCTCTCCCCCTTTTAAGGAGCTCAACTCCTACATTGCAGAGCCTGAAGGGGGTCACTTTTGCTGTTGTTGTTGTTCCGGCAATCACATTACCTGCTAAACAATTGCCTGGTGATGTGGTTTACAGCAGGGATTCAAAGCATGACTGTAAAAATAACACAGTGCGAGTCACCATGAAACCAGCTGTTTTCATGTTTAAATGGAAACATGATTTTGTAACAAGCCGGGGGGTTAAATAGGGTGTTTTGTGGGGAGGCAGCAGCTGCTGGGTTTCCACTATCTCCAAAACATCTCTTTGGGGCAGAATTTCATTTTGGAGGTGTTTTTAACAACAGAAAGGAGTCCTGTGCAATTTACAGTCCCTAGAAGTAAGGGACGGCGAGATTGCAATCTGTTTTCTGGCCTGTGTCATTTTTCCATGTGCTCATTTGTCGCATTTTTGGATCAAACTGAAATTAAAAAATCACACCTGCACAGGAACCTTTGTATGCCATTTGAGCACATTTCCTCCACAAAATGTGAATTATTGTATACATTTACCCCTAATGCAGTGTTTCTCAACCTGGGAGTCGGGACCCCTGTGGGGGTCACAAGGGGGTGTCAGAGGGGTCACCAAAGACCATCAGAAAACATAGTATTTTCTGTTGGTCATGGTGGTTCTGTGTGGAAAGTTTGGTCCAATTCTATCGTTGGTGGGGTTCAGAATGCTATTTCATTGTGGGTGAACTATAAATCCCAACAACTACAACTCCCAAATGGCAAGGTCTATTTTCTCCAAACTCTACCAGTGTTCACATTTGGGCATATTGAGTATTTGTGCCAAGGTTGATCCAGATCCATCATTGCTTGAGTCCACAGTGTTCTCTGGATGTAGGTGAACTACAACTCTAAAAACTCAAGGTTAATGTCCACCAGACCATCCCAGTATTTCCTCTTGGTCATGGGAATTCTGTGTGCCATGTTTGATTCAATTCCGTCATTGATGGAGTTCAGAAGGCTCTTTGATTTAAGGTGAACTATAAATCCCAGCAACTCCAGCATTACCAAATGACAAAATCAATCACCCCCAACCCCACCAGTATTCAAATTTTGGGCATATCAAGTATTTAGCCAAATTTGGTCCAGTGACTGAAAATACATCCTGCATATCAGATATTTACATTACAATTCATAACAGTAGCAAAATTAGTTATGAAGTAACAACGAAAATAACGTTATGGTTGGGGGTCACCACAACATGAGGACCTGTACTAAGGGGTCGCGACATTAGGAAGGTTGAGAACCACTGCCCTAATGTATGCATTTATGTAGGCATCGTGCCCCCAAATATGCATTTCTGGACACACATTTGTTTCAGTAGGGATTGCAGGCTGAAATTCAATAACAAAAAGCAACTTCAGAAGTATTTGGTCCTGGGAGGGTTTTTAAGTGACCCAAAGGTACAATTGCAAGAATCACATGGGGACATAAAGATAATTGATACCCGGCAGAGATACAGAGTTCCTTAGGAGCAAACTGAGGTCAGAAGTGAGGGCAAAATGTAATAAAGTTCAATTTAAGTATAAAGAAGCTAAATAAGTTTCTCCGCGCTCTGGGTTTCATATACTCTGTTCGGCATGGCTGAGATTCGGCATCAGAGTCATTGCTGTTTTATCTCCTGATCTCAGCCTGAAACTCTATCTTAAAAGGCAGTCAGTCATCCCAAGAGACAGAGTTCTTGAAGTAGCAGGCTCTTGAAGTATGACATGACCAGCCTCCTCCTGGCAGAGAGCACCAAGGAGACAAACAGTTGGGGCAAGACATGTGAAAGAGAGTCTGAACTACAGTCCACAATGTGAAGGGGCAGCTAAAAAAGCCAATGTGATTCTCAGTTGCATCAAAAAAGATGTCGTGTCAGGAGTGACTAGAGAAACTGCAAGTCACTTCTGGTGTGAGAGAATTGGCCGTCTGCAAGGACGTTGCCCAGGGGACACCCGGATGATTTGATGTTTTATCATCCTTGTGGGAGGCTTCTCTCATGTCCCCACATAAGGAGCTGGAGCTGATAGAGGGAGTTCGAGCTGATAGAGGGAGCTCACCCACCTCTCCCTTGATTCGAATCTGCGACCTGTCGGTCTTCTGTCCTGCACAGAAGGGGTTTAACCTACTGCACCACCGGGGGCTCCATAGTTGCATCTATAGGAGTATAGTGTCCAGTTTGGAGAAAGTAATAGTCCCACTGTGTTCTGCTTTGGACAGACGTCATCTGGAAGCTACAAATCCCAAGATTCCACAAAGTCGAGTCATTCATGTGCTATTGAACTGCTATAAGTGTAGACACAGCCTGATTCCACTTTAACTGCCATAATAACATCCTATGGAATCCTAGAATTTAGGGAGGGACATTGAGTATTCTAGTGCTGTCTCAAACTACAAATCCCAGGTTTTTTTTAAAAAAAGAAGCTGATGCAGAATGTGAAGTAGAAAAGATAGAAAAGATCCTCCATAGAATCATAGAATCAAAGTTGGAAGAGATCTCATGGGCCATCCAGTCCAACCCCCTGTCAAGAAGCCTGAATATTGCATTCAAATCACCCCTGACAGATGGCCATCCAGCCTCTGTTTAAAAGCTTCCAAAGAAGGAGCCTCCATCACACTCCAGGGCAGAGAGTTCCACTGTTGAACGGCTCTCACAGTCAGGAAGTTCTTCCTCATGTTCAGATGGAATTTCCTTTCTTGTAGTTTGAAGCCATTGTTCCACGTCCTAATCTCCAAGGAAGCAGAAAACAAGCTTGCTCCCTCCTCCCTGTGGCTTCCTCTCACATATTTATACATGGCTATCACATCTCCTCTCAGCCTTCTCTTCTTCAGGCTAAACACTGGCTGCCAGTTCAGTTCCAAGCACAATTCAAAGTGCTGTTTTTGACCTACAAAACCCTGTACGGTTCCAGTCCAGTGTATCTGTCGAACGTATCTCCCTCTACATCCCATCCCGGAGTTTGAGATCATCTGGGGAGGCCCTGCTCTCGACCCCACCGCTATCACAAGTGAGGTTGGTGGGGATGAGGAGCAGGGCCTTCTCAGTGGTGGCTCCTCACCTGTGGAACTCACTACCGGGAGAAATTAGGGCATCAACATCCCTCCTCTCCTTCAGGAGGAAAGTAAAGACATGGTTGTGGGACCAGGCCTTTGGGCAATCTGACAACTAGATAAGGACAACCAGACGATTAGGACTGACAGGACTGACAATGTGGAATTGGAATTTGGACTATGAGATAGCGAACACTGACCGTCTATGAGGAGTAATTGGGTTTGTATTGTTTTATTGGTTTTATTGGTTTTATGCTTGTAATGCAGGAATTGTTGTTTAACTGTTTAACTGTGTAACTGTTAATTGATGTTATTTTGTTTTACTACTGTTATATGATGCTGGCATCGAATTGTGCCTTGTAAGCCACCCTGAGTCCCCTTCGGGGTGAGAAGGGTGGGGTAGAAGAAACCGAAATAAATAAATAAATAAATAAATAAACATGCCCAGCTCCTTAAGCTGCTCCTCATAGGGCTTGTTCTCCAGACCCTTGATCATTTTAGTCGCCCTCCTCTGGACACATTCCAGCTTGTCAATATCTCTCTTGAATTGTGGTGCCCAGAATTGGACACAACAGGCATGTAGCCGGGGGGGGGGGGGGGGCTCGGGGGACTTCAGTCCCCCCCCCCCCCCCCGAAATTCTAATGGTGGTTCGCGAAAAGGCCTTACTGGTGCATTATTTAAACTGTTATGTTTATTAATATCATGATTTGATCACCATTCTCAATATATCCCATATGTATGGGGGTATTGGGGTAATGATACAAAAGGTTTGCTAGGCTAGACCCTCTTTCACTCAGACTCAGCCCCCCCCCCGAAACTCACCCCCCCCCCGAAACTCCCCCTGAAATTTTCCCCCCCCCCCCCCCCCGAAACGAAATCCTGGCTATGGGCCTGGAACACAATATTCCAGGTGTGGCCTAACCAAAGCAGAATAGAGGGGTAGCATGACTTCCCTAGATCGAGACACCAGCTGCATATGTGCATAGGAGAGGAAGATGTTACAAATAGACAAACATGTCTCCTTCTTCAGTTGTGCTGAATGTGTGAGAGTGTGACTAGAAGTTAGGGAGCAGAACTGCAAACAAAAGCAGGGTGGATCTGGATGACTGGTGTCTGCAAAGAATATGTGAGAAACTGGAGTTTAATGGGGAAAATACCCCACAGAAGGGAGGGAGTAAGTGCCCACCTTCACCCCATCAATCCTCCACTGTTTTGGTGCTGCCTTCCAGAGAATGCCCTCTTGGAAGACAGTCTGCTGACAAGCTTGTTTCATTCAAGGGTAACTACTGTGTTGGAAGTATCTTTTCTTTCATCAAACAAAAGGGGGATTAGTATTGAAAAGCACCTGTCCATGTGTGGAAATGTTAGCTGGAGATTGCAGCGCTCCTTGAATGCAAGCAAAGCCTCCAATGCCCCTTCCTTTGTTGTTTCCCATCACATGGAGACATGGGATTGCAGAGCTGAGAGTTTTAATCGTCCCTCTCACAGCCAGGGTGTTTTGATGGGATGGTCATTTCTCAAGTCTTTTCTGGGTATTACTTGGGAAGGGATTTTGAGAGGAAAGAAACTTGTCAGAGATGTCATAAATCTGCTCTTGGATTTGTGCTCAATTTTATAGGAGCTAGCCAGTTGCTCCCCCACCACCACATCAATATGAGGAAAATGTTTTGCTCCCTTCCAGCAAAGAGAGATAGGTAAAATAGTCCTAGCTGGGCCTTGATGTGGGCAGTGCCGGCATGGTCCATTCCCCACCCTACCTTTCATTCTGGATTTCTTCTCTGACCCCACTCCACATCTGCAGCTAAAAGAACCCAAGTGAGGGTGAACACTATTTATTTACTATATTTATAGCCTGCCTTTCTCAGCCATACGGTGACTCAAGGTGGGTTACAGATGGGTACAATTCGATGTCGGACATTCATAAATGTGCTGATCACATTTTGGGGACAGGGTTCAGCAATTTGGATAGCTCTGGAATAAAAACCACAATTTATGTGTGGTTTTGGAGTATATCCATATATGCCAATAAAGGCTTATTGGATTGGATTGCATTGGACTGGAGTATATCCAGCATGGAAGGTTATATTTGAAACTTTTGTCATTCTGGTTCAGGAATCTGGAGTTGTTGTTGGAAAAACTTGGATTGAAAGACTTACAGATTTGTCCATCTACTGAGAAATCTTAGAAGAATAGAATCTTAGAGTTGAAGAGTACTTTGAAGTCCAACCTTCTGCCGCACGTAAACTGAGACACTCCTGAAAGATGCCAATTCAACCTCTATTTTAAAAAGAAAGATTGAGAGTCTGCTACCCTCCAAGGTAATTGATACCACTCTGCTATTACAGTAAAAGAGTTCTCCTTAACTCCTTAATTTATCTGGAATATCTTCATTTTATATGTTGAATGAATTGGTTCATGTTCTAGTCTTTGAAAAAGCAGAAAACAAACTCACTCCATCTTCTACAGGACCTCTCTTGAGACTTTTAAAGATGGCTATCCTGCCAATTTCCTGTTTTATCATCTCCAAACTAAACAAACCCACCTCTCTATAACACCTGGTTTACACAGCTTTGCTCATCTTGATTACCCTTCTCTGGATTTGTTCCAGTTTGCTGATATCCTTCTTGAACTGTCACAATATTCTGGATGATATCTGACCAAAGCAGAATCTTGAAGTGCTTAGCTCTAAAAATCCAGCTATGAATATTTGTGTGGTCAGCCATTTTTATGATGCTGCATCAGAGCTGTCATCTCTCTTTTTGACTTGGCAAGCTCCTGTCTTTAACAGCACTGTGGCAAGTAGATCCAATGTAATCCTGGCTGAACTCTTTGCAACATAATTCTAACCAGTGAAGTTAACAGAGATGTGTTTTTGATTATTTTTTGTTGTTTTTTTGTAATGCTTTTTTTTGCACTTCAGAACTTTTTTTGCCACCTATTTTTTTTTTCTAAAAATTGCAAAACTACCATGAATTTGCAGAAAAAGGGCATTTATCCTGAAAATAATATATTTTGCACATTTTTAAATGCAAAACATTGTTTTGGGCTGAAAAAACAATATTTTGTACAAAACCTAAAAAAATTTTCTAAAGCACATTTTCACAATCATGGACTTAAAAAAAAAACAAACCTCTATAGCTGATCAACTCCCCCTATATGATTGCTTTTTATGTTGAGACTCTTTCTCACTATTAATGAAAAAGGAATTGTGAGTATTCTTTCCATCTCTCACCATGGAAAGAACTTACAAAAATATGCAAATTCCTCCATGCATTTTATAGAAGGACAATTCTGAATGAGGGAGAAGGCAAAGTTCCCTGATTTGCTTGTCCTCTTAGAATGCTAATTGGCATTCCAATTGGCAAAATGTTGGAGGAAAATGTGTGCTTATCACACAATAATATTATAATGCAATTGTACCATGTTGTTCCTGCAATTCCCTGGCACTTTTCCCATAGCCTTGTGGCTCTCCAACTGCCATACTATGGAGCCATTTGTGAATATTTGTCTCTCATAATTCATTAATGACCTTATAGTTAAGTAAATACTTTGGGTGTGAATCTGTTGTTTGGATTCATTATGATATTGAAAGCATAGTAGCCATGGTGTGGGTATAGTCTCATTGCTTCTGATTTGTGGAGACTCCTAGGAAGGATACTTGAGACTACTTCAAGCAATTTGACTGAGAGGACGCTACAATTCCCAAGAGGTCCCAAGGAGACAACTTTTATTTGTTCTCCACCATGTATGGTTTTTAAATGGGATTAGCACAATAGCACAACAGTGATGTAGTCCAACTATGTATTACTGCCCAGAGAAACCATGGAGCTCAGGAAATTAAAGACTGAGCCCACAAATGTTTCAAAAAATCATATACAAAAGCAGAATCATAGAATCATAGAAACAAAGAGTTGGAAGAGACCTCATGGGCCATCCAGTCCAACCCTCTGCCAAGAAGTAGGAATATTGCATTCAAATCACCCCTGACAGATGGCCATCCAGCCTCTGTTTAAAAGCCTCCAAAGAAGGAACCTCCACCACACTCCGGGGCAGAGAGTTCCACTGCTGAACGGCTCTCAGAGTCGGGAAGTTCTTCCTCATGTTCAGACGGAATCTCCTTTCTTGTAGTTTGAAGCCATTGTTCTGCGTCCTAGTCTACAGGGAAGCAGAAAACAAACTTGCTCCCTCCTCCCTGTGGCTTCCTCTCACATATTTATACATGGTTATCATATCTCCTCTCAGCCTTCTCTTAGAATCATAGAATCATAGAATCAAAGAGTTGGAAGAGACCTCATGGGCCATCCAGTCCAACCCCATTCTGCCAAGAAGCAGGAATATTGCATTCAAATCACCCCTGACAGATGGCCATCCAGCCCCTGTTTAAAAGCTTCCAAAGAAGGAGCCTCCACCACACTCTGGGGCAGAGAGTTCCACTGCTGAATGGCTCTCACAGTCAGGAATTTCTTCCTCATGTTCAGACGGAATCTCCTTTCTTGTAGTTTGAAGGCATTGTTCCGCGTCCTAGTCTCCAGGGAAGCAGAAAACAAGCTTGCTCCCTCCTCCCTGTGACTTCCTCTCACATATTTATACATGGCTATCATATCTCCTCTCAGCCTTCTCTTTTTCAGGCTAAACATGCCCAGCTCCTTAAGCCGCTTCTCATAGGGCTTGTTCTCCAGACCCTTGATCATTTTAGTCGCCCTCCTCTGGACACATTCCAGCTTAAGGAACCAGGCAAGTTTTAGTGTGTAAAAAAAGGTATAAGGGAAAATGTTTTCAGAAGTGGCTGGATGTTTGTTCATGGTCTCAATCTGGGCAAGGAGTGGAGGTCATTCCATAATAGCATCATTGCATAATTCTGCAGTTGTGCAAGTCCAGTTGCTATTAACAAAAACAAACAAAAGTCATCAATCATGGAGCAGGAGGTGGAGAGAACAAGGTGCTATAAATAATATTGTATTTCAAATGAGAGAAAGCAAACAGGGGGATCAACACCACTGAAATACAAATGCACTGTTGGCTGGAAGGAATGCATTGCTATTCCATCAAATTTAAGATAAACTTTTTTTTCTGTGCCATGGCAAATTTCCTTCAGTTTGTTAATATTCCTAAAGAAGCATTAATGTATATATTTATTTAGAGCTTTTATATCCCATTTATTGAAGATCAGTTCATGCTGTGGCATTTTTTCCAGACTCCAGTAATTGTGCCTAACTATCAGAAAGGCAAAAGATCAAATCACCTCTGGTTAGTAATTGGTTGGGAGGCCACCAAAGAATACCAGGTGCCATAGGCAGGGGCGGCTCAACCTATTACGCAAAGTAAGCATTTGCAGTATAGTTGATTTTGCCCAGGGGCGCTCTTGAGGTGTTCTTGGGGGAAAATAGACCTTGACATATGCGAGTTGTAGTTACTGGGATGTATAGTTCACCTACAATCAAAGAGCATTCTGAACTCCACCAATGATGGAATTGAACCAAACTTGGCACACAGAACTCCCACAACGAACAGAAAATATGTATCAGTGATTGGTTGGGGGGGATGGCAAAATACTGTTTGCTTACCATTGAAAATTACCTTTGGCCATAGGCTATATTTCAGGGGAAGGGACTGGCAAAACAACCTCTGTAGCAGCATGAACTGGTCCTTGAATAGTGGAATATGAATGCTGTAAATAAATACATAAAATAACAACCTCTTGTCTAAGAAAATGTTATGAAATGTATAGGGTCCACAGAATAATAATAATAATAATAATAATAATAATAATAATAATAATATATTTCTAGACCACCCTCTCTCCCCAAAGAGACTTGGGATGGTTTACCACAAAATAGGCAAGCATTCGATGCCTCAGGTGAGTACAAAGGTATCAAAATAATACACAATAAACCACAGTAATAATAGTGAGCTTACAACAAAGAATTAAGCACTGTGATAAAAATAAAACAAAACAATCCAATAAGACATAGTTAACTAAAACATAAGTATACATTACAATGAATATCCTAAAAGCAATTTAAAATACAGTTATATTAAAAATAGCTGGCATCGGTGTTCATTTAAAACATCAAACTATTTTATTGATTAACCAGTTGGCCTTATCAAAACAGACAGTGCAAACACAATATACAACATCTAATCCTCTTAAAATACAAATATACAGTCTGAGTACAATTGTCCCCCAAGTGCATTTAAAATGTATAGTGGCAGCCATATAGTACAAGTGGGACTAGCCAGTATTCCAGGTGGTGAAAGTATCTTAGTCCTTCTCTCCATACGCTAAAGTGCATAGGTGCATTTTTACAAGTTTCTTAATGGAGAGGAGCGTAGGGGCCGTTTTTACTTCTTTAGGGAGGAAGTTCCAGAATTGGGGAGCAATCACGGAGAAGGCCCCTTCTCTCGTTCTCACCAACTGAGCTTGTGATGGAGGTGGGATCAAGAGGAGGGCCTCCACTGTTGATTGCAGTGCATGGGATGGTCTGCACAGGGAGATGCAATTAGACATATAGCCTGGACATGAACCATTTAGGGCTTTATAGGTAATGACCAGCACTTTGTATTTAGCCTGGAAGCAGACTGGCAACCAGTGGAGCTGCTGCAGCATGGGAGTCATCCTCTCATGATACGGTGCTCCAGTTAGCAATTTGGCCACTGATCTCTGCTTTAATTGCAGCTTCTGAACTATCCTCAAAGGCAGCCCCACATAGAGAGTGTTGCAATAGTCCAAATGGGGTGTGACTAAGGCATGAAGTACTATGGCCAAGTCTGGCATCTTGAAGTATGGACACAGCTGGCATATAAGTTTTAAATGTGAGAAGGCACTCCTGGGCACCACCAACACTTGAGATTCCCGGATCAGTGAAGAGTCCAGGATCACCACCAGACTGTGTCTTCAGGGAGAGTGCAACCTCATCTAACACAGGTTGATGAGGTTGCGCCCTTCTTGCCCTGAACCCTCCATATAAAACCACCTTCTTTGCCAAGTAGACACCAGACATGGGAGACTCCTGAGAATAATCTGTTTGGGGGTGTCTTAGTTTTCCACCCTTCATGGCTGTTGCAGGCCTGGTTTCCCCATGAAAAGAAAACAATGCAGTCATACAGTGGTTTTGCTGTTTTTAGATATTTACCAAGGCATAGAGGAAAAAGGAGCTGGAGGGCATCCAGATGAGCAGGCACAGCAAGACTTTAAAGCAATGTCAGTACCCACAACAAAACCAAACAGGGTGCCCTTGGCATCTACCCGCCCCCAGCTCTTCTAAGCCATCCAGATGCAACAGTTCCCACTTTTATCTCTTTTTGTGGGCTATGCTTCAAGTGCTCAAACTTTATACACTTATCTGACATACATTCAGGAAGAGTCACAGCTTGCTTTTAGTTCTCATAGAAGCAAACATCTCCTTCCAAGCCACAGGAGGATTAATGTCACATTTCAGATGTTCTTCTTTTTCTTCAGTTAGATCTACTTGGTAGTTTCAGATGATAGGATTTGAAGTTCATGGAGAGTCACAACTGCACATTTCTATTCAAAGCCAGACCAAAAATCTCTGTAACATTGATGAAAAATGAAACATTACTAGTGAAGGTATGTGACGGCGCAAGTGGTACCACCTATATGTAGAACTGTTAGTTGCAAGATTTAAACTGTTGTATCATGCTTAATCCTGCCTTTTTACCCTGCCTATGTATAGTTGGATTGATTGGTTATTTATAGCTGTCAATCAGTGTCGTTTGCACCAGTTGAGTTGCTTTTTCAGCTCAATTGTTTGGCTCCACCTCTTCCTGGAGGAGGGGAGAGCTTTCCTTTTTCATTCCACCTTCATATTTTCTACCAGATGGATGTGAGTAAGAGACTTGCCTCTAAAAGCCCCTGATTAAATTACCTCTCAGCACCAATTCTGAGGTTCTTACCCTTGAGACTTATGCTTCATGTTCAGATCAACCTGGACGACGTTGAGAAGTCTCAAGCGCCTTCAAACCAGTTCTTTGGCACCAGAGGAAGGCTTTGTGCCTTCAAAATATAGGCCATTGGAATGGGGTTGTGGATTGCTCTGGCATTCACAGCCATTGAGAAAGATGGACCTGGCAAAGCTTCTGAGCTGCGAAACTCCTTGGACCCAAGACAACCAGAGACCGTAATGTATATTTTCCTTTACCCCTTTGAAACTTCCAGCTTATTGCCTTAAAGGGATAACTCTTTGTGAACAATAAATCCTATTTTGAGTTATCTACAGTGTTTTTGGTCCTTGGGAGTTCCAGTTTTCCTAAAGGAGGGCAAGAAGCAATCCCCTGGGGGAAAGATGTCACATCCATGCCTCTTTCACTAAGAGTTATAGCCCCAGGCGCGATGACATAAGGTATGTAATAGAACCAGTAGAGAGGTCCAGGACAAAGGATAATGATATTGCAGATGTTTTCGGTACTCTTCCAGGAGGGAGAGAACTTTGCTCTGTTTCATTTGGTTGTTCCATCCAGTCTACTTTAAGCTATGACAATCTCATAAATGAGGACCTCCAAGTTACCTGACATCCACAGCCCTGTTCAAGTTTTGCAGACGCAGTGTAGACATGTCTCCCTTGACTCTCCATCCAGAAAGTGGTCTTCCTGTTCCCCTCCTGCCTTTTACTTTCCTAAGCATTGTCTTTTCTGGTAAGGCATGTCTTGTCATGATATAACTAAAGTAGGGCAGCCTCAGTTTAGTCAACTTGGCTTCCAGAAAGAATTCAGGCTTGACTTGCTCTAGATCCCATTGATCTGTCCACAGTCTCCGTGGAACTCTTCTCCAACACCACATCTTGCCATTGTGCAACTTAAAGGAAAGGTAAGCTAATTTTGAGACTGAATTACAGTATTCATTTTCTCTACGCCTGTTCTCTTTCAGGCTATGTTCCCAGAACAGTTGTGATTAGGACAGCACTAGGAACCGCAACACACTCAAAGGAATCAGGGCAAAAATATCTTGGCCAAGTCATACCCCCTACCAGTGCTGCAAGAGACAAATTGAGTACTGAAGAGAAAGCCAAAGTAAACCTGAGTCAGAAAACTGGAGACATGACAGCATAGCTATTAGTTCAATGTACTAATACCAAATCTCTTTCATTAGGTTCAGCCCAATGTTCCAAAAATGTTTGGTCTGCACTGGTTTTTCTATAGTTAGTTGTTAAATAATAATTCTAACACTGCTTTCCTTTTTCCTTCTCTCCCATTATGGCAAAAAAAAAAATTGGAATGTTGAAGGAAAGGGGCACCCGTCAAAAACACATGTCAGCCTTGGATGTACTTGAATATTGCAAACCTAAAAACAAAAGCCCAACTACTTTCTTGAATCAAACAAACCCTCTCCTTGTGACAACTTGCAAGAGCTTCCAGCTAAACCAACGGAGCAGCGGGAAGAGAAATGACAATAATAAATACATCCAGAGGGCAAAAGCCACAGGAGCCGATGTCTGCTTGATTGAGTGCATGAAGAAGTATTCGGAAGGCACCCTTAAACTTATTCAATAAACTAACTTGCCAGATGCACTTGGCCTTCCTTTAATAACAGTGATTCCTTACACAGGGCTAGTGAGATTGGCATGTCCTGGGGAACAGTTCCTTTAACAAAATTGCTGGTTGAGGCAGTGATGGTTTCAGAGCTAGATGAATTGCAATAATTTCAAGAGGCTCTGATCGTTTTACGATCCAAGGTCTATATCCCTTTGGTTGCACAGATGTGCCATGAATTATGGGCTTTATTGCACAGGGCAGGCAAACTGGCATTGCAACTTTATTGTATAACACTGTGTGCATCTCGCTGCCAGTCTGCTTCCTCCCCGTGTTTCTTCTGTCCCTGGCTATTGATGAGTAAAATGACCCTACTATTGATGGATAAAGCCCACCGATACCTTGCACTAGCTCCAATCTCATAGCATTCCCTGTGGTGTAATGTAAAATAAACCACATGTAGTTCACATTTGATCAGCCCACACTCTGCCTTGCCAGAGAAAGAAAATATGCCACGCAGATGAACAATAAAGAACAAGTATTGTCGAAGGCTTTCATGGCCGGAATCACTGGGTTGTTGTAGGTTTTTCTGGGCTATATGGCCATGTTCTGGAGGCAATTTTTCTCCTGACGTTTCGCTTGCATCTATGGCAAGCATCCTCAGAGGTAGTGAGGTCTGTTGGAAGTAGGAAAAATGGCTTTATATATCTGTGGAATGACCAGGGTGAGACAAAGGACTTTTGTCTGCTGGGGCTAGGTGTGAATGTTTCAGCTGATCACCTTGATTAGCATTCAATGGCTTGGAAGTGCCTGGGGAGAATCTTTTGTTGAGAGTGATTTTATGTGCCTGTTTGTTTCCCCTCTGTTGTTTTGCTGTTGTAATTTTTGAGTTTTTTAATACTGGTAGCCAGATTTTGTTCATTTTCATGGTTTCTTCCTTTCTGTTGAAATTGTCCACATGCTTGTGGATTTCAGTGGCTTCTCTGTGTAGTCTGACATGGTGGTTGTGAGAGTGGTCCAGCACTTCTGTGTTCTCAAATAATATGCTGTGTCCAGGTTGGTTCATCAGGTGCTCTGCTATGGCTGATTTCTCTGGTTGGAGTAGTTTGCAGTGCAGTGCCAGACACGCATCAAGGAACATGAAAGGCAGCTCCATGTCAAATCCCTTTCCCAGCCTGCAATGCGGCCCCCTTGTTAAAAAGTTTGCCCATGCCTGGTCTAGTGGATCTTCAGGAAAAGAGATTTTCTTGTGGATTTGTCCATGATTTGGGAGGTGAGGTTGTTTGAAGTCTGTTTGACTTTTCTCATATGGAGCTTCTTACACACTCCATTCTTTTTTTATTACTTTTTCTGCATCATTTAAATCCTCGCTCTTCTACCAAGTCTTTGGCTTGACTAGGAGTCAGGGATGGGCAAACCTTTGGCCCTCCATATGTTTTGGGCTTCAACTCCCAGAAATCCCAGCCAGCTTACAGGCTGTTAGGAAATGTGGAAGTTGAAGTCCAAAACACCTGGAAGGTTGAAGTTTGCCCATATCTGTCCTACATGAATAGGAATGTGAAAGTTACCTTTCATAAGTAACTATTTAAAGTAATTTTTTCTATATACCTGCTTTCACAAAGTAACTAAGTAACTCTCGATAGTTCACAGTTTCAATATTGCTTACTATGTTGCCCATTTTGTGCCGTTTTGCCACTTCATTTCTCTTTTGGAAACAAAAAAATAAAAAAGGACTCAAATCTAGGAAAACACCATCAAAATGCCTGAAAAACATTGTTTCTCCAAGGGAAAGTAACACATATTAGTTGTGCACATAAATAACAATGTAAATTGTCAGTCCCAACTGCAAACATTTGCAAAAGTACTGTTTTCACCTTCATTACTCCTAAATGTTGCATATTACTGGTAACAATTATACTTGCACAATATTACTGCCATACTTAGTGATTTACAATGCATTATCTCCCTAAGATGTTTCTATATATCATGTGTTTTCTTTTGTAACATTTGTAGTTTTACTGTCATTTTAGAGTTGGCACATATTTTTTTAATGATGAACACCAATTTGGGTGCTTTGGAAATGAACCAAGAGAGGGACAAGATAGTCTTATCAAAATAAATGAATAAAAGTATACAAAGTTGAGACAAGGGAGAGATTAGAAATATACATAGAGCTAGCTTTCAATGCTAGATATATGGATTGCTATTTAGTTCACCTGTGGAAGTATAATCGTCCCTCCACATTTGTGGGTTTGATTATTTACAGGTTTGATTTGATTATTCACATACTTGATTGTATGCTCTCTCCAGGAATCCCTAGGCCTTCCAGTGCTTTTCTGTGGTCAATTTGTGCCAGCCTTTGATCACAGAGTTCTCATGGAATACCTAGAGATTCACAGAGAGAATCCTTCTGTAGGGATGTCCTCCAGCACAACTCTTATTTATTTATTTACTACATTTATAGCCCGCCTTTCTCAACTATAAGGCAACTCAGGGTGGGTTACACATTGGCAACGATTCAATCCCATACATTCATAAAAATATGATTAAAACAATTAACATAGCAATATAAAAGCATATAAAAACCATTAAAAACAAATAATCATCAGTGCCGTCCTGTTAAAGTCATTATCCAATAGCATCATCTGGCCATTCCATGTTCGGTATCCAAAGTTTCATGTTTATCTGTTCCGATACAATTCCAAAAGCTTGCTCAAAAAGCCAAGTTTTTACTTTTTTTCAAAAAGTCAAGAGGGAGGGAGGGAGTTCCACAGCCGAGGGGCCACCACTGAAAAGGCCATCTCTCATCCCCACCAGAAGCGCCTGCATCTTATTTATTTATTTATTTATTTATTTATTTATTTACTTTATTTGTATACCGCTCTTCTCAGCCCTTAGGCGACTCAGCGGTTTACAACAATTTAGGTATACACAATACAAAATCAGTAAGCATTTAAAAGCAATAGCAACACAAATCATTAAACATCAATATCAATACATCACTACATCAATATAACAAATCCATCAGGTCTCATCAATGAAATCAGAATCCAAACTCGTTATCCGATATTCCGTGTTCTAACAGAAGTTGACCATAAAGTCACAGTGGAGGACCTAGGGCCCTTCCACATAGCCACAAAACCCAGAATATCCAGACAGAATCACTCACAATATTTATTTATTTATTTAAAACTTTTATATCCCGATCTTCTCAACCTCCGTAGAGGGACTCAGACCGGCTGTTTTGAACTGGGTCATCTGAGTCCAGACTACCAAATATCCCAGTTCAAAGCAGATAATGTGGGATTTTATTCAGCTGCATGGAAGAGGCCTTAGACTCTCCAGGAGAAGTTTCCCATATTAAAAAAAATAGTATTTCTTCTATGTGCAGTGTTCTTACTTTTGTGGAGGTCCTGTGCCCACAAAACCCAGTGAAAATTGGGGGGGAGGGGCACTATATAGTAATTTATGTTTAGTGACAATTTTTAAATTGTATTGCTATACTTTTAATGTATTGCTATACTTTTAATGTAATCCATTTTGAGTCTCTTTGTGGAGAGTCTCTTTGTGGAGAGAAAACCCACAAAAACATCAATAAATAAACATCAATAAATAAACATCATGAAGAAGAAGAAGAGGAGGAGGAGGAGGAGGAGGAGGAGGAGGAGGAGGAGGAGGAAATAAAGAAGAAGGGTTTGGAGAGCAGATAGGACTATAGGAAGTTATCTTTGTCAGGGAATAAAGCTGCTGTGCTCAGGAATCAGAATTTAGTCTGGTATCAGAGATAGCTTTGCCTTCCTTCTCCCTGCTGTTGCAAGAAGTGGCTTAGCTTGTTTAGTGGAATATTTTACCCATGTAAGTCAGCCAGAAGATTTAGGCTATTAATATACACATTAGATTGTAAAAAAAAATTCAACTACCCAACTGAATTTACCACAGGATTCAAGACCAAATCCATTGAAGATGAGGTATTCAGCCAGTTATGTGCTTTGGTTAGAACTCGCCTGGAATACGTCAATTTCTAGATACTACTTTTCAATAATAACATTGAGACAATGGGATATTTCCAGAGGAAGATGAACACGATGGCAACAATTCTGGAATCCAGACTCTACGAAGAACAGCTAAAGGAACAGGGAATATTTCACCTGGAAAAGAAAAGATTGGTTAGAATCTGAATTGTAGAATGAATGCAATTTGATACCACTTTAACTTTAAATGCTATGGGATCATGGGAGTGGCAGTTTTCAAAGGCCTTTAGTCTTCATTGCCAAAGACTTCAGCTGTCTCATCAGACAACTCTGAAGAATCCATAGCATTGAACCAGACAGGTAACATGATGCCAAAGTACATTGTTGTTCATTCGTTCAGTCGTCTCCGACTCTTCGTGACCTCATGGACCAGCCCACGCCAGAGCTCCCTGTCGGCCGTCATGACCCCCAGCTCCTTCAAGGTCAGTCCAGTCACTTCAAGGATGTTATCCATCCATCTTGCCCTTGGTCGGCCCCTCTTCCTTTTAACTTCCACTTTCCCCAGCATAATTGTCTTCTCTAGGCTTTGCTGTCTCCTCATGATGTGGCCAAAGTACTTCAACTTTGTCTCTAGTATCCTTCCCTCCAATGAGCAGTTGGGCTTTATTTCCTGGAGGATGGACTGGTTGGATCTTCTCACAGTCCAAGGCACTCTCAGAACTTTCCTCCAACACCACAGCTCAAAAGCATCTCTCTTCCTTCGCTCAGCCTTCCCTTAGTTCCAGCTCTCACATCCGTAGGTTACTACAGGGAATATCATTGCTTTTACTATGCAGATCTTGGTTCCCAGTGTGATGTCTCTACTCTTTACTATTTTATCGAGATTGGTCATTGCTCTCCTCCCAAGAAGTAAGCGTCTCCTGATTTCCTGGCCGCAGTCTGCATCTGCAGTAATCTTTGCACCTAGAAATACAAAGTCTGTCACGGCCTCCATATTTTCTCCCACTATTTCCCAGTTGTCAATCATTCTTGTACATTAGTTCTACAATATAAATATACCCAGAGAGGTGATCCGATTGCCATATTTAAATATCTGAAGGGCTGTCATGGGGTCGAGGGAGGGGCTTGTTTTCTGTTACTCCAGAACATAGAACAACAATCAATGGATTCAAAATATAAGACACAAGAAAAGATTATCATCCAAATGTGAGGAAGAACTGTCTGATGCTAAAAACTGTCCAACTGTAGAATGGTTATAATGGAAGTATTTAAATGGAGAGTGGGTGGCATTCTCTCAGGAGTGCTGTAGCTGTATATTCTTGCATGGCAGGTGGTTGCACTAGATCGTCCTTGGGATCCCTTCCAATTGTAAGATTCTATGATTTTATCATTGCAATTTCTATACTAAAGAGCTGGCTAGAATTCCATCTGTGAAGGTGGTTTGGAAAAAGCAGGGGAAGTATAGAGTCAGGCAAGATTGGGGAACAGGTTTATCATTCTTTTGTATAAGATTCATTAAGGAAAGAGTAATTTTTGACTTTAGCCCTAGAAGACCTAACCATATCATGGGAGTGTATTACTACCTACCTGACTTTTCCCCATTAACATAAGAATCCTTTGTGGTTTCTTCTAAATCCATAATATATATGGAACATGGGAGAAAGGGGGATTACTGTGACTCATTCTTTCATGCAACAGTTTGAAGGCACTTGCAGTATATTTGTGAACCCCTGGGGTAAAACCTTCCAGGGATTAAGCAAATACAGAATATGAAAATTCTTCTTTTGTGCATGTTCATAAGTGTGAACTTTCCTTGTTAACTTTTATCTCCTGATTTGACTTTATGAAAGAGGTGAGATAGAAAATGAAATAACAAACTAGTTATTATTGGAGGTCCACATTAGGGTCTTATGACATCCCCAATGAAAACAGATCCTGTGAATCAACTATTGGATGGGCAATCAACACTTCTTCAATCTCATTGATTCAAAGGTCTACACTGTCTGTTGCTAACACAGAATATGTGTTGAGATTTCGGCTAGGACTGAGGATGAGGAGGTCTGTGCCCGGCAAGCTTCTGTTAAATCAGATTAGCCAAACTTAAGGACAAGTGCTCCAGGTTGAAGACAAAAGCTGCAGAGGTTTATTACTATTTGACCAAATAGGATGCAAGTGCAAGCAATAAGCTTCAAATTCACAGAAAAGTATATGTCATTTAATGCAGTTCTGACAACTATTCAGACTTCCTCCCCTGATTGGTTGAAAAGCAGAGCTGGCTTGGATCCACTCCGGGTTTGGCCATAGGTTCCCCTGTCATCACAGGCAGAAGGAGGAGAACCCAGTGGTGGGAAGAAGAACAGCTGGTGGTTGAACAGTTTAAAGGTCCAGTCAGTTGTAGAGTTCCCCCCTGGGAGGGTGCAAGCTAGGGGAAGTGATGATGTGGGTATGTAGATGATTCCTTGATTAACTTAAGTGTCCAGTTCCATTGAGACAAAGGGAGCAAGGTTTAAGAGGACAAAGGTGACCATTCCAAATAATTTGGGGCTTGGTGGCTGCCCATTCAGGAAATTAATGAACTCATATTCATTGAGCTTTCTCTTCCATGAGAGTGGCAAGCTCTCAGCCTCAGTTAAATGGACAGGCATTCTGAGCTCATCATGGTGACAAAGGAGGCCAACTGTTTTTACATATACATACAAAGATGCTGATATTATCTGACCTGGCGAATAACTGGAGGGACCCTAACCACAATCTCACTTCCCAAGGGAGAATGCAAATTAAGGGCATGTGGGAGATACATTTGATACATTAACAATTGACACAGTATACAAGTAATACAAGTTACTCATAAAATATGAATCTGATACATTTAATAAAGGGTTAGATTTGATAGAGTTTGGGTACAGCTGCTGTTAGGTCCTTCTGGAGCTTCTAGTGGAGTGGTTCTCAACCTGTGGGTCCCCAGATGTTTTGGCCTACAACTCCCAGAATTCCCAGCCAGCTTACCAGCTGTTAAGATTTCTGGGAGTTGAAGGCCAAACATCTGAGGACCCACAGGTTGAGAAGCACTGCTCTAGTGGCTTTGACATTTCACAACTTTGAAACCACTGAAAATGCTTTTAAAATAAGGGGGAAAACCATATATCTTGCTTGAAGTTATTTCATTGTTTTTAAACTTTTGGGAAGGGGGTGCTGTGGCTTGATAACATGTAGACTAAGGGAGTTGTCTATACTGTAGAAAAATGCAATTTGACACCACTTTCACTGCCATGGAATTGTGAGATTTGTATTTTGATGAGGCACTCCGTTACAGAGAAGACTACATACCTCATAAAACAACAAGTGCTATAATTCCATAGCCTTGAGCCATGGCAGTTAAGTGGTGTTGAACTGCATTAATTCTACAGTGTAGATTCACCCTAGGAGTCAACTATTGTATACCCCAGAACTAATTGCTGAATGATCAACTGTTGGTGTAATGTAAAGTCTACAAATTCAGCTTGTCTATTGTAAGTTTGATTACCTCTATTCTGAAAATAGCTGACATCTCACCCATGACCTGTATTGTTTAGCTATACTCTGTCATTTGTGCTATGTTAGAAATACCATAACTGCAGTATTGTGTGCTTAGGACTATCTCATCTGATATTATGGAAATAATGCCAGATCCTGAGAACACTATCGTAAACAACAAACAATCAGTCTCTCAATGTATTGTCGAAGGCTTTCATGGCCGGAATCACTGGGTTGTTGTAGGTTTTTTCGGGCTATATGGCCATGGTCTAGAGGCATTCTCTCCTGACGTTTCGCCTGCATCTATGGCAAGCATCCTCAGAGGTAGTGAGGTAGTGAGTCTCTCAGTTCTGCCCTGATCACATAAATTACTACCTATGCATTAGATATTGTTAATGTATGCTTTGTCTTTTCTTTGTATTTCTGAAATCCTATAAAATTCCGATGCTTGAAATAGACAATCTTGAGCATTGCTGTTCGTACTGTGCCTCATAGTTATTTTGCCAAAGTTTTTTGTAGTCTATTGGCCTTCCTGCTCTGTTTCAGGGCTAATCTCAGCTCTGTGGGGGGATACTGTGGGGATGATAGCTCAGTGCTACCCTAAACTATAAGTTCCACTGATTCATTGGGTCTAGTTGAGTGCACCAGTAGGATTCAGACTTATCTTGAGTTATACAGGTTATTAAAGATGGCTCAGTATAAAAGCTTTTTCTGTATCCCAAATACCCAGATGGGTATTTGTATTCTGTTGACGTATGTGGCAGCTCCACACAAGATGGTCCAAATCACACTTTCATAAGTGTTACTTCTTTGCCTCATACAATTGTTGAAGCAACTATATTTCTCAATTCCTGTCAAATAAGTCATTGAGGTGACAGTCTCAACAGACACCATGTCAGAACATGCGCTCCTGTTTTGTATTACAGTGGCATCAGATATTTTCCAGGTTACAATCTTGTGCAGAAACTAGTAATTTTAGTCAAAGAGAATGTTCTCACAGACACTTGTTGACTGTGGGAATTGTCATCCTATGGCCTGCCACTATTATTTTTAGTAAGTACTAGTGGTCCCCTGCCACGTGTTGCTGTTGCCCAGTCTGGTGATCTGGAAAATAAAGTAATGAGAAAGTGCTGGTTTCTAATATATGCAATGTCTTTATGCTCGTGGGTAAACAGTATTTCTTGCTGTTTCTTTGTCAGTGTTGATGGGAAGATTGTCTGGTTTGCCCACCCTGGAACATGTAACATATCGTTGTCCTTCTTTAGGGGTCCCTTTCAAATCTTTGATACTGCAACTGTGATATACATGCGTGTCTGTGTGTGTGTGTGTGTGTGTGTGAATGGCTGGATGGCCCTTTGTCAGGAGGGCTTTGATTATGTTTTCTTTCCCTGGTGAAGAGAGTTGGATTGGATGGCCTTAAGGCAGCATTTCTGAATCTGGGGAGTCACCAGGGGGGTATCAGAAGAGTCACCCAAGACCACCAGAAAACACAGTATTTTCTGTTGGTCATGAGGGTTCTGTGTGGGATGTTTGGCCAATTCCATCGTTAGTGGGGTTCTGAATGCTCTTTTATTGTAGGTGAACTATACATCCTAGTAACTACAACTCCTAAATGTCAAGGTCTATTTCGCCCAAACTCCATCTGTGTTCACATTCGGGCATATTGAGTATTCCTGTCAAGTTTGGTCCAGATCCACAGTCTTCTCTGGATGGGGGTGAACTACAATTCCTAAACTGAAGGTCAATGCCCACCAAACACTTTCAGTATTTTCTGTTGGTCATGGGAGTTCTGTGTGCCAAGTTTGGTTCAATTCCATTGTTGGTGGAGTTCGGAAAGCTCTTTGATTATAGGTGAACTATAAATCCCAGCAACTACAACTCCCAAATGAAAAAAAATCATAATTTTTGAGTGATGGTCACTCCTTGTGTTGTGAGACATTTTTTTGCCAAATTTGGTGTGATTTCATTCATTGGTTCTTTTGTTTTTAAGGTACTCATTATGCACAGAGCATTTTTATATGTATAGATAGTTGAAGTTTGCCTTTTGGATGAGGGTTTTTTCTCCTTCCTTCCTGAATTAATATTTTTTATTCTCTGCCCCACAATTAGGACACAACACTGGATATAATGACATCATAATGGCACCTAAACAATCACGTTATGTTAAATTATGACATCATTATGGGAACGAACAAAGGAAATTGAAAGTGATACTAAATGTTAACATGAACCAACAGAGAAAATTTATTTCAGCACTGCTGAAAAAGTTCGCAAAAATTGTTGTAGTTTTGGCTCAACCCTATGAAACTACCCTGAAGACCTCTCCCCATTTCCTACATAGTGGGACCAACCAGGCATCTAACTGGGCAGCTCACTCAGCACAGTCTCTGTTACACAGAAAAGTTAATTAAGGTTAAAAACTAGTGGGAAAATATTGGAGGTGAGCACTGGGTCTGTATTTCCAACAGTGAGGATCTGGAGGTATCCCTTGATGTATTTCCTTCAACTTTATAAAGAAACATGATGCATAAGTCTTCTTCTTTTTCCTCTTCTTCTTCTTCTTTGACTCATTGCCTGGAGTCCCTGTCCAGTCATAACCACCACTTGCTCCCTATGTACAGAACGAATAAGCTCTTGACCACATCAGACTCCGACCACCGGGATAAGTCCATTTTTTCCCATCGTTATAAGCCACAAGCAGTGATGTTCGGAGCCTCAGTGAGAATCCGAGAGCTGCAGTATCTCATATCACCAGCATGTAGTCTGCTGCTGACTCGCCCGCAGGAAACATATGTCACCGTTTAAACAGATCATGAAAGCTTCAATCGCTTCCTTATGCTGGAGCCTGAGCTGCCTCCCTCTTCTTTTTGTGAAGGGTAAGTCCTAGGAACATTTGTCCGAAAAGACACACAATACATACAAAGAAACATGCAGGTCCAGTTGTTTCTGGAGTGGATGATAATGTGGGATACAAGGCTTGACAACATTACTTCTTTGGACTAGAACTCCCAGAATCCCTCAGACCACATGCACCTTTTGAATCCCATCCCAGCTGGGGAAATACTTGGACATCAAAATGTTTCCATATTCTGGGAGTTTTGCCTCTAATTCCGCTTCATTTCTTCTTCATTCATTCCCTATATTTCCTTGCAAGATGGTTCCTTGAGAAGAGCTGAGCAACAAAACTGCATCCAGCAAGAAAAACAACCAGCTGTCAGCGCCTCTTTAGTTCCTTGGCTTCTCCCAGCATTGCGGGCCATAATCTCTGCCTCCCCTCCATACATCCTGTCTGCACTTCTCATACCAGAGACATAATGATGGGGAAATATTCATGAGGTCCAACCAGTTCCTTTCCCAAAAGCTCATTGCCTCATCTTGTTCCACCAGGATTCAAGGAGTGAGGTCTTGTCCAGTGCTGGCAGGCAGTAAGACTGCAGACATTGCTTCCCAGCCTTTCAAGGGTCATTCTGTGGCCAAGCCAGTTCTAACATGGAGGTGACATGCTGTGCCCATGAGCCACTGGCTGAATGGGGAAACAGCTTGCTTAAGGGGGCTATGGAATGCCACCTTACAAAAGATTATACAACCATGGTTGGAATCAGAGGTTTTGCTGCATACCAAGGTCAGAATCTTGTTGTTGATTTACACTGTCATAAATACACCCAAGGAAGTGGTTAGGCTTTAGCCCAGCTCACTGCCCACCTAAGGAGTTTGAAAACAGCCGTGAGCTGATAGTAGAGAAATTAGACACTGCTTAAGCAGGGAGGTATTTTATGGCACCATAAAAAGGAAGTACCAGAAAATGTTAGAAATGTAATACAATTGTCTGGTTGCCCCTAACACGATAAATAAAATAACCAGAAAATGATGGTGATCAAAGAAAGAGAGGAAGTCCATGATCAAGATGGAAACAAAAGGAAACACCAGATGAAAATGAGAGACTGACAAAAATATTTGAAATTATGAATATGGACAGACTTACTTTCTTAATATCAAGAAGTAAAGGAATGAACAGGAAAGAAACGAATTGGGAGAAAGTGATGGATTACTTTAAGCAAAGGAATAAAAGGATCCTGATCTAATGAAGGAAGAGAAGGAGGGGAGGAAGAGGAAGAGGAAGAAGATGAGGAGAGAAGAAAAAGAAAAAGAAAAAGATGCTGAGAAAGATGGTAGAGCAGATCTCTAGAAGACCCCAGGAAGTCGAAAACAACTGTTACTCTCTCTTTTTCTGTTTTTTTAAAAACTTGGTTGGGGGTTTCAAACTTATCTTATTTACCTTTTCTGTTCTTTCTCTCTCTCTTTTTCTTTCTCTCTCTTTCTCTTTATTCTTTCTCACATTCCACTGTTTCTCTTTTTCTTTTCGGGGTCATATCGTCTATTCACACTTTACACTTTTACTTACACCTCTTAGTAGCTTCGGCTACATATCTATATATTTTAAATGTAAACTGAAAATTTAATAAAGATTATTACAAAAAAAAGGACTCTTTGTCATAGAGGATGGAGCGACAGCTCCCCCTGTGACTGGAATCAAGTACAACCTCAAGGACACCAAAGTTGGAAAAAATGCCAACATATACTTCTATCTATTGTCTGTCTTGTCTGTTTAATGGCATTGAATGGATGCCATGTACGTGTTCTGTGATCTGCCCTGAGTCCCCTTTGGGGTGAGAAGGGTGGAATATAAATGCTGTAAATAAATAAATCAGTGTTTCTCAACCTGTGGGTCTGGACCCCGGGGGGGGGGGGGGTCGCGAGGAATAGAATCATAGAATCATAGAATCAAAGAGTTGGAAGAGACCTCATGGGCCATCCAGTCCAACCCCCTGCCAAGAAGCAGGAATATTGCATTCAAATCACCCCTGACAGATGGCCATCCAGCCTCTGCTTAAAAGCTTCCAAAGAAGGAGCCTCCACCACACTCCGGGGCAGGGAGTTCCACTGCTGAACGGCTCTCACAGTCAGGAAGTTCTTCCTAATGTTCAGATGGAATCTCCTCTTTTGTAGTTTGAAGCCATTGTTCCGCGTCCTAGTCTCCAAGGAAGCAGAAAACAAGCTTGCTCCCTCCTCCCTGTGGCTTCTTCTCACATATTTATACATGGCTATGATATCTCCTCTCAGCCTTCTCTTCTTCAGGCTAAACATGCCCAGTTCCCTAAGCCGCTCCTCATAGGGCTTGTTCTCCAGACCCTTGATTATTTTAGTCGCCCTCCTCTGGACACATTCCAGCTTGTCAATATCTCTCTTGAATTGTGGTGCCCAGAATTGGACACAATATTCCAGATGTGGTCTAACCAAAGCAGAAAAGAGAGGTAGCATTACTTCCTTAGATCTAGACACTATGCTCCTATTGATGCAGGCCAAAATCCCATTGGCTTTTTTTTGCCATCACATCACATTGTTGGCTCATGTTTAACTTGTTGTCCACGAGGACTCCAAGATCTTTTTCACACGTACTGCTCTCGAGCCAGGCGTCACCCATTCTGTATCTTTGCATTTCATTTTTTCTGCCAAAGTGGAGTATCTTGCATTTCTCACTGTTGAACTTCATTTTGTTAGTTTTGGCCCATCTCTCTAATCTGTCAAGATTATTTTGAATCCTGCTCCTGTCCTCTGGACTATTGGCTATTAGGGCTGGGCAACCACGGAAAAAATTGTTTCTAAACTCGATTCGTTTTTAGGGGGTTTTTGCGTTCCGATTTTTAAAAGAATTCCAAATTTTTTCGTTAAAAAAGTTCGAAATTTACGAAATTTCGGAAATTACGAAAGAATTACGAAAGAATTACGAATCGATTCGTTAATGGCAGACGCGATCGCGCAATACGCTAAAAAACCCTCCAAATGGGACAGGGGGAACTTCTGAAGCTTCCCTCTCCCTCTGTTGTTGACTGTTGGTGTGATAATTATATTTTTTTTTCACTGATAAAACAAACAACAACCCTAAAACTTGCACCAGACATGCGGAAATAATAATGAAACAATTTCGAAATGATTTTGAAACGATTTCGAAACAATTACGAAACAATTACGAAACAAATTGAAAAATTCGTTTCGTTTTTTAGTTGCTCCTGAATGGTTCAATATCGCTTCGTTATCAAAAAAATTAATGAATTAATAACGAATTACGAAATTAACGAATGAAACCGCCCAGCCCTATTGGCTATCCCTCCCAATTTGGTGTCATCTGCAAACTTGATGATCCTGCCTTCTAGCCCTTCATCTAAGTCATTAATAAAGATGTTGAACAGGACTGGGCCCAGGACGGAACCCTGCGGCACTCCACTTGTCACTTCTTTCCAAGATGAAGAGGAAGCATTAGTGAGCACTCTCTGTGTTCGTCCACTTAACCAATTACAGATCCACCTCACCGTAGTTTTGCCTAGCCCGCATTGCACTAGTTTCCTTGCCAGAAGGTCATGGGGGACCTTGTCGAAGGCCTTACTGAAATCCAGGTACGCTACATCCACGGCATTCCCCGCATCTACCCAGCTTGTAGCTCTATCGAAGAAAGAGATCAGATTAGTCTGGCATGACTTGTTTTTGATAAATCCATCTTGACTATTAGCGATGACTGCATTTGTTTCTAAGTGTTTGCAGACCGCTTCCTTAACAATCTTTTCCAGAATCTTGCCCGGTATCGACGTGAGGCTGACCGGACGGTAGTTGTTTGGGTCATCCTTTTTTCCCTTCTTGAAGATTGGGACCACATTGGCCCTCCTCCAATCTGCTGGAACTTCTCCCGTTCTCCAAGAACTCTCAAAGATGGTTGCCAATGGTTCAGAAATGACTTCCGCTTCAATACTTCAATACTCTGGGGTGTAGTTGATCTGGCCCTGGGGATTTGAACTCATTAAGAGCGGCCAGGTATTCCTGGACGACTTCTTTCCCAATTTGGGGTTGGATGTCCTCCAATCCCTCATCCACTCCATCTTGCTGAGGTTGAAGACTCTCTTTTTGTGAGAAGACCGAGGCAAAGAAGGCATTAAGTAGTTCTGCCTTTTCCCTATCCCCTGTCAGCATTGCCCCATCTTCTCCTCGAAGAGGTCCTATCGCCTCCTTGTTTTTCCTTTTTCTACTGACATAAGAATAGAAGCCCTTTTTATTGTTTTTAATGTCCCTGGCAAGTCTGAGCTCGTTTTTTGCTTTAGCCTTGCGGACCTTTTCCCTACAGGTGTTGGCTATTTGTTTGAATTCTTCTTTGGTGATTTCTCCCTTTTTCCACTTCTTGTGCATGTCTCAGAGGTGTCAGAGGGTGTCAGAGGGGTCACTAAAGATCATCAGAAAACACAGTACTTTTTGTTGGTCATGGGGGGGATCTGTGTGGGATGTTTGTCCCTATTCTATTGATGGTGGGGTTCAGAATGCTCTTTGATTGTAGGTGAACTATAAATCCCAGCAATTACAACTCCCAAATGTCAAGTCTTTCCCCCCAAAACTCCACCAATGTTAACATTTTGGCATATTGAGTATTTGTGCCAAGTTTGGTCCAGCTCCATCATTGTTTGAGTCCACAGTGCTCTCTGGATGTAGGTGAACTACAACTCCAAAACTCAAGGTCAATGCCCACCAGACCATTCCAGTGTTTTCTGTTGATCATGGGAGTTCTGTTCCAAGTTTGGTTCAATTCCATCATTGGTGGAGTTCAGAATGCTCTTTCATTGTAAGTGAACTATAAATCCCAGCAACTGCAACTTCCAAATGATAAAATCAATACCACAATGCCACCCGCCAACCCCACCAGTATTCAAATTTGGGCATATTGTGTATTTGTGCCAAATTTGGTCCAATGAATGAAAATACATCCTGCAGATCAGATAGTTTACATGACGATTCATAACAGTAGCAAAATAACAGTTATGAAGTGGAAATAAATATAATGTTATGGTTGGGGGTCACCACAATATGAGGAACTATATTCAGGGGTCGCAGCATTAGCAAGCTTGAGAACCACTGAGATATATATATATATATATATATATATATATATATATATATATATCCAATATAGAATATCTACATTCATATCAAGAGTGTAGAAGTGGAGTTAGGCAGACAATGTCATGTAAACTTATGCATTCAACTCCATAATTTTGCCATTCAATACGAAAGTTCCATCAAAGGTGTATCTCCAAACTGTAAAATTAATACAATTAATATTAATCACTGGCATGACTCCATTCTATGGAATTGTGAGAGCTGTAGTTTTACATGGTCATTAGCCATCTCTGCCAAAGAATACTGGTGCCCCACCAAATTACAGCCCATAGAATTCCACAGCATTGAAGTTAAAGAAGTGTCAAACTGCATTAATTCTACAATGTAATTGCACACAGATATCCAAATGAAGCCCTGATTTAGAATCTCAGCCAATGTCTCTCTTTCTTCATGAAATACATTGCTTTAATTGAGCCACCTTGAGATGGTATACTTCTCTTTGAAAGCCAAACAAGTGGAAGTTGTAATAGTAGCTTCTGTAAGAACTTCCTCTGTTAAAAGACAGGTATAGGCAAATCAGGCCATTGCTGTCATTTTCATATGTGTTGCCTCCTAGATCTGTTCCTTCCTGTTTCCACCTTGATCTGCTATTTTCATTAATACTTTCAGATCCAGACAAATGTAAGATTTTGATGTATATTTAAATACTCTTTTTGCACACAATTTTCTCTCAACAGACACACATTAGAAGAACAGATTTTGAGGTAGGTTTCTTGTGCCAAGGATTGCACAGAAGGTGCAAAAGGCACAATATAATTAACTTCCAGTCCACACATTAGTCTGGAAAGTGATGATTAGATTAATCTGTATTGGCATTCAGAAAGATCACATTCCCAAAGCGTCCCAAAACTGCACACTCAGGATGACTGCTTTCAAAGAAAGAGTGGTGGGCTTACTTGCTTTGCAGTATGTTCCTTTCTAAAGAGACTCCCTCTGTGACCTGAAGAGCCATCCAATCCAATTCCCTTCTGCCATGTAGAAATACGCAATCAAGGCTCTCCCAATAGTGGCCATTCCACTGTCAAACAACTCTTACTAAATGTTTACATGGAATTCTTTTTCCTAAAGTTTGAATCCATTATCCCACATCCTAGTCTCTGGAGCAGCAGAAAAAAAGTTTGCCCTCTCCTCAATGTGACATCATTTCAAATATTTAAACATGGTTATAATGTCCATTCACAAACTTCTCCTCATAGATGTCCAGACCTTTGACCATTTTGGTCACTCTTTCCTGGATGCATTGCGGCTTGTCTATATCTTAAGTCCCTGCCCAACTTTCTGGGCAGAGAGTTTGCAGGGCATTGATCCTGTGATTGACTAGTCAAGGCGAACCTGAGGGAAGACCTCTTCCCTCAAGTCCTTCTGCCAGCTGTTGAAGCTGGCTCATTGCTCCTTCAAACTCTTCCCTCCAGTTGCCTTCAAGCTCTTCCCTCCCTCCTACCCTCTGCTAATCTGTGTTCTTTGTATTGTGTTATCTTTGTCACAACTTGGGAGCAGTTGGCATGGGCCCAGGATCAGGTGCTGATTTGGTCTCCAACCTTTCAGGAGGCTTCAGAGTCTGCAAGGGGCATGCTGGTGCAGGCAAATCAGAATGGCATTTGACGGGAACCTGCACTATGCTCTCTCTCATTCTTTGTCAGTACTGGACTAGCAGGTGTAATCAGTCCAACCCTGTGATCCTGGACCCATGTATGGCTACCAACCTTGTTTTCAGCTGTAACCAATAAACAAGTTGTGGCCTTTGTTTACCCATAACCATGCATGTCTGGTTCTTGGCTTGGAATTGTGTGGTAGTCACCCTTGTGCACACAATTGAATTGTGCTGTGACTTCCTACAGGGAGATTGGGCAGGACATAAATATGTTATTATTATTTTACTGACACAGTATGACATAGCAAACGGGATATATATGCTGGATTTCGTATCACAAAATCCCAGGACAGACACTTCCCAAGCATTTTGGACTGTGTGATATATTTTCAAATGATGTGTGCAGATCCTTTTGCAGTTGACAGATCGTGATTTTGTCAAAGTTTATTGTTTCCAAATGCTGGGTGAGAACTTTTGGCACAACACCCAGTTTGTCGATTACCACTGGGACCACCAGAACTGGTTTATGCTAAAGCCTTTGCAGTTCAATTTTGAGGTCTTGATAATGGCTGAGTTTTTCCTGTTGTTTTTTGCCTGTCACCTGGTATGGCGACATCAATAATCCAAACTTTTTTCTTTTCCACAATCGTGATGTTTGGTGTATTGTGTTCCAAAACTTAGTCATTTTGGATTTGAAAGTCCCACAGTATTTTTGTGTGTTCTTTGTGTGTTCTTTGCAGGTTTATGATCCCACCAGTTTTTAAAGTACTGGCTGGTGGTACTTGTGACATACATTACAATGAATCATTTGGGCCCCACAGTTGTGCCTCTGTTTGTAGTCCATCTGTGTGATTTTCTTGCAGCAACTGCGGATATGATCAAAAGTTTCATCAGCTTCCTTGTACAATCTGCATTTGGGTCATCAGCTGATTTTTCGATCCTGGCGGTAACTGCATTTGTTCTGATGGTTTGCCATCTTGTCGTGGTGGAGGGCTTAACTGCTCCAAAGAAGCTGAGATCTCTGATGGTGACAGTGTAACTACCAGCAGCTTCAACAAGGTCAAAGAGGTATCAGCTGAGGAATGGAAATAAGAGCACCTGACCCATTAGCACTATGAAGAAAGAAACCAAAACAAAGTCTATACTGGCTCAATCAATGCCCAGGATAAAAAGGACTGCAGTGGATGCTGCTGATTCTGGACATCCATCGACAAGTGGGCTACATAATCAAAGTACAAAACGAACAGTCACAGAAGCAGCAGAAATATATAATGCTAGAAAACCGCATTATTATTATTATTAGAAACACAGCAAGATGAGTCCACAGCAGACCCTCTGCTGGCTGTTGTATTGGATCACACGTCGGACACTTCCCAAGTGTCTAGGACTGTATGATGTATCAGTGAAGAATGTGTGCAGATCCCAGTAGGGTGGCTTTTTGCAGCTGGCAGATGGTAATTTTGTCAACGCCAATTGTGTTTAAGTGTAGGCCAAGGTCTTTAGGCACTGTACCCAGTGTGCCGATCACCACTGGGACCACCTTGACTGGCTTGTGCCAGAGTCTTTGCAGTTTGATCTTTAAATCCTCATATCACATCATCTTTTCCAGTTATTTCTCTTCAATCCTGCTGTTGCCTGGGATTGCAACACTGACAATCCATACTTTGCTTATTATTATTATTATTATTATTATTATTATTATTATTACTATTATTATGTTGCATTGGCCACAATATTCTGGTGAGGTCTGGCCATAATGTATAATCTATTTTCACATTATTCATTACTTGAATATTTTAACACACACACACACACAAATTAAAATCAAAAGTTCCAAGAAGTGCAGCCTTCAAGCAGGTGATCAACCTGAAATGTTCCCCAACCCAGCTGGAATTGACTACCCCTCTAGTAAGGAGTATGCTTTCCATTGAGTCTTTAAATGTTCAGGATACGGATCTCAATCAAATGGAAGGATGAATCTTTATTAGCTAGTCTGTTGAACACTAACCTCACATCTACTGCTGCTCCAGATTTCTTCCTCTCATTGATTCCCTGACCTAAAAAAAATTAGATAGCTTTCCAAGTTGAGACAAGTAACTAGAGAGGAACAAGAAAATAATGATTTTGATTGATATTCCCAATGGTTCTGGACACGTATGCCTTCAAGGCTGAGAATATTGTGCTGTAAAACAGGTGTAATATTGCAACATAAAAGTAGAAAATTAGAGAGATAAAACACATACAGAACGAAAGATTGCAAACAACAACAAGAAACCACTTGCATCCTTATTCCTAGCTGCCTGCAACAGATATTTTCCCTCAGTCACTGGTGAAAACACACCAGTAAAACTGATAACTGTCAAGAAAAACATGAAGGCACAGCAACCCATTCAGTAAGGCCTATATTTTAATATCTGGCTGGTGCTGGTGCTTCTGAGGGCTTGCTGGAAGTATTTAAGCAGGGATTGACTATCCATCTCTGTCCATCTCTGCAAGTTTCATAAAGTGGTCAGCCCCACTGTTCAAACAGCTCCACTGGCTGCCAGTAAGTTTCTAGTCCCAATTCAAGGTTCAGGTCATCACCTATAAAGCTCTAAACGGTTCGGGACCTGCCTATCTTTGAGACTACACCTTTCCTCACGAAACCACATGGTCCTTGAGGTCTTCTGGGGAGACCCTTCTCTTGCTTCCGCCTCCATTACAGGCCCAGTTGGTGGGGATGAGAGGGCCTTTCAGTTGTCCCCCCCCCCCCCCGGCTCTGGAATTCCCTTCCCAGGGAGATCAGATTAGCCCCCTCCTTATCCACTTTTCAAAAAGATCTAAAGACATGGATGTTCCGCTGTGCATTTGATTAAACATTTCCCTTGACAATTGTCCCTAGTTAGGACCCAAAAACCTGACTATGCACTTTACTACAGTTTCTGTTGCACTCCAGAACAGGAATAACTCTCTGACTTTAAAACACCGCACGTTGAGTAGGAAAACAATCCTTTTTTTTATTGAAAATAAGTAAACACAACAAGGTAAAAATATGCTTTAAGAAAATAGATAAGTCCAATTAGGTAGGAAGATAAGCAGGAACAAAGTATTACAAGGTAGGGTTGAGCAAAGTTCAAAAGTAAAATCCAGACTTTTGTAATAAAATCCAAAGTACCAGGAAAACATTGATCCACAGCATGAGTATATAACCACAAGAGACAAGGTATCCAACTATAAACAAAAAATCCTTAACATTAATCTTCCAGGCAAGGCTTCCATGGGACAAGAACAAGGACTTAACAGGATTCTGAAACAATGCTTCATCTGACTATATTTTCCATGGTGGGAACTTTCTATCCCTCCGTTAGGTTATTCCAAGCACCCAGAAACTGGTTTCATTTTCCTTAACAGCCTCTCACCTTTATTTCTCGAAGCCAGTTGCTGAACTTGCTGACTGAAAGATCACAGGTTCGAATCCTGGGAGCAGCGTGAGCCCCAGCTTCTGCCAACTTAGCAGTTCGCAAACATGCAAGTATGAATAGTTCGGTAGGTATTACTACAGCAGGAAGGTAACAGCGCTCCATGCAGCCATGCCAGCCGCGTGATCTTGGAGGTGTCTACAGACAATGCCGGCTCTTTGGCTTAGAAATGGAGATGAGCACTAATCTCCAGAGTCGGACACAACTAGACTTAATGTCAGGGGAAAACCTTTACCTTTATCTAAAGGGCTTCTCACTTTCTTCTTTTCACTTTCATCTTTCTTCCTCATGATGTTGATTGCCATCTCAGCTGAACTTCTCTTTTACTTGAAGCTCCCCTTTAGGGTCTGGGCAATGTATGTATCTTTGGTATCTGCTTGGGTTTGGTTCCAGGTCCCCAAGTGGAGACTAAAATCTGTAAACCAAAATCTTTACATGCAGGGTGCATCTACTCCATGGAATGAGTGCAGTTTGGCACCACTTTAAATGCTATGGTTCATTGCTATGGAATTGTGAGAGGTGTAGTTTTACAAGGCCTTTAGCCTTCTCTGCCGAAGAGTACTGGAGCCTCTATTTTATAGGGATATATTGGCTGGCTAATAAAAATCTATTCCATTAATTTGAAAGGAATTATGACTGTATTTACATTGTAGTTAAAACGATGTCAAACCACATTAACTCTATAGTGTAGATACACTCCCCATGAAAATAGAGAGGATGTCTGGAAACAAAACAAAATAACAAAATAATGGTTGTAGACTTGAACTACTCGTATTTTGCCTCTCATCCTTTCAAAACAGCAGAAATTGATCTCTCCTTATCTTTAACCCCCAAATCAAACAGCAAAACAAAAACATCTATTTCAGTTTGACTCTACTGCAGATGCTTCAACTGGGAGTATATCTACACTGTAGAATAAATGCAGATTGAAACCACTTTAATTGCCATAGCTTAATGCTATGGGATCCTGGTAGTTTGGGAATTTGGTGAGGCACCAGCACGTTTTGCAAGAAAAGGCTTATGACCTTGCAAAACTACAAGTCCCATGGTTATACCATTGAGCCATGGCAGTTAAAGTAGAGTCAGTCAAACTGTGTTAATTCTACAGTGTAGATGCACTCTGGCTGCCTTACATGTGCATATTGGAGCCAGTTTGTTGCACTACAAATCAACTTGCCATTTCACAAATAAGAGTAACCCCTCCC
Organism: Anolis sagrei; assembly: GCF_037176765.1. Lineage (NCBI taxonomy): Eukaryota > Metazoa > Chordata > Lepidosauria > Squamata > Anolidae > Anolis > Anolis sagrei. The sequence goes on along the minus strand of NC_090023.1, from coordinate 260,732,364 downwards.
ATTAGGTTCTGCTATGCAGAAAGAAGTACATTTACAAGCAAGTATTATGAGTCATAGATATTTGTATTCTGAACCACGGAATTATGCATTTTGCTGACATCCCTACTCAAAGAGATGACTTATATGGCAGCACAAAGCGTGAGCTGCCCTGAAATCTTTTATGATCTATAAGCCAGTCTTTTCAAATGCAACATTTACACATTCCAAACTGAATACAACTCATCTCAACTGGTGTCAGAAGCTGGTGCAGTATAAGACTGCTTCCTCATATATTCCTACCATTCTGTTTGGAAAGCCTTAATTCAGAACAATGGTTTCCAAACTTTGGTCCTCCAGATGCTTAAGACTTCAGTTCCCAAAAGCCTCGGGCAACTGGCCAAGTGTCAGGAATTCTGAGAGGTGCAATACAAAATACCCAGAAACCACAAGATTGAAAATTATTGGTTTTGAAGACATTGACTGGAAACCTTTTGACATATTTTAGCAACACTAAAATAAGGATTGCATCCTAATTATCTCCCCATATTCCACAACATCTGTCACTCTGAGGCATTTCCATCCCAATCTGAAAAGCCACTGATTAGGTGGCAGTTTATCCCAAAAGAAGTCCCTTTTCTTATTGCCTGGCTGCCACCCTCATAGATCTACAAGCCACTCTAAACACCTTTGCAGAAGCATACGAGAAGCTCAGCCTGTCATTGAACATTGAAAAAACCAAGGTGCTGTTCCAGCAGACACCAGCCAACCCCTTTCCAATGCCAGTGATACAGTTTAATGGTGTAACATTGGAAAATGTTGATCATTTCCGCTACCTTGGCAGCCACCTCTCCACCAAAGTCAACATCGACACCGAAATACAACACCACCTGAGCTGTGCGAGCGCAGCATTTTTCCAAATGAAGCAGAGAGTGTTTGAGGACATCCGTAGGGATACCAAGGTGCTTGTTTATAGAGCTATTGTCCTCCCAACCCTGCTATATGCCTGTGAGATGTGGACTGTCTAAAGATGTCACATGCAACTCCTGGAACGATTCCATCAGCGCTGCCTCTGGAAAATCCTGCAAATCTCTTGGGAAGACAAGCAGACAAACGTCAGCGTGCTGGAAGAAGCAAAGACCACCAGCATTGAAGCGATGGTCCTCCGCCATCAACTCCGCTGGACCGGCCATGTTGTCCGGATGCCCGACCACCGTCTCCCAAAGCAGTTGCTCTATTCCGAACTCAAGAACGGAAAACGGAATGTTGGTGGGCAGGAAAAGATGGGCTCAAAGCCAACCTTAAAAACTCTGGCATAGACTGTGAGAACTGGGAAGCTCTGGCCCTTGACCACTCCAGCTGGAGGTCAGCTGTGACCAGCAGTGCTGCAGAATTTGAGGAGGCATGAATGGAGGGCGAAAGGGAGAAGCGTGCCAAGAGGAAGGCGCGTCAAGCCAACCCCGACCGAGACCGCCTTCCACCTGGAAACCAATGCCCTCACTGCGGAAGATGCGGAGCAAGAATAGGGCTCCACAGCCACATACGGACCCACAAGAATATTGGAAATCATCCTCGGAAAATGAGGGATTGCCTAAGTAAGTACCCTCATAGACCTCCTCCATAAGAATTTGGCAAGTCTTTATGCTCTGCCAGTGACAAATAGGATCTTGGCTAATGTTTGTATCAGGGTGCATCTACACTGTAGAATTAATGCAGTTTGACATCCCTTTAACTGCTATGGCTCAATCCTATGGAGTCAAAGCTTGGTGAGTCACCAGCACTAAACAGAGAAGGCCAAATCTTCCATGATTCCTTTAAGCCATGGCATTCAAAGTGGTGTCAAACTGCATTAATGCTACAACGCAGATGAATCCTCAGAGGCATTTCCATGAAGAGCGGATAATGGCGGAGGTCCCAATGCGCCCATGACTTAATGTACTTCATTATAAGTTATATGAGCGGTTATAAGTCTCAGGAAGCCTGGGTTGCAAACTGAAATGAGAAATTTATTTTTGCTTTCCTGCTTCTATTCCTCTGACTGATCTCAGGTCTGCATTTATGATCCTGGTCATGAGAAATGCTTTCATACCCTCCCTCTTACCCACATATCACCTTCCCTGATGTCCATTCCGTCATTCATATATATACATACACATACATACATTGCTCTTGCTTTCCTGAAATTTAGAAACAGTTTAAAATATTTTATGTGCCTTGGTGAAATTGGACACATTTAAAACCATTTAGGCCTTGAATTATGTTTTTAAAATGTTGTCCAATTTGTAAGCATCATAAAAAAAAAGTTCGGAGTAAGTTATCTTGGAAATAACTGCAGGGAAATTACAGCCCTGACTTCCAGCTGCCGAGGCCACGACCTGTGTGGTTCCTGCTCTGGAAGCGGCTTGTGACTCATGTAAGCAACTCGTTATGGAGCTGCAGGGCTTTCTTGGGAATAATAGGCAGTCCTTGCATTGGCTGTCCCCTGGAGCAGTTTCAGAAGAGATGTTTAGTTGGCCAGCCTCCTGTTTGCAAATGGCTTTAGTGGTTCTGAAAGAGGAATGGAGTGAATGTGAGACAGACGCAAGGGGAGAGGTGGAGAGAAGTATGAGAAAGGGCAGTGAATACAGACAAGGCTCACAAAGCCCTGCTGCTGACATACATCCTTCATGAATGCATTCATTTTAAATGGCTTTTTTTTGTCGTGTCAGAACAACCAGTCTAACAGAACAAAGCAAACAAACAGAAAAATACACAACTTGTGAGTTTGGTAGCTGGTTAAATGTCCTTTGACCAGTATCTGGCCACTTGGAGTGCCTCTGGTGTTGCCGCAAGAAGGTCCTCCATTGTGCATGTGGCAGGGCTCAGGTTGCATTGCAGCAGGTGGTCAGTGGTTTGTTCTTCTCCACACTCGCATGTCGAGGATTCTACTTTGTAGCCCCATTTCTGAAGGTTGGCTCTGCATCTCGTGGTGCCAGAGCGCAGTCTGTTCAATGCCTTCCAAGTCGCCCAGTCTTCTGTGTGCCCAGGGGGGAGTCTCTCATTTGGTATCAGCCATTGGTTGAGGTGCTGGGTTTGAGCCTGCCACTTTTGGACTCTCGCTTGCTGGGGTGTTCCAGCGAGTGTCTCTGTAGATCTTAGAAAACTATGTCTAGATTTAAGTCGTTGGCGTGCTGGCTGATACCCAAACAGGGGATGAGCTGGAGATGTCTCTGCCTTGGTCCTTTCACTATTGGCTGCTACTTCCCAGCGGATGTCAGGTGGTGCAATACCGGCTAAGCAGTGTAATTTCTCCAGTGGTGTAGGGTGCAGACACCCCGTGATAATGCGGCATGTCTCATTAAGAGCCACATCCACTGTTTTAGTATGGTGAGATGTGTTCCACACTGGGCATGCATACTCAGCAGCAGAGTAGCACAACGCAAGGGCAGATGTCTTCACTGTATCTGGTTGTGATCCCCAGGTTGTGCCAGTCAGCTTTCGTATGATATTGTTTCTAGCACCCACTTTTTGCTTGATGTTCAGGCAGTTCTTCTTGTAGGTAAGAGCACGGTCCAGAGTGACTCCCAGGTATTTGGGTGCGCTGCAATGCTCCAGTGGGATTCCTTCCCAGGTGATCTTCAGAGCTCGGGATGCTTCTCTGTTCTTGAGATGAAAGGCACATGTCTGTGTTTTAGATGGGGGACATGAGAGAAGCCTCCTCGCAGGATTGCAAGACATCTGGGCGTCCCCTGGGCAATGTCTTCGTAGACGGCAGATTCTCTCGCCACAGAAGCGACCAGCATTTTAAATGGCTGAGGAAATTAGACATCTATATTGTAGCACTATATACACAGTAGGCCATTTTCATGGGGTTTGGGGTGCAGGACTTCCACAAAAGTGGAAAAACTTTGAAGGAATCTTCAAAGCACAAATCTATGGTCAGCTTCTGCCAGATTCAAATCATATTGCTACCCCTCTATTCTGCCTTGGTTAGACTACACCTGGAATCACATTGTGTCCAATTCTGGGCATCACAATTGAAGGAAGATGTTGACAAGCTGGAATGTGTCCAGAGAAGGGCCACTAAAATGATCAAGGGTCTGGAGAACAAGCTCTATGAGGAGTGGCTTAAAGAGCTGGGCATGTTTAGCCTGAAGAAGAGAAGGCTGAGAGCAGACATGATAGCCATGTATAAATATGTGTGAAGAAGCCATAGGGAGGAGGGAGCAAGCTTATTTTCTGCTGACCTGGAGACTAGGATGTGGAACAATGGTTTCAAACTACAGGAAAGGAGATTTCATCTGAACATTAGGAAGAACTTCTTGACTGTGAGACCTGTTCAGCAGTGGAACTCTCTGCCCCGGAGTGTGGTGGAGGCGCCTTCTTTGGAGGCTTTTAAGCAGAGGCTAGATGGCCATCTGTCAGGGGTATTTTGAATGCGATTTTCCTGCTTCTTGACAGGGGGTTGGACTGGATGATCGATGAGGTCTCTTCCAACTCTGATTCTATTATTCTATTTACTACATTCTATATTGTAGGCACTACACATTCCTAAAGAACACTTCTCTAGGAATCTTTCGACCATTGGTTCTCAACCTGTAGGTCCCAGGGTATTTTGGCCTACAAGTCCCAGAAATACCAGTCAACTTACAAGCTGTTAAGATTTCTGGGAGTTGAAGGCCAAAACCTCTGGGGACCCACAGGTTGAGAACCACTTTTCTAGGTCTTCCAATGTCAATGGATGGCCAACTTCTTCATAGAGCCAGCCCAGATGACCTAGAGATTTTTTGTTGTTGTTCATTCGTTCAGTCGTCTCTGACTCTTCGTGACCTCATGGACCAGCCCACACCAGAGCTCCCTGTCGACCGTCACGACACCCAGCTCCTTCAAGGTCAGTCCAGTCACTTCAAGGATGCCATCCATCCATCTTGCCCTTGGTCGGCCCCTCTTCCTTTTGCCTTCCACTTTCCCCAGAAAAATTGTCTTCTCTAGGCTTTGTTGTCTCCTCATGATGTGGCCAAAGTACTTCAACTTTGTCTCTAGTCTCCTTCCCTCCAATGAGCAGTCGGGCTTTATTTCCTGGAGGATGGACTGGTTGGATCTTCTCGCAGTCCAAGGCACTCTCAGAACTTTCCTCCAACACCACAGCTCAAAAGCATCTATCTTCCTTCACTCAGCCTTTCAAAGAGATTTTTAGAGAGAACATATTATTCAAATCTATAAAACTACAATGTGGAGGACTGACTATATTTCTAATTTCACTGGCTGTTTTCTCCAACACTATAAAGAAAACCCAAATCCTGGTTCCTGAAAATGATAGCACCCTGATGAGAAGAACTCCTTTAGAGGACCACCAGCCTCTTCTCCTTCTCTTGAGACCTCTTGTGAAATGAATGCAATGCTACAAACAATGAGACTTAAACCACAAGTCCCATAGTCCCTTTGGCATAGCCCAGGGGTAGGCAAAATCTTTGTGCAGGCAAAATCTTGTTCTCTTTACAGAAAGTGCCAGGGGATAGAAGACAGGCCCCACAGGCCTCCTGGTTTGCAAATGGCCTCCACCACTGGCAGCCTCTAGGGAAGATGTAGCAGCCAGCAGGAAGCAAAGAGAAATGGTTACGGTCCTTTGAGAATCCTTTCAAATGCTTAGCAACTCTCCTCAAGGGTTTTGAAGCATTCAGACAGAACATTCAAAGCGTTCATATGTTTTATAGGCTGGGTGCTAAGTGCAAAGTCCATGTTTTTATAGTAAAAGATGATAAGCTCTCAGAGACCTCAAATGATTCCAAGCCTTTTGAGGAAAACTTTGAAAACATGTTTTGTCTGAAGCAACATCAGGTAGTTGAGGGCATGCTGTCTGAGGAATTATGGGATGTGAGAGTCACCTAAATGTTATAAAGAACTTCTTTACTTTACAAACTGTCTGATGGGGGGAAATATTGCCTTGTAAGGTGGTAGACATCTTTCAAGGTCTTAAACATAGGTTGTATGTTTAAATGGTTCCGGCCCAGCTTACCTGTCCTAGCGTATCTCTCCTTATGTACCATCTAGAACAGTGTTTCTCAACCTGGGGGTCGGGACACCTGAGGGGGTCGCGAAGGGGTGTCAGAGGGGTCGCCAAAGACCATCAGAAAACACAGTATTTCTGATGGTCAGTATTTTCTGATGGTCATGGGGATTCCATTTGGGAAGTTTGAGCCAATTCTATCGTTGGTGGAGTTCTGAATGTTCTTTGATTGTAATGAACTATAAATCCCAGCAACTACAACTCCCAAAAGTCAAGATCAATTTTCCCCAGGCTCCACCAGTGTTCACATTTGCGCATATTGAGTATTTGTGCCAAATTTGGTCCAGCTCCACCATTGCGTGAGTCCACAGTGCTCTCTGGATATAGGTGAACTACAACTCCCAAACTCAAGGTCAATACCCACCAAACCCTTCCAGTGTTTTCTGTTGGTCATGGGAGTTCTGTGTGGCAAATTAGTTTCAAATCCATCGCTGGTGGAGTTCAGAATGCTCTTTGATTATAGGTGAACTATAAATCCCAGCAACTACAACTCCCAATTACAAAATCAATCCTCCCCCAACCCCACTAGCATTTACATGTGGGTGCATTGGGTATTTGTGCCCAGTGAATGAAAATACATCTTGCATATCTGATATTTACATTATGATTTATAACAGTAGTAAAATGACTGTTATGAAATAGCAACAAAAACAATGTTATGGTTGGGGGTCACCACAACATGAGGGAGTGTATTAAGGGGTCATGGGATTAGGAAGGTTGAGAACCACTGATCTAGAAACTTAAGATCATCTGGGGAGGCCCTGCTCTCGATCCCGCCTTCTTTGCAGGTGCATCTGCCAGGGACGAGAGACATGGTCTTCTCAGTGGTGGCCCCTCGGCTGTGGAACTCCCTCCCTAGGGATATTAGATTGGCCACCTCCCTCCTGACTTTCTGGAAAAAAAAAGTAAAAACCTGGCTTTTTGAATAAGCTTTTGGAAATGCAGCATAATAGATAAACATGGAACTATGGAAGAGTGAACATGGAACGGCTAGACGTTGCTACTGGAAAATGAGTTTAACGGGAAGACACTGGTGGTTATGTGTTTTTAATGGGGATTTTTTTGTATGGATTTTTATAATACTGTGCTAAATGTTTTTAAATTGTATTTTATGACTGTTGTGGCATCGGATTGCTGCCAATTTGTAAGCCGCCTTGAGTCGCCTTCGGGCTGAGAAAGGCGGGATAGAAATACCATAAATAAATAACGCGATCTTTCAGGAATGTTTTAATTGTGTAGTCTTGCATGGCAGAAATTGCAGTAGATGGCCCTTGCAATTGCTTCCAACTTTATGATTCACATTTACATATGCATAGGGTTACAGCCTATGCTGGATGGGGTTACACTCCCCCTGAAGACACAGGTTCGCAAGTTGGGATTGGTCCTAGATTCATCATTGAGCTTGGAACCCCAGGTCTTGGCGGTGGCTGGGGAGCTTTTACACAATTACAACTTGTGTACAACTTGTGTACCTTGGGAAGTCCGACTTGGCTATGGTAGTCCACGCTCTTGTTACATCCTGAATAGATTACTACAATGCACTCTATATGGAGTTGCCTCTGAATTCTGGTCAGAAGCTTCAACTAGTCCAACGGACGTCAGCCAGATTGCTCACCAGAGCGCAGTACCTGGAGGATACAACCCCCCTGTTATGCCAGCTCCACTGGCTGCCAGTCTACTACCAAGCACAATTCAAAGTGCTGGCTTTAGCCTATAAAACCCTAAACAATTCTGGCCCTGTTGTTTACCTGTCTGAACGTATCTTCCCCTATGAACCATCAAAAAGGTTAAGATAGAATCATAAAGTTGAAAGGAACCTCATGGGCCATCCAGTCCAACCTCCTGCCAAGAAGCAGGAAATTTGCAGATCAAGAAGCAGATTATCGGGAGAGGTCCTGCTCTCTCAGTCCTTCCAAACTCACAAGTGCGATTGGTGGGGAGGAGAGACAGGGCCTTCTCAGTGGTGGCTCCTCAGATGTGGAACTCCTTCCTCAATGAAATCAGATCTGCCCCCTTTCATAAAAAAACCTTGAAATAAAAAAACCTTGAAACCTGCCTGTGAGAATAAGTATTTGAGAATTAGACGCAACAACTAGAGTGTGATTCTATGAGACCGGCAATGGACTGACCTTGGACCTTGGCCCATGATTCTGATCTGATGAAACTTTTAAAGGAATGTTTATAACTGTTTTTAACTGTTGTTTTAACCATAACTGTCTATTTAGTTTATGTTCGGCTTCTGATGGTTGCCTGTTGTAAAGCCGTCCTTTCACAATACCCCTATATCCCAGGATCTAATCTCAGATTACTTCATCCCAGATTATCTGGTAGTGGAGATGTGCTGTCGCGCCTGGGGGCTATATCTCTTAGTGAAAGAGGTATGGACGTGACATCTTTCCCCAGGGGGTTGCTTCTTGCCCTCCTTTAGGAAAACTGGAACTGCCAAGGACCAAAACACTGTAGATAATTCAAAATAGGTTGTATTGTTCACAAAGAGTTATCCCTTTAAGACAATAAGCTGGAAGTTTCAAAAGGGTAATGGAAAATATACATTACAGTCTCTGGTTGTCTTGGGTCCAAGGAGTTTTGCAGCTGAGAAGCTTTTCCAGGTCCCTCTTTCTCAATGGCTGTGAATGCCAGAGCAATCCACAACCCCAGTCCAAATGGCCTATGTTAGAAGACACAAAGTCTTCCTCTGGTGCCAAAGGACTGGTTTGAAGGCGCTTGAGACTTCTCAATGTTGTCCAGGTTGATCTGAACATGAAGCATAAGTCTCAAGGGTAAGAACCTCAGAATTGGTGCTGAGAGGTAACTTAATCAAGGGTTTTTAGAGCCAAGTCTCTCTCTCACATCCATCTGATAGAAAGTTTGATGGTGGAATGAAAAAGGAAACACTGTCCTACTCTCTAGGAAGAGGTGGGGTCAAACAATTGAGCAGGAGGAGCAATTCAACTGGTGCAAACAACATTGATTGACAGCTATAAATAACCAATCAATGCAACTATACATTTATAGGATAAAAAGGCAAAATCAGGCATGATACAACAGTTCAAATCTTGCAACGAACAGTTCTATTTTTAATATATAGGTGGCGCCACTCGCGCCATCACAGGAGACTCATATAATCCAGTTTAAAGCAGACAATCTAGGATCAGATCCTGGGATGTCAATGTAGCAGGGGCCTACGTCGCTGCACAAGCTAAATCCCAGGATTGTGGCTTTATCACAAGGTGGTGGACCAGCAATAGGTAATCACGTGACATTGATTCCTGCTACTGTGTTGGATTGACATCTCTGTGTGATAAAATTCAATGCCTTTCAATGAAATCTCAGGAGATGCCAAACAGTTTCTTTTGTCAAGAATCTCCACCCTGAACAAATTCTTTTCTATTCCTCTCTTAATCTCTCCAGCAATCCTGGTGGAACCATCTTCCACAGCTGCTTCCGCAGCTTTCCCCTTTGAAAGACCCGCTGGAACAGATCTCATCCATCTCTCTAGGCAAATTGGTCGATTTCCTTCAAGTTAAGATGCTTCCCTTAATGCAGGATGCTGGGCTTAAATGAGATGCATCGGTGCAAATCGTAGTTTGTCGGCTATAAGCAGCTGTCAGTATCAGTAGGGGGCATTTAACCCAAACTGACCTTCTCAGAACTGAAACCTCCTGTCCTAACTTTTGCCTCTTCTCTGATTATTAGTGACAAGGGAAAACAATCATTCTCCATTTTTTCTGTGACAGGCTCTTCAATATTTCATGACTCCAATTGTGTCACCTATTCTTCTCCTTCTGTCGTGGCAAAACAAACCCTGTTCTCTCGGTGTGTCTCTCCCACCCTCCCTTGAGTGTCATGTTTGCTGTCAAAACCTGTTATTATCTAGGTTACTTTTCCCTGGAAATGTCCTCCAGTTTGGTTCATTAGGAATGCTCTCAATTTTTCATATCAGGGATTCTTTAGCAGAAACTTGCTTACTCACATTGGGAATTGATTTTGCCAAGTATTGTAATTGGGACCTTTTGCTGTGAAAATGTCACCACTTTCCAGTTGGAATTGCAACCTCTGGGGTGAATGAAGCAGCACCCACCACTGCCTGTGCCCAACGTAACAGTGAGTTGCTGTGAGTTTTCCAGGCTATACCTGTTTCAAATGATGTATTTATGTGCGTTCGGCATCTAATTGTAGCCAGTTTGTACGCCTTCGGGCTGAAAAGGGCGGGATAAAAGTGTAGTAAATAAATAAATACATACATACATATGGCCATGTTCCAGAAGCATTCTGTCCTGATGTTTTGTCCACATCTATGGCAGGCATCCTCAGAGGTTGTGAGATCTTTTGAAAAGACGTGAGGTTTATATATCTGTGGAATGTCCAGGGTGTGAGAAAGATCTATTTTATATTTGAGGCAGGTGTGAATGTTGTAATTGGCCAACTTGATTAGCCTTGCAGCTCCAGAGCCTATCTAGCTCCTGCCTGGGGGATCCTTTGTTGGGAGGTGTTAGCTGGTCCTGATTTCTTCCTGTCTGGAATTCCCCTTTTTTTGAGTGTTGCTCTTTTTTTACTTTCCTAATTTTAGAGTTTTTTTAAAAAAAATATTGGTAGCCAGATTGGGTTCATTTTCATGGTTTCCTCCTTTCTGTTGAATTTGTCCACATGCTTGTGTATTTCAATGGCTTCTCTGTGTAGTCTAACATGTTGGTTGTGAGAGTGGTCCAGAATTTCTGTGTTCCCAAACAATATGCTGTGTCTAGGTTGGTTCATCAGGTGCTCTGCTATGGCTGACTTCTCAGGCTGAATTAGTCTGCAGTGCCTTTCATGTTCCTTGATTCGTGTCTGGGCAATGCTGCTGCATTTGGTGCTCCCTATGTCAACTTGTCCCAGCTGCATGGTATACAGTAGACTCCTGCAGAGGTGAGAGAATCCCTCTTGTCCTTTGCTGAACAGTCTATTGTACATGGATCACCCTGGATCGAACCTGATTCAACTGCCCAAACAACCAAACACCGCAGTTACTCCAGCGTTTCAGAAGTTCCTCTTGTGCTGGATTAACAATTGGAATCATTGGGCTGTTGTAGGTTTTTTGGGCTTTATGGCCATGTTTTAGAAGCATTCTCTCCTGATGTTTCACCTGCATCTGTGGTAGGCATCCTCATAACCTCTGAGGATGCCTGCCATAGATTCAGGTGAACCAGAGCGTGGACCACGGTGGTCCACACTCTGGTTACATCCCATATAGACTACTGCAATGCTCTCTATGTGAGGTTGCCTCTGAAGACTGCCCGGAAGCTTCAACTAGTCCAACGAGCGGCAGCCAGATTACTAACAGGAGCGGGGTACAGGGAGCATACTACTCCTCTGTTGCGCCAGCTCCACTGGCTGCCAATTAGCTTCCGGGCACAATCAAAGTGCTGGTGTTGACCTATAAATCCCTAAACGACTCAGGTCCAGTTTACCTGTCTGAACGGATTCTCCCCTATGAACCATCAAGGTTATTAAGATCTTCCGGAGGGGCCCTGCTCTCGGTCCCACCATCCTTGCAGGTGCGTCTGGTGGGGACGAGGGACAGGGCCTTCTCAGTGGTGGCCCATCAGCTCTGGAACTCTCTCCCACTGGAGATTAGAACTGCCCCTACCCTCCTGACTTTTAGAAAATTGGTGAAAACTTGGCTCCGGAATTTAGCATTTGATGAGTGAGTCAAGAACTTCTGGCCACACAGACGGATGGTAATGAATTGTGATATCTTTTGGATGACTTGGCTTTATGTAATTATATGATTGCTTTTAATGTATTTTATGTATTAATGTGTTTTATGGTGTGATGTTTTAAACTACTGTTTTTGAATCATGTTGTAAACCAGCCTGAGTCCCTCTCTAGAGGTCGAGAAGACCGGTATATAAAAGTTCTAAATAAAATAAAATAAATAAATAAATATCAGGAGAGAATGCGTCTAGAACATGGCCATACAGCCCAAAAAACCTACAACAACCCAGTGATTCTGGCCATGAAAGCCTTCCAAAAAACAATTGGAAGCATCGATTCTGCTGCAGAACCAGCTGTACATCATGTAGACCTCTCACATCAGTTTCAAGATGAGTTCATTTTATTTGGCCCATGCTGAGACAGGCTGCGTTACACAACTGGGATGGCTTTTTCCAAAAGTAATATATGGAAGAAAGATTTCAAAATGCATCTCTCTACAAGTGAGGAATGCACAGTAAAGAGCAGATGTTAACCAATAACTGGATACATTTATCTGCATTCCTTAAATGTGTCTTTCCTCCTATGTCAAAACACTCCATAATGTCCCTTTTCCTCTGCTCAGATTCTTTCCAGATCTCCAGTGAAATTCTTGCATCTTCTCACCAGTCATGGTTGCTTCATTCACAGCCCTCTGCTTCCCTGCAAACTCCTAACAGATTTGACTCCAGGTCTTCAAAGGGAACGGATGCACGAGGCCTGGCTCCTGGCTGAGAGCGTTTGTAGAGAGGTGCCGAGCAACCTCTGTTCAGGGGCACTGCCCTCCAGCAGGGATCAGAGGCTGGGTTGCAAGCCTCCAACCCTTGCCACAGGCATGGGCTCTGTGTGTGCCATTGAAGGAAGGTGTTAGCAAACAACCGAGCAAGCAGGCTTCAATTAGGATCTTGGCAGGGAATCAGAAAGCCACGTTCTGTTTTGCTGCCAGGTCATCAATGGAGCCATCAAGCAATGCCTGCAAGGCGCCAAATCTATCAACTTCACCATATGGTTGCCATCTACCAAGAGCCATTTCCTGCCTCAATGGAGCAGCTTTGGGTCCCTCCATCTTTCCCTCTCTCCAGTCTCTGGCATTGTGCTAGCAAACATTTTGTGACTCCGGATTTTTTAAAATAGCGTGACAGGTAAATGGAACAGAGCAACTTATATCTCTTTTTCTCAAGGCTTGCTTGTAGTGTATGAAATCAGAGCTTGGACAAGTTAGTTTCGAGACTACAATTCCTGAAACCACCCTTGCTGGAGGATTTGGAGAGTTGTAGTCCAAAAGAGTAACTTGTCCAATCTTCAGACAGCCCAGATTCTTCAAACATACTGAGCAATATAAATCGGATTCAGTACTAAGTACCTTCTTTCTGGATCAGACTCAATATTCATCTGGCTTTGCATTTTTTTCTTAAGTAACTGTTGTTGAAACATTTATCATCCTTACATTCAGAGCTTTTAGGAAAGACACATACTTGGACTACAACTCTTAGAGTCTGCCAGCCAGCTTTGAGGTCTCTAGGAGGTGTGGTCCAAAAAGGAAACTTTACCAAGCTCTGCACAAATATTACACATAATGTTTAAAAGCCGTCCAAAACAGCGTCAATTTATATGTTCTTTGGTAAAATGAAAAACTGAATCTGCATTTTGTCTACTTTCCGGTTATGATAAAAAAAAAACTAACCTTGTTATATCAGGTGTTATCGGGCAGAAATGAAGGAAGAATGAGACCTTTTATGCTCTGTTTGAAAAGACAAATTAGATTCACAGCAAAATGGTAAAAATTCTGTATTGAAAAAAGGATGACTTTTGAATCAATTGCACAGATCAGGTAAACTTGTGGATATTTGCATATTTCCATCTGCTCAACATGAATAAAAGCAAAGAACAGTTCATACCACCCACAGACACCTTGAAATTCTGTGTCATCTTTTCCCTCGCTTCTAAGATTCTCCTAAGCATTTACTACAGATTTTCAAACATGCCTCCTTTCAAGTGTGGCAAAAGGGATCAGGGGCAGAATGCAGTGGCTTGAGCATTGGACCATGATTCTGGAGAGTCCCAATTCAGCCATGGAAACACATGGGGTGACTTTAGCAAGTCACACTCTTTCAGCCTCAGGAGAAGGAAAAGGTAAACCCCTCCGAAGAAATCTTACCAAACATGCCTCCTTTCGAGTGTGGTAATAGGGATTAGGGACATAATGCAGTGGCTTGAGCATTGGACCATGACTCTGGAGAGTCCCAATTCAGCCATGGAAACACATGGGGTGACCTTAGCAAGTCACACTCTTTCAGCCTCAGGAGAAGGAAAAGGTAAACCCCTCCGAAGAAATCTTACCAAACATGCCTCCTTTCAAGTGTGGTAATAGGGGTTAGGGACATAATGCAGTGGCTTGAGCATTGGACCATGACTCTGGAGAGTCCCAATTCAGCCATGGAAACACATGGGGTGACCTTAGCAAGTCACACTCTTTCAGCCTCAGGAGAAGGAAAAGGTAAACCCCTCCGAAGAAATCTTACCAAACATGCCTCCTTTCAAGTGTGGTAATAGGGATTAGGGACATAATGCAGTGGCTTGAGCATTGGACCATGACTCTGGAGAGTCCCAATTCAGCCATGGAAACACATGGGGTGACCTTAGCAAGTCACACTCTTTCAGCCTCAGGAGAAGGAAAAGGTAAACCCCTCCGAAGAAATCTTACCAAACATGCCTCCTTTCAAGTGTGGTAATAGGGATCAGGGGCAGAATGCAGTGGCTTGAGCATTGGACCATGACTCTGGAGAGTCCCAATTCAGCCATGGAAACACATGGGGTGACCTTAGCAAGTCACACTCTTTCAGCCTCAGGAGAAGGAAAAGGTAAACCCCTCCGAAGAAATCTTACCAAACATGCCTCCTTTCAAGTGTGGTAATAGGGATTAGGGACATAATGCAGTGGTTTGGGCATTGGACCATGACTCGAGAGTCCCAATTCAGCCATGGAAACACATGGGGTGACCTTAGCAAGTCACACTCTTTCAGCCTCAGGAGAAGGAAAAGGTAAACCCCTCTGAAGAAGTCTTACCAAGAAAATCCTCTTAGGACCTCATCACATTGATCTTCGGCTCTGTCCTAGGATGCTTGCAGGATGGAGCCATGACAGGGCCTAATGGAGCCTATCACATGACGGGCTGCTTCCAATGGAGTTGAGCAGCAGAGCTTCTCCCTGTGGGATGGGGAAGGGGGTGATGTGGGGTATGGGGTGATGGTTTCCTCCGCTGCCTGCAGGATTTGCACTACTGCCCCACGGATGACTCCATTTTCCCCTGACTTGAGTTGCTTATTTGGATGAGGTGCTGAGTGTCACCATAAGTTGGAAATGACTTTAGATGCTGCCTGGTGGATTTGGAAATCATAGAATCAAAGAGTTGGAAGAGACCTCATGGGCCATCCAGTCCAACCCCCTGCCAAGAAGCAGGAATATTGCATTCAAATCACCCCTGACAGATGGCCATCCAGCCTCTGTTTAAAAGCTTCCAAAGAAGGAGCCTCCACCACACTCCTGGGTAGAGAGTTCCACTGCTGAACGGCTCTCACAGTAAGGGAAACGAACTCTTTGAGGCTCATTTATGACAGAGGGGTAGGAATTTTGCAACAGATTGAACATTATTGTGGTGCAGTTCCAAGCAGTTTGCACAATTGGCTACTGGGACATGCAGTCCAATAGTCAGAGGACCCACTTCTACCTAGTATCATAACAAGGGACAACATAAGTATTTTACTTACATTTATTCTTGCAGGTTGTTTATGGCCTCATTACTAAAGTGGGTTGTATCAGAGGCCAGCAGCTTATAGCATTCTGAGGTTTTCTTTAAAACAACTAAAATCAGCTGTTATATATATATTTGATTATATATTTGAGTATGAATCTCATCCTTGAATAACAAAGAAAGGAGTTAAAATTGTAAGTACAACACTTAACTATTTTGGGAGGCTTTGAGACAGCAACTCTATTGTCTGTATTAGTTGCTTTTCTATACAAGCAAACTACTGATTTTTTTAAAAAAGGAAATTTCAACGTTTTGAGATGTAAACTCCAAAGCAAACAGGAAACACTTGCTAATGTAGTAAGTCTCCTCCCTTCCTCAAGAAACATTTCAGCCTGATCCTGCCTTTGAACACTGTGATTCTGGCTAGCCATTATGACTAATAGTCATTGACAGACTAGATAGATTCATCTCATCCCCTGTCAAAGCTGAGAGTGATGCTTCATAAAGAGGAGCTTTGATTCTGCATCCTTGAGAGCAAATGCTGTGAGAGAAATCCATTTGCCCTAGGACATAAACTATTGCCACTCACATCCCGGCAATCCCACCGCTGAACTCTTCTGGAATTCCTTGGGCTTAATATAGCCCCCTGTTAGGCGACTTAAATGGCTCTTTGTGCCTGTTCAGGCTTGGAAAAATGTTGACCCTGGATATATTTGTATTGGCACCACCTGCAAGGGTGTCATGCCAGCAAGCGAATGGAACTGAATTGTAGAAAGTTAATGGTTATGGAAAGCTCGCTTCATGACTGCCTGCGGGCTTGATCAACGAACGCTCCCTCCCCATTGAGGGTGAAGGATAAACATTGCAGCCCCTTCCAAGGCCTATATATAGGTGAACACTTGAAGTTTTCTTATAATGAGCTAGGTCACCTGTCTAGTGGTGTCTAGTCTACCTGGCAGTGGCTCAAATGCAAAACCTGGTCCTGCAATTTGAAATCCTTTCATGGAACAGGACTGCAGGTCTGAATCAGGGATATTATGTGCCCTGAAAAGCCCTATGAAGAATGTACTCTCTTAGTATGGATAAGAATTCTTCCTATCTCCAAATGTATCTTCAGTCCTCAAATCATAGAATCGTAGAGCGGCACTCAGGGAGCACACAACTCCTCTGATGCGCCAGCTCCACTGGCTGCCAATTTGCTACCGGGCACAATTTAAAGTGCTGGCTTTAGCCTTTAAAGCCCTAAACGGTTCTGGCCCGACCTACCTGTCCAAACGCATCTCCTCCTATGAACCAGTTAGGATGTTAAGATCGTCTAGGGAGGCCCTGCTCTCGGTCCCGCCAGCTTCACAAGCACACCTGGCGGGGACGAGAGACAGGGCCTTCTCAGTGGTGGCCCCTAGGCTGTGGAACGCCCTCCCTACAGACATCAGATCGGCCCCCTCTCTATTGGCATTCCGGAAGAGTGTGAAGACCTGGCTTTTCGAACAGGCTTTCAACTAAGCAGTGCAATTGATTGATTATTGGAATGGAATAATGGACAATGAGTTCGGATGCTGATTCTATTGATGAGACGTGATGGATTGTTATAGTGCTGTACTGTTGTATTGATATTTTGGTGTTAATTAATTGATACTACTGTTTTAATTGATTAATGATTTTGTATTGTGTTGTTGATACTGGTTGTTAACCACTCTGAGTCGCCTGAGGGCTGAGAAGAGCAGTATACAAATGAAGGAAATAAATAATAAATAGAATCCTTGAGTTGGAAGAGACCTTGTGGGTTTCATCCCTGACTGCACAAGTCTCTAGTCCTCAATGAGTAGTTAGTCTAGATATATTAGAATGAGGTATTCCTTCTCCCAAATTCCTTATGCATGTTTATCTTAAGAAGGGGCTTAGAAGGCTCAGAAGGGGAAGTTGACTTGCTCATCCTGCATGCCACTATCTCTTCCCCCTTTGAATACTTAGCAATGAGATCTATTTAGGGAAGACATAATTTCTTCTTTAAAGGTATTTTTATTGCCCTGGGCTGACCATGCAGCCTGTCTCCATTTTCTGGGCCACTTCTTCCTTTGTTATGCTAAAGTGAGGAGGCATCTTGCCATTGTCCAGGCAAGATGTAGTAGTTATGGCGATTTTGTTATTTTTCTTTTTTCTTTTCCTTAGAAGCTAGTTAGCTCCAAGAACCTTAGATATTAGGCCTGTCGGTTTCTTTTCGTTGATTCGTTATTTCGTATTAAAATCGTTATTTTTTGCATATCCGAAGCGATATCAAAACATATTTTCAAACCCGGAAGGGTTTGAAAATATCGAAGCAGCAGCCCCATTTTTTTTACGAGCGGAAGCTCCGCTCGTTAATGGGATGGAGGCTGCTGTGCTGCAGTGCTGGTGCCTGGGAGCCAATCCGCCGCTCCCAAGCACCCCAGCAGTAAATGGGGCGGGCGGGGCGAAGGGGCGGCGCGAGGAGGAGGAGGGCGCAGGAGCGCGCGCGCCATCCGATCGGCTCGGCTCCTGCGCCCCCCTCCTCCTCCTCCTCCTCCTCCTCCCAGCTGGGAGGAGGAGGAGGAGGAGGAGGAGGAGGAGGAGGGGGGCGCAGAAGCCGGAGCCCATTGGATGGCGCGCGCGCGCTCACAAGCGGCCTCCGTGCGCCATCCGGCTCCGGCTCCTGCGCCCCCCTCCTCCTCCTCCTCCTCCTCCTGACACTTCCTGCAACACAGCTGGTGGGAGGAGGAGGAGGAGGGGGAGGGCGCAGGAGCCGAGCCGATCGGATGGCGTGCGCGCTCCTGCGCCCTCCCCCTCCTCCTCCTCCTCCTCCCAGCTGTGTTGCAGGAAGTGTCAGGAGGAGGAGGAGGAGGAGGAGGAGGGCGCAGGAGCGCGCACGCCATCCGATCGGCTCGGCTCCTGCGCCCCCCTCCTCCTCCTCCTCCTCCTCCTGACACTTCCTGCAACACAGCTGGTGGGAGGAGGAGGAGGAGGAGGGGGAGGGCGCAGGAGCCGAGCCGATCGGATGGCGTGCGCGCGCTCACAAGCGGCGTCCGCGGTGCGCGGAGGCCGCTTGTGTGACTTTTCAGGGCTGTATATGACCATGTTCCAGAAGCATTCT
The DNA here is from genome assembly GCF_037176765.1 of Anolis sagrei. Lineage (NCBI taxonomy): Eukaryota > Metazoa > Chordata > Lepidosauria > Squamata > Anolidae > Anolis > Anolis sagrei. Next base: position 260,713,755 of record NC_090023.1, on the reverse strand, counting down.
CTCCTGACATTTTGCCCACATCTATGGCAGGCATCCTCAGAGGTCTGTTGGAAACTAGGCAAATGGTGAGTTATATATCATCTAATATCTATGGAATGTCCAGGGTGGGAGAAAGCCATTCAATGCTAATCAAGGTGACCATTACTGCAACATTCACACTTAGCCTGTTTGATCAAGAAAATTTTTTTTTCTAAAATGTTTTGTAAATAATAACGAAAATTCGTAAATAACAAAACATTTTTTTGGAAAGTTTTGTAAATATTTTAAATATCGAAACAAAAAAACACCCCAATTAAGAATCGAATTTAGAAACAAATTTTTTCTTGATCAAACAGGCCTATTAGATATCCAGAATGGATTTCTTTTTCTTTACTAAACATATGATTTTTACAACCTATGACATTGTGGATCTGCAATCCTGTTCAATCCTGTTGAATGGAAACTAATCCTTGCCTTTACACGTAAGCTTTTGCTGGTTATGAATTGCGCTTCTGACACTCTACTTATATTTTTGTGTAATCAACACCCCAAGTGAGGGTTATTTTTGAGCCTAACAGCTCTTGATTCCCAACACCATCCAGTTCAACCCCCTGTTAAGAAGCAGGAAAATCACATTCAAAGCACCCCGACAGATGGCCATCTAGCCTCTGTATAAAAGCATCCAAAGAAGGAGCCTCCATAGCATTGCACAGAATGGGACACAGAAAATGGCTCACACTTAGAATTATTATATCTGCTGTGTCCACGTTCCCTTGTCTGCCTTTTTTCAGAAGCTTAAACTCTATTTCTAAATGCTCACCCGAAATGTGAAGTTACTACAATGTTAGAGAATTGGGGACTGAAGGAAAATTTCATGGAGCAGGGAAAGATTTGTATTTGGGAAGGGAAATGCTTTCATTCTCCCAGCTTTGTAGCTATACCCCCGCATATACGGCCCATAGTTATTTTGGGGAATCCCAAGCCACACAACCCAAATTTGTCAGCATAGTCACAGTGGGACTGTACTGGCTGTCATTCTTGCAACACTGTCATTCTTGTAACTTTGATCTCTATACTGTTGAATTCAGCCAGCAAAACAACCAGAAAATATCATACCTTGAAACAAAGTGCTTTCACTTAAAAACAAGGAATCCAGGGAGGGAGCACACACCATATTTTCAAACCAATCAGAGCTCTTGAAAATCTTTGAGAAATCTTTAAAAATCTTTAAAAATTGTACCTGCTCCCTGTTCAACTTGTTTTAAAGCAGAAATGTTTTATGTATGGTGCTTTTTGGTATTACCGTGACCTGTGAACCTCATTGCGTTTCTGGTCCTGTATGATTTTTTTTTAAAAAAAATGCCTTATGAATAAGTCAGTTGTGCTTTGAAAGCTTGCATGACAGGTTTTGTGCATTTTGTGCAAATTCCTCTTTTGTACATTTTGCAAATTTCTTTGATCAGGGCAGAAGTGTTTGTGGCCTGGAAAGGAGTGATGTGAAGGCAGCAACAATGCAGTTCATGCCAGTACTGAACTATAAGCTCTTATCTTCATTTCCAGTGTGACGATTTTCCTGTAGTATTTTTTTTCCTTGTCAGAAGTGACTTGAGAAACTGCAAATCACTTCCGGGGTGAAAGAATTGGCTGTCTGCAAGGACATTGCCCAGGGGATGCGCTGGATGTTCTACCATCCTGTGGGAGGCTTCTCTCATGTCCCCACATGGGAAGCTGGAGCTGACAGATGCGAGCTCACCCCCTCCCGTGGATTTGAACTGAAAACCTTCAGGTCAGCAGTTCAGCTGGCATGAGGATTTAACCCATTGCGCCAATGCAACGTTCCTGTAGTGATGTTTTCCCAGGATAGACATCTGCAGTTTGTGGCAAACAGACTAAGCCAGCAAGACAAGTCTAGTGTCTCTGACTGCCAGGTCAGGAGCTTCTCAATTTTTGAAATTTCAGGGTTATTTATTCATCATATCAGAAGCGAACAATGAGTACAGTTTTAATGTATTTAAAAACACAAAGTTTAAAAAACAAGAAATCTTTAAGTATGAATCTTCCAAGTAAAGCTTCTATGAGACAAGGACCAGAACTTAGAAGAATTCTAAACGGTGCTTCATCTGGTAATATTTTCCATGCTTGGAACTTTTAAACCTTTCCAAGCACTCAGAACCTGGTTTTGCTTTCCTTTAATGGCCCTTATCTGTTTGTGTTGACGCCAGGCAGAATGCTGAAGGCCTTGCTCGGCCTGTCTGTTTTGACTAATTTCCGCCCGCCTATCTCTATGCTCATTAGTCTCCATAGGTGCTGAGTTGTTTTCAAGCCCCAAATCCTGGGAACTCTGTGGAAGCAATTCAAGGAGAAAACCATCATCCCTATACCCTGTAGAAACATTCTCATGGGAAACTATACTTGGAACAGGCGCCTCTCTGTCATTCTCTGCATCAGTATCACTGACCAAACCATTGCCATCTTGAACCTCATTTATATCATTCCCCACATCCAAAGCACCTTGATCCTGAAACACAATCACAGGCTGAACTCCAACAAGACAGCTCATTCAACTTAAGATCCCTCCCCCTTGTCCTGAGGATTAGAGGAGGACAAGGCACTGAGATTCAGGATCAGGCACTGAGCTCTAGGAACACTACCAATGAACCAGGATGATGGATCTCTCCAGCTACTTTCTACCCTGTTCTCAGCAAGATTGCTGTTGTTATTTCATACTGCCACTGCATGTGGCATAGCAACAACTCTGCTGGCAGCTTGGCCATCATTTTGAATCCTCTAGTATATGTTGGAGCCAGCATGATTTCAAGGTGTTGTTGAGAAAACAACTCCCACCAGAACATAATGTTGGAGAATATTCGAAGCCGTCAACCCAGCCGTCTTCTTCTTCTTTTTCTTCTTCTTTTTTGTTGGCAGTGGAGGGGAAAGCTGTAACACCCTCCGAAAAATGTCTTCTGAGAAATGTTGGCTCCACTTTAGATGAAATCCCCCTTCAGATTCCTCTCTCTAAGAAGTTTGTCAACGTACAGAGCAGAACTCTCTGTAGTGGTGCCACAACTTAGTTCCCCTTAGGGAAAACTAGCCAGACTACATCACTTTCAAAAATTTAAGAGGCAGCCTAAAAGCACACTTTGTTTTGCCAGGTTTTCAAAGAATGATAATTTGTGGGTTCTGTTGAGATTTGTTTTTCACTCCCCGACTGTAGTTCTTGGCAAAATTTGAGAAAGTTAATTACAGACTACATCTCCCAGGATGCTTCAGCCAGTTGGAGGATTAGTGGAGTTTTAATTCCCCAAAGTAACTTTTCCTTGGCTCTTGATTGTTGCTTCATGGCTTCAAGCTATCAACTTTAATAAAAGAAAATTATCTTTCGTTGGGTTGCTGTGAATCTTTTGGCCATGTTTCAGCAGCATTCTCTCCTGACCAGGTTGTGGCGCAGCTGGTTGGGAGTCAGCTGCATTAAAATCACTACTGACCAAAAGGTTATGAGTTCAAGGCCAGCCCGGGTCGGAGTAAGCTCCTGACCATTTATCTAGCTTGCTGTAGACCTTTGCAGCCCAAAAGCAAGTTGCATCTATCAAGTAGGAAGTTTATGCGGGAGGCTAATTTAACTAATTTAGGATGCCATAAAACTCTCCAGCAGCATGCAAAAGGATGAGGAAGTACTGCATCGGTGTCACAAGTGGACGGTAAAGCAACAGCTCCACTGGTGGCCGGAATTCAAAGCATACCCTCATGAAGCTGGAAAGTTAATAGTCTCTGTGTGTCTGTCTATATATGTTGTGTGTCTATGTCATTGAATGTTTGCCATGTATATGTGCATTGTGATCTGCCCTGAGTCCCCTGTGGGTTGAGAAGGGTGGAATATGAATACTGTAAATAAATAAATAGATAATTTCACCTGCATCTGTGCATCTATGGCTGACATCTTCAGAGGTTCTGTTGTGTTTCAGGGTCTCATTTGGGATAACAGAACTTATTGTTATGGGATTCTCTGTATATTACTGCCGTTAAACTATCTCTGTGTCTCTCCAACTTTTGGCAACTCTATTTTAGGGTATTTTTGGCCAGATTAATTCAGAGGACTTTGGGCATTACTTTCTTCTAAGGCTGACTGGCCACATTATCACACCAGGGCATTAAAGGAGGCAACCCCACATTTCTGCCATATGTAGAATTCTGGCCAATGTTTCTTGGGAAGGTGAGGACTTCTGTAGCTGAGAATTCAAAAGACCCCACAAGCGGCAGAATTGTGAGACTACCTGCTTAAAAGTCCTGGTGTGATGTTGTGAGTGTGACTTGTCCAAACATTGCCCAGTGTGTTTTCAGGGTGGAGTGGGGAATCAAACCCTAACATCCCAAAAGCCTAGTCTAGTTCTCAAACTACTACACTACTACTACTACTACTACTACTACTACTACTACTACTACACTATATTAGATCATTCTTTGCTCATACTTAGTAACAAAGTTCACTCTGAAAACAAAACACTGGTCACTGATCACAGAATATCCAGTAACATCTTTGTATCCCAGGGGATAGGTTCCAATCCAGTCTATAGTTACTTGAACAATTGGATACAGCCAGATGCCATCTAACTTCTGGTCATGGCATAGGGTAAAATAGAGGACATAGAAATTCCTAGAGAAGCATCCTTCCAGGGAAAATGTATCATAGAATTGCCTGGAAGATCTAACAAACTCCTGGAAAGACCACTTGTCACTCAGGCGTGGATAAATGAAACCACAAACCTGGCTTCTATGGCTCCACTGGCTGCCTTTCATTTTCCGGTCCCAATTCAAGGGACCGGAAAAGCCCTAACCTTACCTACAAAGCCCTAAACGGTTTGGGACCCACCTACCTGCGTGACCTCATCTCTATGTATGAACCCACACGATCTCTTCGTTCATCTGGAGAGGCCTTGCTCACGATCCCACCTGCATCGCAAGCGCGATTGGTGGGGACGAGGGATAGGGCTTTCTCTGTGGTGGCCCCTCGACTCTGGAACTCTCTCCCCAAGGACATCAGGCAGGCCCCGTCGCTAGCAATCTTTAGGAGGAGCTTGAAAACATGGTTGTTGCAGTGTGCCTTTCCAGAATAGGAAACTCCTAGCATTATGTCCCAATGCACTTTATCAGAGATCTAGGATATCTGTATGCCCATCCCCTCCAAAATACTCCACCTGGTCATGCCCAGCACTTTTAATTTTAATTATTACATTTGGCCCTGCCATTGTTTTTAATTGTGTGATTGTGTGTTGTCAATGTTATTGCTTTGTTTTCTGAGTTTGTTTGCTGTCTGTTGTTGCTGTTGTTTTTACTATTGTATTTGGGCTCGGCCTCTTGCAAGCTGCACCGAGTCCTTCGGGAGATGGTAGCGGGGTACAAATAAAGGTTTATTATTTATTATTGTGGGGGGTGTCTTAATGCATACAAGAACCTTCAAAACTGGGTTCTGTGAGTTTTCCGGGCTGTATGGCCATGTTCCAGAAGAGAATGCTTCTGAAACATGGCCATACAGACCATAAAACTCACAGCAACCCTGTGATTCTGGCCATGAAAGCCTTCAACAATGCATTCAAAACTATTCATTTGAAAATGCAGGTATATACAATTTCAGTAAGACCCTTGCCCATTCACTTCTTTGGAGGAAGAATGCACTCAGCATATACCAAAGGCACGCACAAAGTGAACACAGAAATCCTCTGTTGGATCACAGTCGATGTGAACAACCCCTACAGCCTCAAAGAGATGGAGAATGAGACAGGATAGCATCTCGTACCTTTAGCCCCATCAAAAGCTATCTGTTGTCAGCCTCACTTCACATTGATAAGCACTAATACAATTTCTCAGATGGAGATGTTGTTTGAGAAAAGGAGCTTACGGGGTGAGATCAAGAGAGGGAAGGGGAGGAAAACCCTTGCCTGACAAGGAAATAATAAACAAGTCCTCCCTTTCCTTTCTCAGAATACTGAAACAGGGAGTAAGTTCCTCTGCCTTCTTGAAGCAGGTTATGCTCTCTGGGTGATGAAGAAAGGGTGGCTTTCTTGTTCTCATTAGCCTCTCCATATTTGTCTGATTCCGCTACAAGAACTCTTCTCAAAGATTCACCCTCAGAGGGCAACTTTCCCCTTTTCCTGGGTGGTTTAGCACTCTCTCCATCTTCAAGGGAGATAAAGGAGAAGACGAAGAAAACATTTTGCTTCTTCATTTCACAAGCTGTCACAAGTTCTTACAGTTAAATGTCTTCACCGGTACCCTCGGTTCTGCAAAATTATTCTTCCTGTTTAAACATTCATTGATACTGGAGCTTGAGGGCTTGCATCGAAGGAGAGGGTTTTTCCCTCCAGCACACACATGACTCCTTCTTTCTCTTGGATCGGAAATCACTATGAGTGGCAGAATCATACCTGATAATAGGAAGCCCTCTGGCCCCCCAGATCGCTTCTTCAGAACCACAGTTGTCTGCAGCGTAGGCCAAGGCAGACGTAAATCTAAGGCGATTGAATAAAGAGTGCAAATGTTTTAATGCAGAGTGGTGGGCATAAATTCTGCGCGGCTTTACAAAAGCTGCAGAAATACAGCTCTGCTTTTCAGAGGGGTGTAAAGCATACACAACACTGGAAATGATTCATGAGACCGCCCTGGTGTTCAATCATACGGTTTGGAATAAAATAGGCACCAAACAGTTTGGAATTCAGGATTCCAGGCTTGGAGGGTCTTTCTTGGACTGAGCTCTCCAGGCCGCAAATTAGCCAGAGCTGAGCTGAAACCACTTTCTACTTTTCATGAAGTACCAAACTCTTGTACAGAGCAAATATAGGTCATGTCTTGGCAATGAAAGCAACACCAGCCTATTGTCTCATCTCTACAGCATTCTTGAAGTAAATGAAAACATACTATTATTGGAATTATCATTTTCATGCCTTGCCACAATTGCTCGATAATGGCACTTTGTGGCTGTGAATTCCTTCAATTGCTCTTCTGCACAGTCTCACGTCCTACTTGTGTTTGCCCTACCTAGTGCATGGGCTCTGCAAGGCTTTTAAAAAACTTTCTTCCCACCTACCCACAGCTGTGGCATTGTATTGTCGAAGGCCTTCATGGCTGGAATCACTGGGTTGTTGTAGGTTTTTTTCGGGCTATATGGTCATGTTCTAGAGGCATTCTCTCCTGGCGTTTTGCCTGCATCTATGGCAAGCATCCTCAGAGGTAGTGAGGTGATGAGCTGTGGCATTTTTATGAAACCTTCCTCCATAATAGTGGGACTAGAGCAGAATGACAATTTGACACAAGGAAGACTGACAAAGAACAGCAATATTGGATTCTTTAACAGGTTTTCCCCATCATTTAAAATGAATGATCCAATTACAATTTAAGCACAGTGCAATTGTGAGAGAGACACAATGTGTGTCAATGGCAACTCTGCTGTAATTGCACTTTAACAGCTCATGTGATAAAGTTCTTCGAACAAGAGTCTACTCACTGCCTTGCTTCCATGAGAACATAGAAAAGTTCTGATTTAACAGTGTGCATGGGTACAAAACATACCTTTTCACATTTTCTCTCCTTAGACACACTGGCTACAATCATTTAGCTATAGCAAAAAAAAAAAAAAAGGAGGACTGTTTCCTATATGCAGGTAAAGGGTCCCACCTTCCATTTCCAATGTCTTTTTTAAAATTGTTTTATTGGTTTTTCCCACTCCCACCCTCCCCTCCTTGTACATGCAATTTATACATCAAACTACAGAAGCTTCCATTTCCATGTCAAATCAAGTAGAAGTCTGAATGTACATGTACAATAGTTTAAACAAGGTCCAAATCAGTAAACAATCTGTCTCGGGAGGGGAAAAGAATTTTGGAGCATGATTCATCCAGGACAAGTCCAGCCTTGTGTTTGAAAATAAGTTTGTTGAAATGGCTTGATTTAACTTTGAGAAACCTGTAAGGCCCAATTAGATAGATATTTTCTGAACCAAGAATGCATTTTTTCTGTTTCCATTCAGTCCACATTTCTCAGGCTTGTCTACATGGACTGTTTAGCCTGCATTAAGTTAAAAAAAGCATCACTGAATGTCTAGATGACATCTAAGGACTTCTTTTTCTTATTGCAGGACCTCAAGATGAGGGAAGTTGGAGATTATTCCAGAATTTGGACAAAACTCCAGAGCAACCCTAACCTTTGGGCACAGTATGGACAGCATGCCTAGATCCGAGGCAGATGAAGCCACATAGGCCACTACTGCCATCTTCTTTTCTCTGTTCTGTTGAGTTCAGGGAAGAGGAGACAGCTGCAGAGCTCAAGAGAGCCCTTTGATCTTATGCAGCAGCATCAGTGAAGGTGAAGGTAAGGTGACAGCACAGCCAGGTAGGCCATGGAGTGTGTGAACATCTCCAAGGGGTCTGGGTCTAGACCATAGCCTTTTGGTTCCAGATTGGCCCCACAATAATTGGCTGGTGTAGCAAGACAAGTCCTCAGTCTCCAGAAAATTAATTTCTAGAGGTGCAAGCAGAAGAGCTGCTAAGAGGGAATGGGTGTTGTTCACCTTTCTTTTTGGCCCAAGTATGGTCACATCATGCTTTAGGATATCTTAATTTTAGGCCACCAGGGTTTCTTTTTTTCAAATCCACAAAACCAAGCAATAAAACTCTTTCCTTGGACTGTATTCCTTTGAATATCGAAGAAAGAGGAAATCACATGTCTGAAGATTTCCATAAAAACTCATGAAAAATTACTGTCAAGGAAAACGATTCAGCCTTTGCCTTGTAGTTACATTATGAAACCTTCCTGTAGCCTTTCCATAAGGGAACACTCAAACACTGAATCCTCATTTACAGTAAAACAACACACATTACTGCTTGTTTTTGTTCGCTGACAAAACTTGCCAAAATAAAAGTGGAAGAGAGAAAACATTGAAAGTTTTATCCACTGACTTAGTTACTTACATGTTGTTTTTTCAGATTCCTTTGATGATTATGGGGAAGGAACTACTTTTTCCATACATCATGCAACAAAGAAACCAAGGGACAATTTTGCACTGGGAAATGTAATGTAAAGTTCCACACTAAGCTCCCTCCCCTCAATACAGCCATTTTGGGGGGCTGGGATTGAAAAGGGCAAGCACAGCTAAGAAGCATACAATTACGTCCCTTTGGCAGGACATTCAGCTTCAGGCATCCTCTGGGACTTTCCTGTGGTCCTCTAGAAGTCCTGGAGGGTGATGTCATTACACAAAGAGGCTGATATACTTGAGCAGACTTTACTTGAAGCCAAGCACTTTCCACAATGGTCTCATTCCAAGCCCTAGCCTTTGTGCAGTATCACTTCCAAGTACTGAGAGGACGTCCAGGCTCTTTTATGAATTCTGGGGTAGATCACCTCCATAATGGCTCAACAGTGCCACCAGGGAATGAGGACCACACAGGGTGACACCAAAACAATTCCCAATAAAACTGTTGTGTCATATTTCCCTGTACTTAAATATAACCACAAAAATAATTGTATAAGTCCAATTGCCATGTACTGTATCAATATACAATATAACTCCTGTATCCATGGGATATGTTCCATGGAGATTTGGAATGGTGGGTAATAGCGAACCCTACATTTTGACTATACTTGGGTGGAAGCCTATCATAGAATTGCACTGGAGGACCTAGAGTGGCTTACAAACACTTTTGAGGGGTATATTTTATGGAACATGAGTAAGTTAAGCCATGGATATTAAATCAATAGATATTATACCTAAAAAGCTAACACTCTAGGCTAATTTACTTTATGAACCTTATAATGAGTTTACACTCTGGTCAGAGCTATCATTACTACCCAGTTACAATGATGGTTTGAATCATGTGGACACATTACAAGCACGTTCTGTTGTTTTCATTGCTGCTCTTTTTTTTAAAATAGTCACCAATTTTGTCAAATTTTCTGATATTTTAGTCTGGTCTGATCTGGGAGGAGGTCAACAGGTGACACAAATCCTAGTGATGCCACTATTAATATTTACAACCTTCTGGGTCCATAACAATACGTAGTTAACACTTTGCATTTTGGGGCACATGAAGCATGTCTATTTTCTATTTCTATTTCGAATATTTTTACCCCACCCTTCTCAACCCCTAGGGGGACTCAGGATGGCTTACAATTGGCAACAATTCAATGCCGTCATAAAATACAATAACAAAAATAACAATTAAAACCATGAACATTAAAATAAAAATTAAACAGTATTCTTATGATCCATTTAGCTATTGCCAGTCTGGTGGCTATTTATCTAGCCATATACTAATGATAACTCCGCTTCATTTATCCAAATCCACTTCCAAGCCATAGTCAAATATTATCCATTGTCCTTTAACCTGATTGCCCGAAAGCCTGGTCCCACAATCATGATTTTACCTTCTTTCTGAAGGTGAGGAGGGATGACGATGATCTAATTTCCCCAGGAAGCGTATTCCATAGGCGGGGGGCTACCACCGAGAAGGCCCTGTCCCTCGTCCCTGTCGAACAAGTTTGAGACAATGGCAGGGCCAAGAGCAGGGCCTCCCCAGAAGACCTTAAGCTCTGAGGTGGGTCATAGAAGGAGATACGTTCAGACAGGTACGCTGAACCGGAGCCGTATGAGTTCTTCTTTGCTGAAGGAGTCGTTCAGAAGAGGTATGTGACTAATTTGTATCCTCCTTGGTTCTCCTTTTGCTGATGCCTCTCTCTTTCTATGATGTAAAGGGCCATCCTATGCTATTTTAGATATAAACACACACACACACACACACATTTATACACAGTACACACTTGTCTTCCTAAGGGCAGACCTTTTAAATGTTCCTTTTTTGGACAGCAACTCCCAGAATACTCCATCCACCATACCACCAATGATGCTGGTGGGGTCTTTCATGAGTTGTAGTTCTAAAGAAGAGTGAGGCAAATGCTAATCAAGGTGGTCAGTTGAAACATTCACACCTAGCTCCAGCAGACAAGAGTTCTTTGTCTCACCGTGGTCATTCCACAGATATATAAACCACTTTTCCTAGTTCCAACAGACCTCACTACCTCTGAGGATGCTTGCCATAGATGCAGGCGAAACGTCAGGAGAGAATGCCTCTAGACCATGGCCATACAGCCTGAAAAAACCTAAAATAACCCAGTGATTCCAGCCATGAAAGTCTTCGACAATACAGAGTGAGACAAAGCTTCTTCGTGTAAATATTGTTACTTTTTGGGATAATGGTGATGGTAGTGGTTATGATCACTATTATTGGCATGAGCCAAATAATATGGGCTCACCCCATAGCTCCTGTGGGAAGTCTACATGATGCACAACTGGATCTACAGGAAAAAGTCACAAGACATTCTAGAAATCTCGGGGGGGGGGGGATCTTGACATTTTGGAGGTGCCGACATCTGGCTTGAGCTGGATCTAACCTGCTCCATTGTCCATCACCTCCAAGTGACACTCTGCTCCATCACTGGTCATAAGAAGCTCCCTGACGGACACTTTCTGGCAATGTCACTTCTTCACGTTCAGGAAAAGTGACATTGCCAGCCAGCTGCTGCAAGGGACCTGGTTTCAGCCAGTGACAAGTGGTTGTGGCCCAATGTGTCCTTGGCATTGCTGGCCATGTGAATGGCCAAAGGGCTCCAGGGACACCACATCAGGGCAGCTCTGAAGCAATTTTTTCCAGATTAATCAAGTAATTGTAGACATGGTCTTAGGTTCAATTATTCCAACATTGTGATCAAACAAAGACAGTGCCCCTTATTCATTTGTCTCTCACAAAGAGACAGGCCTGCAAAGTGTGTTAAGAAGTTGTTGCATCCATAAAGAGCACATTGAAGAGCATGACTCCTGCAGAGGAGCTATGCCATGCTTGGTGGGGGAAG